>NC_057797.1:765634546-765967520 GCF_018294505.1 Triticum aestivum | reverse complement strand
CCGCCTTGGTGGCTCCGTATATGGATGAACACAAGAATTTGCTACGCTCCAAACAGCCGGAGCGGTCTGATGACTGGATTACACGTGAACAAACCAGGAGTTTCGCCAGCTGGTTGCAGACACGTACCATGCATGACACCTCTATTGAAGATGACCTGTACTTGTTGTCCCAGTTACCATCTTCGAATATAATGACTTTCAAAGGGTACGAGATAAATGGTAATACATTTTACACGATCGCCCAAGATAAAAAGAGCACCAACCAAAACAGTGGTGTCCGCTTTGATGCAGAAACGAAGACGGGAAAGCAAACATATTATGGTTATATACAGGACATATGGGAACTTGACTATCGACGTGGTTTGAAGGTCCCTTTGTTTCGGTGCAGATGGGTCAATATGACACGAGGTGGGGTAACGGAAGACGCGCAGTACGGAATGACAACAGTGGATCTCAACAATCTTGCGTATGCAGACGAACCATTCGTCCTAGCCAATGATGTGGCACAGGTTTTCTATGTGAAGGACATGTCTACCAAGCCAAGAAAAAGAAAAGATAAGGAAGCGAATGCATCGTATGATGAGCCAAAGCGGCACATAGTTCTTTCTGGGAAGAGAAACATCATGGGAGCGGATGACAAGACAGACAAGTCAGAAGATTATGAAAAGTTTGATGAAATTGCTCCATTCACAGTGAATATTGACCCGAGCTTCCCGTTAAATGATGAATATTTTCCATGGCTATGACGCAAATGGACACACGCAAAGAAATAGTTTCACACCCAAAGATCTGGGATGTGATCGGCTTCACTATCATCACTTTCTTTTGTGTTTCACACCCAGGAGGGAATCTCTGTAATAGTTAGGGTAGCTAGTTATGTGTTTTGGCATTTGAAACGCGAAGAAATTTTATGTGCAAGCAAATTTCTTTCATGCATTTACTGATTCTTTCAGCTAACTGACCCTGAAATTGAAAAGCATTTCAAATGAACTCAGAAAAGGTTGAAAGTTGGCATGGTATCATAATTTCACCCACATAGCATGTGCAAAAAAGTAGAGAGGGTTACCGCAAAAACTGGATGCACTTCGTGTACAAAATGGACAATCTGTTTCGAATTATCAGGGTTTCGGACGAAAACTCATCTGTTACAAAGGCATTTCATTTTTTAAATAACCTAAGCATTAACAAATTGAATATAATGATAAAACACACTAATATTAAGCATAAGAAAAAAGAATCACTGAAAAATCTATTTTCAAAGTTAAGTTATTCACAAAAATAAATAAAGCAAAAAAATAAGAAAAAAAGCCCACCTACTGGCCCACAGCGGCCTGCATACGACTATAAACCCAAATTCAAGTTGGGCCAGGATGCAGGCCCGCTAGCCCAGTAGGCCCAACAGGGCATCGCAAAAGAGGTAGGCCCAGAAGGCCTGCTTAAGAGAGGAGCTCGAGACAGCAGCGACGGCGGGGCTTATAAGCAGGTGCGAGTGCCCCTCGGCTAGCAAGGTGGGACTAAACTTGTGTGCCCCTCGCCTGGTAGCGCACACCCTTTAGTACCGGGTCGTGGCACCAACCGGTACTAAAGGGGGGGCCTTTAGTACCGGTTGGAGCCACCAACCGGTACTAAAGGGGGTCGCTTCCCGCTGCTTGGGCTAGCCAAAAAGACCTTTAGTACCGGTTGGTGGCTCCAACCGGTACTAAAGGTGGGTTCTATATAAGAAAACACTTCAAAATTTCGTGAGTTTCTCATCTCTCCCTCTGCTTCTTCTCCTCTGCACCGTCGCCCGCCGCCCCCGCTGTCTCCATATCCCTCGTCGCCGCCCCGGCCCGTCGCCGCCCCCGTCGCTGCCCCGTCGCCGTCGTCCCGTCCCCGTCGTCCCCGTCGTCACCGCCGCCCCGTCCCGGCCCGTCCCGGCTGCGTCGTCACCGTCCCCGTCGTCGTCGCCGCCCCAGCCCGTACGTCCCCGTCCCCATCGTCGCCGCCCCGTCGTCGCCGCCCCATCGTCGCCGCGCCCGTCGCCGTCCCTGTCACCGCGCACCCCCCGTCGCCGCCCCCCGTCGCCTCTCGCCTCGCCGGCCGGTGAGCGCGCGCACACACACACACATACATTTTAAGTTATAGATTTTTCTGTTTTTTAGAAATTGTTAGACATTTTCTGTTTTTTAGAAATAGTTAGAAATGGTAGAATTATTAGAATAGTTAGAAATGTTAGAATTGTTAGAACTGTTAGAATTGTTAGAAATTTTTTCTGTTTTTAGTTATGGAAATAGTTATAAAAATGATAGAATTGTTAGAAATTTTTCTGTTTTTTAGTTATAGAAATAGTTATAAAAAAGTTAGAATTGTTAGAAATTTTTCTGTTTTTTAGTTATAGAAATATTAGAAATGTTATAGAAATGTTAGTTATATATAGCATTGTTAGAAATGTTATAGAAATGTTAGAAATTTTAGTTATCAAAATCCAATCATTAAAAAAATGTTACTTTTTGCGGGCATATAGCTAGTATTTGTTGTCGACGATGCCCGGCCCGCATCCTCGCCGTTGACACGTCCGGGACGACGTCCAGCTGACCCATGTCCGGGACTGGGCTCCGCCGGGCTGGCACTGGAAGGTGCTGCCTGGAGGGGCGCGCCGCTTGATGAGGAACCCGGCCCCAGGTCCTGTCGTCGACCCTGATCTCGTTTGGTGGCGTTCGCGTGGGCCAGTTTCGGTGCGGAGGGAACCGGCCCCGCCGGAGGTGGTACGTCATCGTGTCAGGGAGGAGGACGAGCACATCCATCACTACATGGTTGCGTTAGAGGGCGGCAGGTTCTCCAATACCTGGCAGTTTCTTCAGGGATCTCACTTCAGCTATGATCCTGTGAGGGTTCCTTCTCTTTGGGTGTCCACCGCCCGCGCCGCAGGAACCGCGAGTGTCCTAGATTCTTCTGTAGTATTCGATCTTTAATTAGCTACCTAGCCAGTGATGTACTATTCAATATTATATATTATTCGAGACGATGTATTCGAGATTAAATCTATTATTCGAGACGATGTATTCAAGATTATATCTATTATTCGAGACGATGTATTCGAGATTATATCTATTATTCGAGATTATACTAAATTGTTTTATATTTCTTTTGGCATAGTTAAATAAAAGCTATGGCGGACAATACCGACAGAGAGAGAGAACAGACCATGTTCGATATGATACGCGGGCCAGATGATGATCAGAATGAAGAAGATTATGACGGCTCCGAATTTCTAAACAACACCGGAGAGGGTGATATGATATTCGATCGCGACTATCGAATTGATGAAGTCATGAACTACGATCCTGAAACAACAAACACCGGCGAGGTATATATATTTATATAAGCAAGAATCTGGTGATCGTCACATGTTTTAAATGAGTTGAAGATATATTAACGAATCGATCTTTCTTCTTTCAGCCATCCGGATCGAGCAAATCTTTAGGCAAAAGGACGAAACGAGGCCCGAACAAAAAGTTGAAGGAGGACGTAAAGTACAATATTGAGGCATTCAAACCTGATGGCGAACCATTAGCGCCTAAGAAGATTGCGGACAAGTTCGTTCGTCAGTGCGGAGTTCTTGTGAAGGACCAACTCCCGATCTGCCTTCAAGAATGGAGAAAGCCAGCAAAGCCACGTCCAAATGTTACTTTTGTCGACGAGAATAAAAAAACTGCTTTGGGATACTCTCATGGAACATTTCACCCTACCAGATCATTTCACGGAAGCAGATGTGCAGAAAGTCAAGGACGCTGCTTTTAGGAAGATGGCGGTTGCATTCAAGAACCACAAGAGATGTGAATGGGAGAAGTACGTCAAGGGAGGAAGGAAGACTCCAGTATTCGAGGGGATACTAGAGAACCAAAGTGCTTCTTGGGACGATTTCATGAAATTCAATGATTTAGAATTAGCTAAGGAACGGTCGAGAATAAACAAGAAGAATGCCGAAAAAAGGATAAGTTCCATAAGCTGGCACTACAAGAAATATGTCAACTTGTGACCACCACTATTGGTCACTGAATGGTCACAAATTTCCATTTGTGACCTTTTTGTGACCAAAAACATAAGGTCAAAAGCTGGCCGTCGTAAACTGACTATAGCGACCTTTCTTCTGGAATGGTCGCAAACGTTTATGACCAAAATATGTCCACTGTGGCGTTTTGGTCACTAGCAACCTCCGCAGGCCACGTAGGCATCCAGCGTGGCAAGCTGATGTGGCACAAGATTCAGCCCGGTCCAATTCAGCGTTTTACATGGGCCTAGCCCATTAATTCAACCTTTTATTATATTTTCGTTGTTAATTCTGGTCGGCTTCATGGGCCAAGCCCAACGTTGTAGCCTTTTTTATTGTTGGCCCATGGCCTTTTATTATTTATTGCTTTTCTATTTTTAGCCATTATATATTCAAGCTGGTCCCACTAGTCAGATGGGTCCCACTTGTCATGATCATCTCTCAAATTGGTCTCACATGTCAGAAATGTACAAAATTGACAGATTATTTTCATAAGTGGACCCATTGGTCAAGTTTCCACTAAATAAATCTATTACAATCTTTACAACACATATATGCTACAATATGCTACTCTTCACTAAGTAGAACTTGACGGCTTCACACTTCACGGCTTCACACTTGAGCATCTGTAAAAGAGGAACAACCACAAATTTAAATCTCAATTGCAGTATATGCAGAAGTAGTTCAAAGTTGAAACAACATCAATTAAACACACATGCACAGAAACATAGGAGTCAAAATGCAGTATAGGACCAGGACAAGGAAACTCCTGTTATCAAATCAACACACAACTTGTAGCAAAACAGCACAAAAACATGTGGATATCTCATGTGAGCATCATGCTGTGGTTTTATTATACAATGATATAGCAACAGAATACAATATCTTCAATGCAAACCAGCAAGAGAATTGCTCCTGCTAGCTGCTGTTGCTGCCACAAAACGCATGACACATTAGTTACAGTACAATCTATGGATCAGAAGTAGCTGGTTACACTAATCATGAAATATCAGTGGGAATCCGAACGATTTTCTTCTTCACCCGGAGTCATGCAGTTCAACCCAACAGAACACAATGAGCAATAAGGTTCATAACCAATGAAGGAATGCATGTACAGTCAGTCTAAAGCAGTAAAAATGTGCAAATGTACTTCAGGAGATGGCGTGACCCGTCGATTTTCTTCATCACCCAGGTAATGCACATCTCATCAGCCAGCAGAACACAAAAAAGAGGATACGAAAATTACTGCTAAGAGGTTTGCAAAAAATCAAAGGAAAGTATTTGCTCAATAATAAAGGAGTACTCCCTCTGTAAACTAATATAAGAGTGTTTATATCACTAGTTTAGTATTCTAAACACTCTTATATTAGTTTACGGAGGGAGTACATATGTATTCCAAGAGATGGCATGATCCGTCAGAAGTATCTGGTTGTAATAATCATGAAAATCAGTGGGAATCCGAACAATTTTCTTCATCACCCAGATCATGCACATCTCAGCCAGCAGAACATCACAAGTAACATATGTAAAACAATGATTCTGAGCATGAGCAAACAATGATTCTGAGCATGAGCAAACAATGATTCTAAGCATGAGCAAACAATGATTCTATTAGAGTACCAGCAAATCAGACTGAACTTTCATGGAATGATTAGTATAACTAGACCCATTTTAGTGTAGCATTACATAAAATACTAGTAGCAGTCGCACAAGCAACTATTGAGCACTTAAGAAACAGGACAGGGAAACAACATACCCTGATGGTGCCCAGGCTGCAGCCTCAGAACCCTGCAAAACCACAAGCGACGTTAACATCAAACACACATATAGACGCACCATGTTATGAAATGGACATATAAGACGTTAACATCAAATTCACAGTTTAGAAAATTAGTATCTTCTTTGCAAAGGTGAAATGAGATGAGCGAACTTGATTTGGCTTTTTAGCTTCCATAATTTCTACTTGCAGCAGATGTTATGAAATAGACTTACTGAATTATCTGAATCAAGGAAAGAAATCTGCAACTAGCTTCAGACCATCTATTACACAGACTTAGAAATCTATTTCCATCCAACTTCTTTTACTTTTCTACAAGACTACAAAAGTTTTAGACAACTCCAAAGTCCTAGATTTGTTCACAGGTTATTCAATACAAGTAAATTTGTTCACAGATTATCTACAAGATTAGAACAGTTTCAGACACCTCACACTAACAGTTTCAGATTTCAACAGATTCAGACAACTGTTTTTCAGACTTGGAACAATTTCAGTAAACTGTTCTTCAGACCACAACAGTTTCAGTAAACTATAGCAAAGTCTGAATGTCGTGGAAAACAAATGATGTCACTAACCAAGGGTCCCGATCAGGAAGATGGTGATCTTGAGGGTCCCGCCATAGCCACCGTCGGGCAGGTCGACGACGAGCGGGGTGAGTTGAGCTCGCTAAGCAGGTCAACTACTACTACAGAAAATATGCCCTCGCTAAGCTGAGATCTCAATCAACAGAGGCAAGAAGTCGACCAAACCAAACCAACCAGGGCGTTGTTCTTGACGCTGAGCATGAGAATGGAGAGGGGCCCCGTGCTGAACTCCTCCTCCTCCTTCTTCCCCTGCTGCCAACAAAACAAAGACAGAACCAATGACCGTGTCAGTAAGCTGCTGTGGTGGATGAGAACACCGTCGAGGGAGAAGAGGGGCGGAGGAAAGCAGTAGTGCTAATCTAGTTTGAAGAACAATGCCAGCAACTCAACATGGCCTCGTACTTATTGGTAGGCAAAGGATGGTAAGCAATGATGCAGAGAATGGCCAGGTAATTAAGGGGCAACGTGATTGTGCCCAGCAACAGTAGATGGTGGTCTACTGTTTGTTTGACAGCATTATTAATAGGTGTTTCGTGCTGTCTTCTCAGGCAACAACAGTCAGGTACAAGTACACCTAGCAGCAGAGCTGCCAAGGACGGATGGACAATGCATATCATCTGTCAAGAAAGATCTACCCACCTAACTGAAAATTGGACAGAGTATGTGACTAGAATGAAAGGAGAAAAAAGGAATTCTAGGTCCTTTTTCTGGAAACAAAATAATTTACCGGACGCATGCATACACGGGCCAGGGAAGAAAATGATGCAGTGAATTAGTCTGACAGATAGAGAGAAAGAACAGGGAAGGGGATTGTACTACTCACCGGGACGTCCTCTTGGAAGACGCCGTAGCTGTGGGGCACCTCCATGTCGAACTCCATGCTGTTCCTCGGAGCATCAAACCCTGCAATTGAGCCCAATGAGAATCGGTTAAACTTGCTGCAACACACTAGACTTGGCTCGTTCTAAAAAACTCAGCGGAAGCTACTAATCGAGCGAGAAGAGGGGCTCACCGGTGTGCCCTTGCTTGGCGGCGACGTGGAAGGCATCGAGGTCGAGGCGGGAGCGGAGCTTTGCGGCCTCGAGGTCGTAGAGCGGGAGGAGGAGGCGCACGGCCTCGGCGTCCGCCGGGACGTAGAGCACGGACTCCTCGGCGCCGGCCAGGAGGCGGCGCACGGCCTCGGCGTCCGCGGATCGGAGGGCCGCGAAGAGCGCCTGGTGGGAGAGCGGCGGGAGATCCATTGTCGGGCGGGCGGCCAACCGGAGAGCCGGCGTGGAGCTGACCAAACGGAACCGTAGCGCGTCGGCCGACCTGCTCGACTCGATTTAGGGCATAGGGTAGGGAAAGATGGTGAGGGGAGGGAGGGACGAGGTCGGCGGCGGTGGTGAGGAGGGCTGCGAGGTCGGCGGTGGGTGGGAGCGGCGAGGAGAGAACTGGATCATTGAAAGGAGGCTGGGGAGAGGACTGGATCGAGGGAGGAGGTGGCGGCACCTGCGAGGAGAGGAGGGGTGCGATGGTGGGGAGTCGATGGGATCCAGAGCTCGGTCGCCATGGCTGCGCCGCGGGCTAGAGTTTTGGGTGCTTGGGAGGCATGGGGATTCGGGCTCCTCGCCGTCGACGGCCATGGTGCGGGGGCGGCGGCTAGCGTTTGGCGAGCAGGTGCGGGTGCGGGAGAGTGGGGGCGTGGGGGCTAGGGTTGGAATGGTGGGGAGCGGGGGCTGCGTGGGTGAGGGGGGTGAGAGGGCTACGTGGGTGAGAGGGTGAGGGGATGAGGTCCACCGTTGGATCCCGGAGCATCCGACGGTGTCGGATGCATGATCCGTGTGATATACCTATAGACCAATCAGAACGCAACAAACAATTTGAAGACTTTATGACCTTTTAAATAGGTCATGAAAAAATCATTTTCCATTTTTTAGTGCTCAAAATGAGTTCTTTTTTGTAAAAGACCTACCAAATATTTGTTCACATGCTATTCTTTATATTTGTTCAAAATGAGTTCTTTATACTCTGCAAAAGTTTACATCTTGGAATAGTAAACAATATCGACAAAGGGATTTTTTATATTCTTTGCACAAAAAATCATTTTCCATTTTTCGAGTGCCCCAAATGAGGTTTTTTTGTGAAGGACCTACCAAATAATTGTTGCAAAATTGGACCAAATCAATTTTATAAAATACTAGGACATATATAATGCATAATTGACAAAATGGTTGGGTGAAAAAAGTTTTGATCCACCTCTGGTGAAAAAGACAAATTGTCGTCGATTCAGGTGGAAGCGGGTCAAATTTGAACTGTAGCTGCCTCATAGTTTGCTCTTTATTTTTTTTCAAAACTCATTTCCACGTAAATAAGTATCTATTTAATCATAGAAACACCAAAAAAAATTCCAAGATTCAACCACTAGCTAGGAACGGTCATTCCCGCCGTTTTGACCGCATTTTGAAACGGGCATAAAAAATTCAAAAAAAATCAAAAAATTAGGAAACCTTCGCATTGTGTCATTACATGTGGCCAAGTTCCTAGGACAAATAACAAACATGTAATACGGCAATTATTTTAAAAAAAGTGCTCTCAGAAACGAGCTATCACGTGTGGAGATCAATGGCTTCCAAGCCAAATGATCAATCTTATGGCCACACTCATGGCATAGTTTGTTCAAATGATCTCATATTGTGCACAAGGGTGCATATTGGAATGACAAACAATATTGCCTAAGGAAGTTTTCATTTTCCTTGGACGGAAAAACCATTTTCCATTTTTCGAGTGCCCAAAAGTGGTTTTTTTGTGAAGGACCTCCCAAATAATTGTTGCAAAATTGGACCAAATCATTTTTCTAAAATATTAGGCCATATTTAATGCACAATTGACAAAATGGTAGGGTGCAAAAAGTTTTGATCCTCCTCTCGTGAAAAAGACAAATTTCCGTCGATTCAGCAGGAAGCGGGTCAAATTTGAACTACAGCTCCATCATAGTTTGCTATTTATTTTTTACAAAAATCATTTCTAGGTACATAAGTACCTATTTAATCAGAGAAACACCAATAAAATTCCAAGATTCAACCACTAGCTAGGAACGGTCATTCCCGCCGTTTTGACCGCATTTTGAAACGGGCATAAAAAATTCAAAAAAATTCAAAAAATTGGGAAACCTTCAATATTGTGTCATTATATGTGGCGAAGTTCCCAGGAAAAATAACAAACTTGTAATACGGCAATTATTTTAAAAAAGTGTTCTCAGAAACGAGCTATCACGTGTGGAGATCAATGGCTTTCAAGCCAAATGATCAATCTTATGGCCACATTCATGGCATAGTTTGTTCAAATGATCTCATATTGTGCACAAGGTTGCATATTGGAATGGTAAACAATGTTGCCTACGGAAGTTTTCATTTTCTTTGGACGAAAAAACCATTTTCCATTTTTCGAGTGCCCAAAAGGATGTTTTTTTATGAAGGACCTCCCAAATAATTGTTGCAAAATTGGACCAAATCATTTTTTTAAAATACTAGGCCATATTTAATTCACAATTAACAAAATGGTTGGGTGTAAAAAGTTTTGATCCACCTCTCGTGAAAAAGACAAATTTCTGCCGATTCAGTAGGAAAAGGATCAATTTGAACTGCAGTTGTCTCATAGTTTGCTATTTATTTTTTCCAAAAATCATTTCTAGGTACATAAGTACCTATTTAATCATAAATACATGGTTTGGTGGCGGTACGTTGAGGTTTGGGCGACGGCCGAGGGCCCCAACTCTAGAGCGCGTAAACTCGCATGCCCGTTGCGTGGTCACCGCGTGACCCTGGCATTGCCATGTGTTCTGGGCGACATAGGCATGTCTAGTGGGTTGGGCACTCCCCAGGTAGGTGCTAGGAAGAAAATTATAACATAAGATTCTCATGAGGAGACCGATGGATACTCAAACATGAATAAGCAGCCAAGTGTTTGATTAGCGGTACGGGAAATGCACATGGCCAATGGGCGTGAGTTTTGGCCGAGGATGATCATCTACTAAGGAGAATGTATTCACAAATTTTCAGCTCAAAAGGAGGATCCTAGGTGGTACTTGCTTTGCAAAGTACCACACTGGACAAAAATATGAATGTTGAAGCTGGGCTCAAAATAATGAATGGATTGAGCTGAAATTTGGTGGAGGATGGTTATTTCGACATGCCAAAGTAGTACTTCCTTCACAATGCTCTTCTATGGACAAAAACTTGGGAAAACTAGTGAGAGAGATTGGATGAATGAAATGAGCTAGAAATTGGTGTAGGTAAGTTACATAGGTCATGCGCTAGTAAATTTCCAGATCATTTGGGTAAGCCTAGCTAGTACTTACTTCACAAAGCTTCTCTCGAGGTAGAAACTTTGGAAATTTCCTGAGAAAGATTTACTAGGAAAATTGAGCTGAATATTATCATGTGGCAATGATTTGGGTATGGAAGAGTTCCCGAAAAGTTTGAGGGTAATAGGAGGGGTCTATATAACACTTGCTTTGCAACGTGCCAATTTGGCCATAAAATATAAATTGAATCTGGGCTCACATAGATGATTTGACTGAGCTGCAACTTGGAGGAGGGTGATAATTTGGGCATATGAAGGAACTGTATAAATTTCATGTCATTTAGAGATATAAAAAAGGTACTTCCTTCACAATGCTTCTAGGTGGACAAAAACTTTGGAAATTTGCCTAGGAAGATTTAATAGGGAAATGGAGCTGAATTTTGTCATGCGGTAATGATTTGGATAGGAAAGAGTGCCCAAAAATTCCGAGTGCAATCAAGAATATATAAATAGCACTTCCTTCATAAAAGTGTTGTTGTGAACAGAATTGGAAAATGAATATTGTTGAATTAGTTTTGAACTAGGCAAGGAAGGATATTTACATATTTGATGAAGATATGCCCCAAAGAATTTATGAGATTTTTTGGGAATTTTGGGAATTATAGAAATATAGGTTGCTTCACAACCTAGGGCAAAAACTGCCACATGGACATGACACATAGGCAAAACTGGTGAGATGGCGCCTAGTCATCACAACCCACCACAATCTACAAGGCTATGACCATCTATATTGGTCACTAACAACTAGAAATAAGGTAGCGGACTAGCACTGTTTGCTTTGTGACCATTTTGTGTAAGGAAATTACGACCTTTCTGACCAAAATGGTCGCAATGGTTTAGGGTTTGGAGCCCCCTGAACAGCTTTTGACCAATTGGTCTAAAATGGTCATAAATTTGTGACCAATTCTTCGAGGGTCACTGACAGAAGGTCATAAGTTGACATATTTCTTGTAGTGTGGGGCCAGGTGGCTACGCGGTGGCAATGCCTAAGTGGGATAAGTCTGAGAAAGAGATAGAGGATGCAGGTGTCACTCCAGTTACTAAGAGCTGGCCCCCCAGGTGCAGGACTTGGTTCTATGCGCATGTCGGGGAGTTGGACCCGAAGACAGGCAATGTTTCGACGAAGGCATGTCTGAACGGAGCCGACGATGTGATACTTGTTGCAATAGAAGAGGCTCGATCGGGGGTGTTCCAGGCCAACGGAGAGAAAGACGAGCTTACGCGTGCCCTGGGAATTCCTAAACACCAGGGAAGAAAACGAGGCAAGGGCGCTATTCCGTGGTATGAGGGGTTTTTGGACTGGAACGCCGACTACAGAACACGTGCGAGAAAGAAGATTGCGGAGGAGAAGAAGAGGAAGATGGAGGAGGAGCAGAGGAAGAGGGACTATGAACACCTTCAAGGTCTTGAAGCAAGTCAAGCGGAAATGGCAGTTAAATTCCAGCGGCAGCAGGAGCAGATCGACTCACTTAGCCAGCAAAGGGGGTCTCAGCAGCTGCAGCAGCTAGTGGATGATCCAGCATTGGATAGCATCGCCCCATCCATGCCGAGAAGCAGCGTGGGTTCTGCCCCGGGCGACGCAGTGCTGGATATATACCCCGTGGATGACATCATGGAGAACACTAACTGCGAGCTACACCTCAAAATGAAGAACGACATATCCATGAAGGTGGCGGACGCCATTGCTTTTTCAAATTCCCCCGAGGCAACCTTCCATTGCAAGCCGATTCCAGCGGGCTATGCTCGTGTCTTGGTTGATGAGGTGGTGGACCCATATTCGGAGCTACAACTTAGCATTCCTGGAGGTGACGACGAGCACACCTTGGGAGAGGCCATACATCATGTCATCCTATGGAGAAAGGATTGCATCATCTTTCGAAGGCCACCGACACCGCGTCACCCGACTCCTCGTCGAAGTCCTCCACCGAGTCAGCAGACTCCCGCTCCTAGTCCACCAACGCGTGAGGCCACTCCTCCTCCTCCAAGTCCGGCAAAGTGTCAGGCCACTCCTCCTCCAAGTCCAACACAGCGCCAGACGTCCACTCCTCCTCCATGTCCGGCAAAGTGTCAGGCCACTCCTCCTCCAACTCCGGCACAGCTTCAGGCCACTCCTCCTCGTCAAACTCAGCCCCGTCAGCCGTCTCCGCCGCCTCAGCAATCGCAGAAGAGACAGCCCGCAGCTATGGTGCGTAGCTGTACCAGTCGAGGTCATAGTACAGGAAGTACAGGAGGAGGCAAGCGATACAAATATGGTCCAAACCTCAGTACTCCTCTTCCTGAGAGGGCTTACGACATGACCAAGGAGCAAACCAATGCCATAGTGCGGGCAGAAGTCGACGCCCATTTTGGACCGAAACCGCCACCGCCGCCAAGGGAGAAAGTGCCTATGGAAGTTATTGACCACTTCATTCGTATGGCTGAACCACCAGCTCCTAAGCCTGTTGACACAGACTATGAGCGCCACATCAGGAAGTTACATCGACAACCTCTACAGAAGGAGGCGAGCTCGAGCTCGAGCAAACAACAAGCAGCTGTCAAAAAATGCGGGAGAATCGTTGCCTAGCTGGGAGAATAGTGGGCGCAACCGATCCCCCCGCTTGTTGTGCCACCAACAACACGTGGCAGTACGCGCGGCCAATATTATTGTGGGAAAACAGTTTACGTTCCCCAGGTGGGCGATGTTGTAATAACCTAGCAGCATATAACGTAGGCTGAAGAACACAAGATCACTGTTGGACAACTCCTCGAGATCGAGGACATGCCTGTGCTTACAGAGGAGGAAATAAAATGGAAATATGTCCGGGGCCAACCTTTGGTCAAGCCAGAAGATGTCAAGAAGCTCCCAACGAGAATGTATGAATTGCATCAATGGTACATGGACATTACCAAGAGATCCGATCAACAGTCCCTCATGGTGCAAGTCAACAAGGATCATTACTACCATGAGAAACCTAGGACCATTGAGTATTCTGAACTGTTTCAGTTATACAATCAAGACGCACTCGACAAATCTATCGTCAGTTACTATTGTCGGTAAGTGATTTATTTCTGTAATTTAAGTCTCAAGCTAGCTGTATTGATCCTTTTGATCAATCATTACCTGTAATTATCCTCACTATATTCTTTTCTGTGGTATTATGCAGGATGACGATGTATCAAATGAAAAAAGGTGGACGCTATGGCATTGGGTTCATTGACCCAAACACCGTTAATGAATACACATGGAATATAAGCAACTATTATAAAAAGCAGGTAGAGGACAGCATGTTCGAGTTCTTGAAGCGCCTCAAATACAATGAAGATATACTACTTCCTTACAACTTCAAGTGAGTCACACTTTCTTGTACTACAAATTCTCTGTTTTTGCCTACTAGCTAGCTAGCTACATGTTTTTGCATACATATGCCTGCTTAATTAAGACATGCAAACGTGTGTGCATGCAGATTTCACTGGATCTTGTGTATCCTTAAAGTTGACGAAGGAACAGTTGAAATACTGGACTCACTACTCAAAGAAAATAGAGACTATAACGTCTTGTTTGGGATAGTCAACAGGTAATTTCAATCATTATTAACTATATATATCGGCCTATTTAGTTCGTCATTTCATGATATGAACTATTTAATAACCCCTTTATTCATTTTCTTTGTCGGCGGGCAGGGCTTGGGCAAGGTTCATCAGCAAAACGGAAGGCGAATGGAAACGACAGCTGAGATGGTTTCGACCCAGGGTAAGTAATGAAGTAGTGGTAGCTAGCTGCCATCTTTTTAATATTATCATGCTTGATTAATTATTATCTGATCAAATTAAATTCCATTCTCGTCAAGGCCATAAAGCAGGCGCAGGGGACTGATCTGTGTGCATACTGCGTTTGCGAGAACATTCGCATGATGGCGTCCGAAAGGAGCAGATCTCAAAGACAGGAATGGGTACGCTTGTCAGAACACTATTCACAATTTGTGCACCATTATTGATATCTAGTCACACAACTAATACACATGCATATTGATCTCCTTCTTAACAGTTCACAGAGGTGCGGGACAAGCTCCTAGATACAGAGCGCGTACAAGCACTTCAAGAGGAAATAGCGGGATTTTTGCTTGACCAGGTCATAAATCCGAAGGGAGAATACTATTACCCGCTACCGCCCCCATCGACCAGGTCATGAACCACTTCCAATTTGTCATCGTGCTCCGAAGGCACCAATTAGGCTAATGCAACTGGCTCCGAAGGCAACATGCATATGTACGAGAAATTGTATATAGCTATACATGTGTGTATCTGTGAATTAATATGGTGGTTTGTGAGACATTGATGATCTATATATATGATTGGTTCTACTAGCTACCATATATATGCATAACGTGTACAATGTGTAGTTTCGTGAAATACCAGCAAACGAAAAAGAATTAAAATGGAAAACACAAAATTAAATGAAAAAGAAATCATCAAACCAAAAACCCCCCAAACATTTTAGTACTGGCTGGTGTTACCAACGGGTACTAAAGGGCTCCCGGCTCCCGGAGCTGGCTCGTGCCACGTGGTTGCCCTTTAGCACCGGTTCGTGCTGGACCGGTACTAAAGGGGGGGGCTTTAGTGCCCACACTTTAGTGCCGGTTATGGAACCGGCACTAAAGGGCCTTACGAACGGGTGCTATTGCCCGGTTCTGCACTAGTGAGAGAAGGGTTTCACAGATCCATCCAGGGGTTAACACATGAATAGGAATAGTCGATGAACACCGCAAGAACAAGAAACCCTAGAACAGATCTAGGTTGAGAAGAACAGAGGACCTACCAGAGCTGAGGAGGATGCCGGAGATCGCCGCGGTTTTCTGGTATGTTCAGGTTGATGCAGCGGCCAAAGTTGGTGCTGAAGACGACGGCGGCGACGGAGCTCTGAAGCTGGCGACGCGAGGAAGATGAAGAAGAGAAGGCAAGAAGAGAAGAAAGGAAATGACCCTTCGGTCTTATTTATAAAGCAAAAGGACATGTGTCAGGCGCGACAAACCAGGGGCCACCGAACGGAGCTGTCGCCTCGATTTTCGCAGATTTATTAAGTGAAGAGATATCATGAATACTTTCTTTATGACAGATGACGTCACTCCGGTTTAACAGCAATTGCAGAAGATGACATCACGGCGGTTCAACAATTACAAGAAGATGTTGAAGATGAAGATTTCTGCTAGGGATTGACATGAACTCGTTCAAATCAATCTGGGGCCTAATGTTGGGGATATTACTACTGGGCGTAAACCGGCCTACCAGGGCCGGGTTAACTTCATGAGTAGTCCAAGAATGTTAAAGCCCAAGAAGATAGAAGAGGGCCCAAGGCCCGTAGTTGGTTTAAGACCTGTAGCCGTAAACCGGCTTTATATGTAAACTTGTACTGTAAGTTAGGAATAAGGAGAGACCAACCCGGATACGAGTATGAACCGGTGATTGGGACACTGTGAACCGACGGGCGTCACCCATGTATATAAGGGGATGACCCGGCGGCGGTTCAAGGACAGACAACAACAACTCGAGACTTAGGCGAAGCTTGTTTGCTCCCTAGTCATCGAAACCCCACCAATTCCATCACAACTAGACGTAGGCTTTTACCTTCATCGACGGGGCCGAACTAGTATAAACTCTCTGCGTCCCCGTGTCCACTTTAACCCCTTCAAGCTAACCCGTCGCGATGGCTCCATGACTAAGTCCTTTCACTAGGACATCTGCCGTGGGAAAACCACGACAGTAAGCATATGAATAAGCAAAGAAATTCTTCAAGGACTTATGAACATAATTATTAGAAGAATAATGCTCATATTCATAGCCCTTGGCTCTTCCCTGCGAAACAGAGTTGTTAGCACGATGATGTTCATATGAGGACTTTGATCCTTTTGAGGAATTTGATCCATGTGAGGAATTTGGCCCGTATGAGGACTTGGATCCATATGAAGAATTTGGTCCATATGAAGATTTTGATCTGGGGTTCCTTTTCTTCACAGGTGGTGTCATGAGGACCTTCACCTGAAGACTTTCAAGGCACTTTTTGGGAACCCAGATTTTCTTCATAGGGGAACCGTTCCTGCAGTTAGTGCCAACATATCTAGCAAATACTTCACCATTCTGATTTTTGAAAGTTTATAGTTGGAGTCAAATGACTGATCAGAAGAATGAGAAGATTCACATGTATAGCCAGATAAATTAGATGGGTCAACTAGAGGTCCCTTTGCAGCAACCCATGAGGTTTTGGGGTACTTCTCAGGCTTCCAATATGTACCATCAGCATTGAGTTTCGTCTCAAAGGCAATACCCTCTTTCCTAGGGTTCCTGTTGAGGATCTGATTTTTAAGCACATCACAAAGAGTCTGATGCCCTTTGAGGCTTTTGTACATGCCTGTCTTGTACAATTCCTTCAGCCCTGCATCGTCAGTGATACTAGCAATGTCCTCAGATGAGGAATTAGTGATAGCAGATGCAGTGAAGAATTTGTAACATTAGAAGCATTTGAACATTCAGGTGAAGAATTAGCAGATTCTCGTTCAATGCATTTTAAACATGGAGGAATAAATTCTTCCTGAGCAGCGCTGATTTGTTGAGCAAGTAATGAATCGCGCTCCTTCTGAAGATCTTCATAACTCACTCTTAGCTTTTCAAGATCTTGCTTTCTTTGAAGAAATTCATAAGAAAGCTTCTCATGATCAGACAAGAGAGTGTTATGATGACCTTGAAGGTTGTCAAACCTGGTCTGAAGTCTCTGAAGATTTTCAGTCAAGGCTTTAGTGCGATCCATTTCTTCACCTAACATATCATCACTTTTGTCTAGCATGTTTTGAACCTTAACAAAAGCCTTTTGTTGTTTCACACCAATCTTAGCAAGTTTAGAGTAGCTAGGCTTAAGATTGTCATCTGATTCATCTTCACTAGACCCAGAGGAGGTATATCTAGGTACCATGGCACCATTTGCCATGAAGCAATAGGTGCGAGCGTAGTCATCGTTGCCTTCATTAGCCTTGTTGGTGAGATCATTTTCCTCAGAGTTGAAGATAGACTTGCTGATGAATGCGGTAGCGAGAGCTAGGCTTGCCACACCTGATTGAGAGTCCTCAGAAGCCTCCTCTTCCTCTTGTTCCTCAGATTCAGCTTCAGAGTCCATTTCCTTGCCAATGAATGCCCGAGACTTCTTGGAGTTGCTCTTCTTGTGAGATGAAGACTTTGAGGATTTTGACGATGAAGATTTTGAAGACTTCTTCTTTTTCTTCGCATCATCAGAACTGTAATCCTTGTATTTCTTCTTCTTTGATTCCTTTTCCCACTGAGGACAATCTTGAATGTAATGTCCTAGTTTCTTGCACTTGTGACAAAGCCTCTTCTTGTAGTCACTGGATGAGGAATCATTGCTCCTTGAGGGTTTTCCAAAATCACCACGTCTTGAGAACTTCTGGAATTTCTTCACAAGCAGTGCTAGATCATGACTCAGTTCTTCAGGATCACCAAGGCTGCTACCAGAGTCTTCATCTTCGGATTCTGATACTGCCTTGGCCTTCAGTGCACGTGATCTGCCATAGCTCGAACCATAGAGATCTCTCTTTTCAGCAAGCTGGAACTCATGAGTGTTTAGCCTCTCAAGGATATCAGCGGGGTCAAGTGACTTGTAATCAGCACTCTCTTGTATCATCAGTGCCAGAGTATCAAATGAGGAAACAAGCGATCTGTCGCACCCTAGCTAGGTTATGCATTAGAGTGTGCATCATGTTTACTTTCATCAGAAATGGAAATGGGGAAAGCAGAACCCCCAGCACCCCCCCTGAAATCAACTAGGGTTTACTAAAAATAAATTCAATGAACCTGAAATGCCCCTCAAATATGTTCACCCACTTTGCCTTGGGTTAGAACCCTTGGGGAAAATGGTGCATATAATTTTAGGTCAACAAAAGGGGCATTGATTTAATTCATAAATATTTGAATTTGGGCATTTAAATACTATTAAATAATTCAAATGCTCAAATAATGTTGGAATTATTTTTGGGCCACTGAAATATTTCAGAAAGTGTCCATAAATATTTTCAGGATTTTATAAAATGATTTAGTATTTAAACTAAATCAAAACAGAATAACAGAAATAGAAAATAAAATGAATTAGAGAGAGAGACAGAGGCTCACCTGGACTCACCTGGCGGCCCAGCACTGTTGGCCCAGCCCACCAGGCCGTGCCAGTCGTCCCCTAGCTGCTGCCAGGAGGACGCCGGGCGTGTGCCCGTGGCGCGCCGGCACGCGCGCGGCCACCGACGGCCAGCTCCTGCTTGCCGCGCCCTCCCCTCGACGCCTGGACGTCGCTATGGACGCCACGCACCCCCTGGCCCCCTCTTATTCCTCTCCCTCGCTCTCCCTCCTCCCCTATTTCTCTCCCGCGCGACCACCCGAACGCGCCGTCGCCGCCTTTCACTGCCACCGCGCTCCCCGACCCCCTCTCGCCTTCCCGTGTTGCGTGGAAGCTCCGCCACTATCGCCTATGCCTTCTGGACCGAGCCAAGCGAGCCGAGAAGCCTTGCTTCGTCCTCGGCGTCGTCTTCTTCACCCTCGGGACCGCCGGCCATCTCCGTCAAATTCGCCGTTGCAGAAGCGTCCCCGAGCCCGCTGAGTCCTCCCTCGAGATCGCTGTGAGCTCCCGAGCATTTCCCCCTTCTCCCCGCAGTGATTCTCTTCCCCTAACTAGCCTAGCCACTGGAGCCGTGAGCTCCTCGCCGCCGGCCATGGCGCCGTCGTGGCTACGGCCGTGCAAGCACGCAACCGAGCACACCATCGTGCTCAGTGCAACGCCAGGACCCCAAAACCCTCTCCTGCTGCCCCTGCCATGCACCGTAGCCCCTTCTCCCCTCCCCGCCGAACTCCGGCTGCCGCCCAAGTGGTCGCCGCCGTCGACTTAGGCCGTCTCCGATGAAACGGAGGGCACTAGTGGATGCGCGCGAGCACCAGCTCCTCGGAGATGGTCTTCGCGGCCCATTTGGTCACCGGAGACGCATTTCTGACGCCCTCCGCCGCGTCTGGCTCGCCGGCGACAAGCCGCCGGTGGCTTTGACCCCGCTGACCAGGGTTGACCCTCCCCCTTGTGTCACTGACGTGTGGGCCAGGCCCCTTTTTAATTAGTATTAGTTTTAGTTAGTCCTAATTAACTTAATTACGTTAAATAGACACTGACATGCGGGCCCAGGCTCTAATTAATTTTAATTAGTTAATTAGTCACTGACCAGTGGGATCCACTGGTCAGGTTTGACCTGGAGGTAGCTCAGTTGACTTGCTGATGTCATGCTGATGTAGTGCTGACGCAGTAAATCATTTTCTAGTTTAAAAATAATTCAGGAAATTCCAGAAAATACCCAAAACTTCAAAAATTCATAGAAATTCAACCATAACTCCAAATGAGATAAATTATATATGTAAAATTATCAGAAAAATTCAAGGAATCCATCTGTACCATTTTCATGCATGTTTGAACAATGTTTGTCCTCTGTTTTCGACAAAACAAATAAAGGGCATTTAAATAATCATATATGGGGTTGGAATTTGAATCTTGTACTCAAACCAACTTCATTTAAATCATAGCTAGTTGCATTAGCTCAAGACACATCCATATTGCCATGTCATAGCATGCATCATATTGTTGCATATCGTCATTTGTTGATTGTGCTCGGTTGTGCTCTTCGTGGTAGGTTCTGCCTCCGAGGATATTCACGAGTATCCAACTGAAGGGCAGTATCCCGTTACCACTCCATCAGGCAAGCAACCATTGATCATTCCGATACAACCCATGTTCTCGCTCCTGCTCTCGTTTACTGCATTAAGACAACACGATTCAAACTGCTGTGTGCTACGGTAGTTGAACCCTTATCCTCTGCATGACCTGTCATTGCCACAGTAACTAGATGAAACCCTCTAGCATGTGTAGGAGTTGATTGAGCCATGTTTTGTGATTCCTACCTTGCTATGCCTGCTATGCTTAGAGTTGTGTCAGGTCTGGTTCATCTGGGAGATGGGCTAGAGTGAAATGCTTGTGCCAGTAATATGTGGGATGTGTTGAACATGTTTTGGTAAAGGTATCGATGAGAGGCCATGTAGGAGTACATGGTGGGTTGTTTCATTGAAGCCGTCCCTAAGAACTGAGTTCTGTATGTGTGAATTAAGATTCAGCTACTACCACACATTGGGCCCTGAAATATGACCCCGCTCGGCTTACCGACCCCTCTCGCCTCAGTCCAGGAGTTGCAACTAGTTTCTGGTGTTTGTAGGATATGTGTTGGCGGCCGTGCGTAGCGCTGACCCTAGGGGTGGGCTATGTTGCGGTAGATACACCGTGGCACGGTGTACCGAGTCACCCGTTTGGTGTCCCGGGAACCCTGTTCACATCGTTCGGGGCCGTTGAGGACACCCCGGCCGGATTTCCCTGCGGATGGAACCTGAATAGGCGATGACCCTGGACTAGAGACTTGTGAGGTTAGTCAGGTCGTGGTCTACACCCACGTCGGTTTTCGCTTGAAGTCTGCCGAGCACATTTCGTGTGCAGACGCTAAGTGGTGGAAACATGTGTGACGAAGTACACCCCTGCAGGGTATGAAACTATTCGAATAGCCGCGTCCGCGGTAAAGGACTACTTGATTGCATATACAGTTCATAGACAAGTTAATGGATACTACTAAAAGACTCAAGCTAAGTGTGAGTACCGAGGATGGCCCCTCGCAGGATACGAGGGAGGATCCATGGTGGAGTATTGTGATGGTGAGTAGTGGACTCGTGTGCGAAAACTATTTTGCTAAAAGATTCCGTAGGATAGCTTAGCCAAGAGTCAAAGCTGGCTTGCTGCATAAACCCCACCACCTTCTTGAGAATGAGCATGTACAGTAGGTTCTGATGTAAGACTTGCTGAGTACCTTTGTACTCATGTTTGCTTATTTATTGTTTTCAGACAACAACACTGCCCCCTCCGATGGGTTTTACGTAGACCTTGACGTCGACGAGTGACTAGCCACCCAGGTGGTGATCCAGGCCATGGAGGGCCCTATGTAGATAGACAGGCTTCGAGAAGCCTTCTTTCTTTCTAGAGTCTGTACTTAGACTAGTTGCTTCCGCTTGTGCTTGTATGACTGTATGACTTGAGTGTCGGGTCATGTGACCCCTACCTATATGGATATGTTATGTATGGCTCCCTGGAGCCTTTAAATAAAGTACTTAAGTTGTAGAGTTTTGTTGTGATGCCATGTTGTATGTACTCATATCGAGCATATTGTATGTATGATTGAAATGCTTGGTATGAGTGGGATCCGACAATCTAGTTGTTTGTCCTTCGCAGCCTTTCTTATGGGGCAATGTAGTCTAGTGCTCCTCGAGCCATAGTAGTCCACTACAGCCCGGTTCACCGGAGTCCTGCTAGCCCAGCACTACTGTTCAGGACACTTGACTGGCCAGCATGTGTTTCACTTCGTCCCTATGTCTGTCCCTTCGGGGAAATGTCACGCGGTGATCTCCAGAGTCCTGTCTAGCCTGCTACAGCCCGGGATCCCCGGAGTCCTGTTAGCCCAGTGCTACAGCCCGGAATCACTCGTTGATGACCGACATGTTCGATGTGATTCATGTATGCCTGTCTCCATAGGTCTGTGCCGCTTTGGGTTCACGACTAGCCATGTCGGCCCGGGTTCTCGGTCATATGGATGCTAGCGACATTGTCATATACGCGAGCCAAAAGGCGCAAACGGTCCCGGGCCATGGTAAGGCGACACCCGTGGGATACCGTGCGTGAGGCCGCAAAGTGATATGAGGTGTTACCGGCTAGATCGATGTGGCCTGGAATCGGGGTCCTGACAGCGTTGGTATCAGAGCCGGACTGCCTGTAGGTTCGTTCAGCCAAACTGGTCGATGTCGAGTCTAGAAATGCTTTAGTTATATGTAAGGGAATTGATTGTGGGAGGGAACGTAAGGTTCTTTTTACTCCTTTACCCTATGCTTCTGATCTGAGTCATTCTCTTCTCATTCAACGTGGGTTAAGGACTAGGCTCTCTTCTTCTATCAGGTTCACGTGTTACTAATCCATAGTAGTTCATAGGATTATTGCTACGAGTTCCAGTCCAGTTTCTACTATTTTAGTACGTTGCTATTTGAATCAGAACCTTGATATGATGCTGTTGAGCGGTATTGTGAACTGTTGTGGATGTCTCAAATCTTTTTCTGAGCATTTACAGCTATTATGCTGCCCAATTTTCCCTAGGAATTCTGATGTCTTTGTCTTGTGGCTGTGCTTTCAGATGGCCAACCAGTCTCAAAATCAAGTGGTTCGCCTGACCAGGTGCCTCGACGTGCCCGGTCATACTACTATGTTGGTCCGGGTCATGATCGAGACAGGATACCGTTGGTATCCCGAATACACTGTTGAAGAGCAGTTCCGCGACTTTAATCAAAGCCAGTATTTATGCACCGTCAGGATATTCCCTTCCTATCCTGGATCTACCGAGCCCCTTCACTGTTCCTATGGACTCGGAGTTACCATTGAGATGGCTGTGCAGGATGCTGCCTATTCCATGATGACCATCTTGCGAGTCCGGACTGGCCTGCTTCGGAACACTGACTTCCGTTACATGCCAGCTTGACTTCCGGGAGCGCAGGGGTATCTTCAGGCTATCTATGCTGACTCCACTCAGGAGGACTCATTAACTCGTACCACCGCTGAGATGCTCGAAGATAAGGACCGAGAGAATCGGGCCTTGAGGCTGGAGCTCTTTAATACCCCTGCTGATCATTGGGCCACATTGACTCGGTTTGCACCCGCGGTGCAAGCGGGATGTATGGATACCAGGGATCTGTATCCTGTGAGAGCAGCTCTGCCAGACATGGTGGATTGGCGTGACGTGGGAGGCATCACCCCACCCCTTGGTCCCCGCAGGCCACCGTTTGTTGGTCCAAGACCTTATCCTAGCCCCTATGGTCCACAGTCTCCTCAGGACCGTCTGTTTCCGGATGATCACGTTGAACTTCCAGGCTATGGAGGTGACTTCTATGAGGACTACTACGGAGCTATCTGAGTTAGTAGTAGTACCACTAGTATTGTAGTAGTTGTATCTCCACTGTCCTGTGTGACTTGTGGAATATGACTTGGTGTGTAATCGATTCCGGAGGTGTAGACAAATAATGTATAGGGACTCGGAATGCCTCCGATGAGATGTAACGTCTACCTTCATAGTTGTACTGTAGCATGGGCTTGTACTAAACTATGTATGACGAGTATGACCGTTGGTGTATATATGGCAGTTTTATATTACCATGGCATACGAATGAGCATCTCTGCATTCCGCGTTATCCTTTACATTCTGCACTTCCCTGTTAAGTTTGAGCCATCCTTGTCTAAACCGTTGTCTTGTTTCCTTCTAGGATGGTCAACACCCGCGGAAACCCTGCTGCCCCGGAGCAGGGGGAAGCCAATGCAGCTAGAGGTGAAAATTTGCCTCACCCGCCTTCCCTGGCCGAAGTGATGCTGGAGGCGGAAAGGAACAAGCGTGAGACCAACCGCCTGCTGGAGTGGATTGAGCAGAACACTGCACGCCACCCACGAAATGACTTGGTGTCAATCAACGACTTTATCAAGATGTACCCACCAAAGTTTAACCATTCCGTCGAGCCCCTCGACGCGGATGATTGGCTTCGCAGCATCACCCACAAGCTACGTTCTGCCAACGTAGCTGAAGCCAACAAGGTTACCTATGCTGCTTATTATCTTGAGGGCCCCGCTAGCCATTGGTGGGAAAACTACGAAGCTATGCGCCCGGTCGGCCAAATCACTACCTGGACTGAGTTCAGCGAGGCTTTCCGTGAGCATCACATTCCGGAAGGTCTCATGGATCGCAAGACGGCGGAGTTCTGCAACTTCACCCAAGGAAGGCTGACTGTGGATGCATATAGCCGAGAATTTGGGAACCTGGCACGCTATGCTCCTGAAGAGGTTTCTACTGACGCCAAGAAGCAGGCAAGGTTCCGTAAGGGACTTAGCCCTGAGCTTCGCCGCGATCTCCGTCTGCACGAGTGCACATCCTTCCAGAAGCTGGTCAATAAAGCTATCAGTGCTGAGACAGGCCAGACTGACTATGACGCTTCACGCAAGCACTCCCGTGATTTTGGGTCTTCATCCGGCTCTGGAGCTCAAAAGCGCCGGGTGTGGATTCCAAGCACCGCACTGCCACCCAGATTCACCCCGAGGCCATCCTTTGAGGCGCCTCGTCCCAACCAGCAAATTGCACCGTCCAAGCCCTATGGTGGCCCCGCTACTAATGTTGCTCCACGCCCCACTGTGGTAACATGCTTCAAGTGTGGAGAACCGGGTCACTATAGTCGAGAGTGTCCCCAGAACAACCCCAATCAAGCTGGAAAGTCCGTTGGCCGTGGTAAGCCCGCGGGAAAGACTTTCTACGCCAAGCCGGCCACTACTGCACGTGGCCATGTCAACTATGTTTCAGCCGAAGAGGCTCATGAGGATCCCAACGTCGTCCTTGGTACGCTCCTTGTTAACTGCCATCCGGCATCTGTTCTTTTCGATACTGGAGCATCTCATTCATTCATATCCGAGAATTATGCTCGGTTGCATAACACGACATTCTGTGACATGCCCACTTCCATGGTAATTCAAACTCCGGGTTCCAAATGGCAAACTTCTAGGGTAAGCCATGGGAACGAAATTCTTGTCGATAGGCTTGTTTTCCTTGCATCTTTAATAGCTCTCAAGTCCTCCGACATAAACATCATCTTGGGTATGGACTGGATGTCGGCTCATTATGCCAAGATCGATTATGCCACTAAAACCGTTCAACTTACTCATCCCTCGGGCAAGACAGTTAATGTCTTAACTCGAGAGGCCAAGCGCCAACTTTACTCTCTCAATGCCAACCCCCTTCCAGACCTTGAGGACGTTCCGGTAGTCCGAGACTTCCCGGATGTGTTTCCGGAAGAACTGCCAGGTGTTCCACCTGACCGGGATGTCGAGTTTGTGATAGACCTTGTTCCAGGAACCGTTCCAATTGCTAGAAGACCCTACAAGATGGCACCCTTAGAACTAGCCGAGCTTAAGAACCAACTCGATGAGTCCTTGAACAAAGGGTTCATCCGTCCTAGCTCCTCTCCTTGGGCTTGCCCCGTCCTCTTCGTCAAAAAGAAGGATGGAACGGATCGAATGGTTGTGGATTACCGACCTGTCAATCTGGTCACCATCAAGAACAAATACCTGCTTCCCAGGATCAACGACCTGTACGATCAGCTCGCTGGATCCTCAGTCTTCTCCAAGATGGATTTGAGGTTGGGCTACCATCAAATCAAAATCAGAAACGGGGACATTCCCAAAACGGCTTTTGTTACTCGTTATGGCCAATACGAGTACACCGTCATGTCCTTCGGTTTAACCAATGCCCCGGCCACTTTCTCCCGGTTAATGAACTCGGTTTTCATGGAGTACTTGGACAAATTCGTCGTAGTATACCTCGATGACATACTCATCTACTCCAAGAATGAAGAGGAACATGCCGAACAACTAAGGCTGGTATTGATGAAACTTCGAGAGCATCGCCTTTATGCCAAATTCTCCAAGTGTGAATTTTGGTTGTCAGAAGTGACCTATCTAGGCCATGTAATCTCTGGTAAGGGTATTGCTATCAATCCCGAGCGAGTTCAAGCCGTCCTTGATTGGACTCCACCTGTTTCGGTCAAGCAAGTTCGGAGTTTCCTTGGCCTAGCGAGCTATTGCCGCCGCTTCATCGAGAATTTCTCCAAGGTTGCTAAACCTCTAACTGAACTCCTCAAGAAAGATAAAAAGTTCGAGTGGACTCCGCAGTGCGAGTTCAGTTTTCAGGAACTGAAAAGACGCCTGACATCTGCTCCCGTACTGGTACCACCAGATTTCTCCAAGGACTTTATTATCTATTGCGACGCCTCGCGACAAGGACTAGGTTGCATACTCATGCAGGATCGTCAGGTAATTGCCTATGCTTCACGGCAATTACACCCACATGAGGAAAATTATCCCACACATGATCAAGAGCTTGCAGCTGTAGTCCATGCACTCAAAACCTGGCGACATTACCTTCTCGGTAATCGTTGCGAGATCTTCACCGATCACCAAAGCTTGAAATATATCTTCACCCAACTAGATTTGAATCTCAGGCAAAGACGTTGGGTCGAGTTGATCTCGGATTACGACTTAGGAATAACTTACACCCCTGGCAAAGCCAATGTCATGGCTGATGCACTAAGTCGTAAGTCCTACTGTAACAACCTGATGTTACAACAAAGTCAACCACTTCTCCATGAGGAATTTCGTAAGCTTAACCTTCACATTGTTCCTCGTGGATTCCTATCTACCCTGGTGGCGAAACCTACCCTTATGGATCAAATCATAGCTGCCCAAAAGCGTGATAAGGGCATATCCTGGATTAAGGAAAACATTGCTAGCGGAGTAGCTAAATGTTTTTCCATGGATGAGCAAGGTGCTGTCTTCTTTGAGAACCGCCTGGTGGTTCCCAAGAACCAACATCTACGCCAGATGATCCTTAAGGAAGCTCATGAATCCCCTCTCACCATTCATCCCGGTAGTACTAAAATGTATCAAGACCTACGCCAGAGGTTTTGGTGGACTAGGATGAAGAGAGAAATCGCTCAATACATTGCTAATTGCGACGTTTGTCGTCGTGTTAAAGCAGAGCATCAACGGCCTGCTGGCACCCTTCAACCTTTGGCTATTCCTGAATGGAAATGGGACAAAATCAGTATGGATTTCATCACTGGGTTTCCCAGGACCAAGAGGGGGAATAATGCCATCTTCGTCGTGATCGACCGTCTTTCCAAAGTAGCCCATTTTCTACCTGTTCGTGAGAGTATCACTGCTAGCCAGCTAGCTGACCTATACATCTCCCGAATAGTGTCTCTTCATGGTGTCCCGTTGGAAATTAACTCAGACCGTGGAAGTCTCTTCACCTCTCGATTTTGGGAAAGTTTCCAAAATGCTATGGGAACTCATCTCTCCTTTAGCACCGCCTTCCATCCTCAATCAAGTGGTCAAGTAGAGTGAGTAAATCAAATTCTGGAAGATATGCTCCGAGCTTCTGTTATCTCGTTCGGAATGAGTTGGGAGAAATGCCTTCCATTCGCGGAGTTTGCCTATAACAATAGCTATCAAGCTAGTTTGGGCAAGGCTCCCTTCGAAGTTCTCTATGGACGAAAATGTCGAACGCCTCTTAACTGGTCAGAAACCGGGGAAAGACAACTCTTTGGCCCGGATATGATTCAGGAAGCAGAAGAGCAGGTTCGCGTTATTCGTGAGAAATTGAAAACAGCCCAATCTCGCCAAAAGAGTCAATATGATCGTAAGCATAAGCCTATGACATTTGAAATTGACGAGAAAGCTTACCTTCGGGTTACCCCGTTAAAGGGAACCCATCGCTTCGGTATCAAAGGCAAATTGGCTCCTCGTTACATTGGACCTTTTCGCATTCTTGCCAAACGAGGAGAAGTTGCCTACCAATTGGAACTACCTCCGCATCTTTCCAGAGTTCACGATGTCTTCCACGTTTCGCAACTCAGGCGTTGCTTCGCGGATCCTATCCGTGGAGTGGACCACGAAACGCTTGATTTATAAGATAACCTTTCTTATCGGGAATACCCCGTTCGTATCCTTGATCAAGCCGAGCGTACCACTCGACGTCATAATATCAAGTTTCTCAAGGTTCAATGGTCACACCATTCCGAGGAAGAAGCCACTTGGGAAAGGGAGGATCGTCTTCGACTCGAGTACCCCGCCTTCTTCCCAGATGATCCTAAATCTCGGGACGAGATTCTATTGAGTGGGGGTGAGTTGTCACACCCTAGCTAGGTTATGCATTAGAGTGTGCATCATGTTTACTTTCATCAGAAATGGAAATGGGGAAAGCAGAACCCCCAGCACCCCCCCCCCTGAAATCAACTAGGGTTTACTAAAAATAAATTCAATGAACCTGAAATGCCCCTCAAATATGTTCACCCTCTTTGCCTTGGGTTAGAACCCTTGGGAAAAATGGTGCATATAATTTTAGGTCAACAAAAGGGGCATTGATTTAATTCATAAATATTTGAATTTGGGCATTTAAATACTATTAAATAATTCAAATGCTCAAATAATGTTGGAATTATTTTTGGGCCACTGAAATATTTCAGAAAGTGTCCATAAATATTTTCAGGATTTTATAAAATGATTTAGTATTTAAACTAAATCAAAACAGAATAACAGAAATAGAAAATAAAATGAATTAGAGAGAGAGACAGAGGCTCACCTGGACTCACCTGGCGGCCCAGCACTGTTGGCCCAGCCTACCAGGCCGTGCCAGTCGTCCCCTAGCTGCTGCCAGGAGGACGCCGGGCGTGTGCCCGCGGCGCGCCGGCACGCGCGCGGCCACCGACGGCCAGCTCCTGCTTGCCGCGCCCTCCCCTCGACGCCTGGACGTCGCTATGGACGCCACGCACCCCCTGGCCCCCTCTTATTCCTCTCCCTCGCTCTCCCTCCTCCCCTGTTTCTCTCCCGCGCGACCACCCGAACGCGCCGTCGCCGCCGTTCGCTGCCACCGCGCTCCCCGACCCCCTCTCGCCTTCCTGTGTTGCGTGGAAGCTCCGCCACTGTCGCCTACGCCTTCTGCACCGAGCCAAGCGAGCCGAGAAGCCTTGCTTCGTCCTCGGCGTCGTCTTCTTCAACCTCGGGACCGCCGGCCATCTCCGTCAAATTCGCCGTTGCAGAAGCGTCCCTGAGCCCGCTGAGTCCTCCCTCGAGATCGCTGTGAGCTCCCGAGCATTTCCCCCTTCTCCCCACAGTGATTCTCTTCCCCTAACTAGCCTAGCCACTGGAGCCGTGAGCTCCTCGCCGCCGGCCATGGCGCCGTCGTGGCTACGGCCGTGCAAGCACGCAACCGAGCACACCATCGTGCTCAGTGCAACGCCAGGACCCCAAAACCCTCTCCTGCTGCCCCTGCCATGCACCGTAGCCCCTTCTCCCCTCCCCGCCGAACTCCGGCCGCCGCCCAAGTGGTCGCCGCCGTCGACTTAGGCCGTCTCCGGTGAAACGGAGGGCACTAGTGGATGCGCGCGAGCACCAGCTCCTCGGAGATGGTCTCCGCGGCCCATTTGGTCACCGGAGACGCTTTTCCGACGCCCTCCGCCGCGTCTGGCTCGCCGGCGACAAGCCGCCGGTGGCTTTGACCCCGCTGACCAGGGTTGACCCTCCCCCTTGTGTCACTGACGTGTGGGCCAGGCCCCTTTTTAATTAGTATTAGTTTTAGTTAGTCCTAATTAACTTAATTACGTTAAATAGACACTGACATGCGGGCCCAGGCTCTAATTAATTTTAATTAGTTAATTAGTCACCGACCAGTGGGACCCACTGGTCAGGTTTGACCTGGAGGCAGCTCAGTTGACATGCTGATGTCATGCTGATGTAGTGCTGACGCAGTAAATCATTTTCCAGTTTAAAAATAATTCAGGAAATTCCAGAAAATACCCTAAACTTCAAAAATTCATAGAAATTCAATCATAACTCCAAATGAGATAAATTATATATGTAAAATTATCAGAAAAATTCAAGGAATCCATCTGTACCATTTTCATGCATGTTTGAACAATGTTTGTCCTCTGTTTTGGACAAAACAAATAAAGGGCATTTAAATAATCATATATGGGGTTGGAATTTGAATCTTGTACTCAAACCAACTTCATTTAAATCTTAGCTAGTTGCATTAGCTCAAGACACATCCATATTGCCATGTCATAGCATGCATCATATTGTTGCATATCGTCATGTGTTGATTGTGCTCGGTTGTGCTCTTCGTGGTAGGTTCTGCCTCCGAGGATATTCACGAGTATCCAACTGAAGGGCAGTATCCCGTTACCACTCCATCAGGCAAGCAACCATTGATCATTCTGATACAACCCATGTTCTCGCTCCTGCTCTCGTTTACTGCATTAAGACAACACGATTCAAACTGCTGTGTGCTACGGTAGTTGAACCCTTATCCTCTACATGACCTGTCATTGCCACAGTAACTAGATGAAACCCTCTAGCATGTGTAGGAGTTGATTGAGCCATGTTTTGTGATTCCTACCTTGCTATGCTTGCTGTGCTTAGAGTTGTGTCAGGTCTGGTTCATCTGGGAGATGGGCTAGAGTGAAATGCTTGTGCCAGTAATATGTGGGATGTGTTGAACATGTTTTGGTAAAGGTATCGATGAGAGGCCATGTAGGAGTACATGGTGGGTTGTTTCATTGAAGCCGTCCCTAAGAACTGAGTTCTGTATGCGTGAATTAAGATTCAGCTACTACCACACATTGGGCCCTGAAATATGACCCCGCTCGGCTTACCGACCCCTCTCGCCTCAGTCAAGGAGTTGCAACTAGTTTCTGGTGTTTGTAGGATATGTGTTGGCGGCCGTGCGTAGCGCTGACCCTAGGGGTGGGCTATGTTGCGGTAGATACACCGTGGCACGGTGTACCGAGTCACCCGTTTGGTGTCCCGGGAACCCTGTTCACATCGTTCGGGGCCGTTGAGGACACCCCGGCCGGATTTCCTTGCGGATGGAACCTGAATAGGCGATGACCCTGGACTAGAGACTTGTGAGGTTAGTCAGGTTGTGGTCTACACCCACGTCGGTTTTCGCTTGAAGTCTGCCGAGCACATTTCGTGTGCAGACGCTAAGTGGTGGAAACATGTGTGACGAAGTACACCCCTGCAGGGTATGAAACTATTCGAATAGCCGCGTCCGCGATAAAGGACTACTTGATTGCATATACAGTTCATAGCCAAGTTAATGGATACTACTAAAAGACTCAAGATAAGTGTGAGTACCGAGGATGGCCCCCTCGCAGGATACGAGGGAGGATCCACGGTGGAGTATTGTGATGGTGAGTAGTGGACTCGTGTGCGAAAACTATTTTGCTAAAAGATTCCGTAGGATAGCTTAGCCAAGAGTCAAAGCTGGCTTGCTGCATAAACCCCACCACCTTCTTGAGAATGAGCATGTACAGTAGGTTCTGATGTAAGACTTGCTGAGTACCTTTGTACTCATGTTTGCTTATTTATTGTTTTCAGACAACAACACTGCCCCCTCCGATGGGTTTTACGTAGACCTTGACGTCGACGAGTGACTAGCCACCCAGGTGGTGATCCAGGCCATGGAGGGCCCTATGTAGATAGACAGGCTTCGAGAAGCCTTCTTTCTTTCTAGAGTCTATACTCAGACTAGTTGCTTCCGCTTGTGCTTGTATGACTGTATGACTTGAGTGTCGGGTCATGTGACCCCTACCTGTATGGATATGTTATGTATGGCTCCCTGGAGACTTTAAATAAAGTACTTAAGTTGTAGAGTTTTGTTGTGATGCCATGTTGTATGTACTCATATCGAGCATATTGTATGTATGATTGAAATGCTTGGTATGAGTGGGATCCGACAATCTAGTTGTTTGTCCTTCGCAGCCTTTCTTATGGGGAAATGTAGTCTAGTGCTCCTCGAGCCATAGTAGTCCGCTACAGCCCGGTTCACCGGAGTCCTGCTAGCCCAGCACTACTGTTCAGGACACTTGACTGGCCGGCATGTGTTTCACTTCGTCCCTATGTCTGTCCCTTCGGGGAAATGTCACGCGGTGATCTCCGGAGTCCTGTCTAGCCTGCTACAGCCCGGGATCCCCGGAGTCCTGTTAGCCCAGTGCTACAGCCCGGAATCACTCGTTGATGACCGACATGTTCGATGTGATTCATGTATGCCTGTCTCCATAGGTCTGTGCCGCTTTGGGTTCACGACTAGCCATGTCGGCCCGGGTTCTCGGTCATATGGATGCTAGCGACATTGTCATATACGCGAGCCAAAATGCGCAAACGGTCCCGGGCCATGGTAAGGCGACACCCGTGGGATACCGTGCGTGAGGCCGCAAAGTGATATGTGGTGTTACCGGCTAGATCGATGTGGCCTGGAATCGGGGTCCTAACACGATCTCAGCAATTTCTTCACCACCTCATGGTCGGTGATGTCAGTGGCACCAGGTGCTTGAAGCTCATTTGAGATGTCAGTGAGGCGATCGAAGGTTTGCTGAACATTTTCATTGTCGAGTCTTTTGAAGCGGTTGAAGAGATTGCGAAGGACATCAACTCGAGAGTCACGCTGAGTTGAAACTCCTCCATTGACCTTGGACAGCCTATCCTAGATAAGCTTAGCAGTTTCCAAAGCACTCACTCTACCATACTGTCCTTTACTTAGATGGCCACATATGATATTCTTCGCTTGGGAATCGAGTTGCTTGAATCTCTTCACATTAGTAGCGTTCAGTGAGGGTGAGATGGAGGGAACACCATTTTCCACAACGTACCAGAGATCGTTATCAATTGCCTCAAGATGCATGCACATCTTGTTCTTCCAGTAGGGGTAGTCCGTCCCATCAAAGGTAGGACACCCAGCAGAGACCTTGATCATACCTGCGGTTAAACCAAAATCAGACAAAACAAGGGATTACCTTGCTCTGATACTAGTTAAAAGTGCGTTATATTGACTAGAGGGGGGTGAATAGGCGATTTTTATGAAATTCTTCACTGAGGAATTTGCTAGTGAGGAAATTCCCTAGCGAATAACTACTAGCAGCGGAATAAGTACTCAGAAGTAAACATAGCAGAATACATGCATGGTCATCATGATGAAATGAAGACAAACACAGAGTACAGAAAGCATAAACACAGGATAGCACAAGATGAAGACAAACAGACTGAATAAATGGAACTAAGGAAATTGAGAAAGTCTTCAGTCAAAGTCTTCAAACACAGATCTGAACAAACACACAACACAGTAATGAGGAAATGAAAGTGTTGAGGAAATAGAACCAGTTGGCTTGGTGAAGACAATGATTTGGTAGACCAGTTCCAACTGCTATCTCAGTTGTACATCTGGTTGGAGCGGCTGAGTATTTAAACTCGAGGACACACAGTCCCGGACACATAGTCCTCACCGTATTCTCCTTGAGCTAAGGACACACAGTCCCCACCCAATCACTCGTGGTAAGTCTTCAGGTGACTTCCGAACCTTCACAAACTCGTTCACTCGGTGATCCACAATTCCTCTTGGATGCTCTAGACCATAACGCCTCACCGTCTGGAAGAAGCACAGTCTTCAAAGGTAACAAGCGTCGGATCCACGTAGGATCAATCTCTTCAGTGATGCTCAATCACTTTGGGTTGGTAGGTGTTTGGGTTTGGATTTGGATTTTCCTCACTTGATGATTTTCGCTCAAAGTCCTCGGAGGATGGGATGCTCTCAAATGACAAGTGTCAGTTTCTCGCGGAGCAGCCAACCAGCTAGTGGTTGTAGGGGGCGGCTATTTATAGCCTAGGGAGCAGCCCAACATGATAAGACATAAATGCCCTTCAATGATATGACCGTTGGATGGATAAGATATTTTGGGACAGCTAGCGCGTAGCACAGCAACGGTCGGAAATTTGAGGTTCAAATTCCTCAGGGCTATCATGTTCCTCACTGTGTAGGCAATCCGCACTGGCGAATTCCTAACTCCTCAGTCAGGACAAATTCCTCAGTGACCAGAAGAACTGCGTCTCTGTCACTGAAGAAATTGACTGAACTGTATGAGATTTCCAATGGCTTCACTCGAAGGGATTGGTAGGTGTAGGATTTTGAGTTGAGCATCACATGGAAATTTTCTCCTTAGTATTTCCTCGACCCCCTTTAACAGTACGGTGTTTCCTATGACTCAAGAAAGAGAAAATGAAACTACGAAAACCAAAGTCTTCCCGCTTCATGTTCCTCAAATGAATACCAAGTCTTCAAGGTCACACCAATTTCTTCACTTTCAAAGTCTTCAGAAAGTCTTCAGAATATCAAAGTCTTCCGTCGAAGAACTTCATTTTTAGGGGTCGACTTTCTCTGTAAATATCAAACTCCTCATAGACTTATAGACCTGTGTACACTCATGCATTAGATCCTTAACCTATAAGTCTTCAATACACCAAAATCACTAAGGGGCACTAGATGCACTTACACAGCCCCAGTCCTTCCTCTCGAGGGATACACTTCAATTTCACGTCGTTCGGTCTCTTTCTGTACAGGACGTCATCGACGAACTGGTACATAGCAGATCGACGGGCTACTTTTTCCGCTTCTTCCTGCTCCTCAGGAAGTTCCCCAGTTTGGAGGAATTGGACGGTATGCTGTGCCCACGCTGGAGCCTGGGGCTCGACGGCGAGGACTAAAGGCACTTCCTCCGCTACAGGAGCCGCTGTCTCAACGGGAAGAGCTTGACGCTTCGGCGGAGCTAGCCTCCTGTGGCGGGCTCAATGTCCCCGGCAACATCCTTGTCGGCGGCTCCGGGGAGCTCGGCGGGAAAGTACTTGCCGGGCCCTGATTTCCTCCTCTTTTTTTGCTCTGTTGATGGATCAACGGATGGCTGAGTTAGCTGAAGCACAAAGGTACCTTGTTCCACAGGTAGCTTGAGGGCAGCGCGTTTTGACAGGTAATCGGCGATGTCGTTCTCCGCTCGGGGAACGTATTCTGCCTGTATACCGTCAAAACGCTCTTCCAGCTTTCTCACTTCATCGACATAGGCCTTCATCAACGGGCTTTTGTAATCCTTGTTGACTTGCTTGACGACAAGTTGCGAGTCGCCTCTGACGACGAGTTTCTTGATTCCGAGGTCTGCCGCGATCCTAAGACTGGCGAGCAGCCCTTCGTACTCAACCGTATTGTTCGTCGACGCGTCCTTGGGGATGTGCATCTGGATCACGTACTTGAGGTGCTCTCCGGTGGGCGCGACCAGCAGTACGCCAGCCCCGGCGCCCTGTAAGGAGAAAGCTCCATCAAAGTACATGATCCAGTCACAACTTGCCTCCTTGCCAGGGAGGGCAGTCTCTTGGGCTTCTTTGTCAGGCTTCGCGGTCCATTCTGCAATGAACTCCGCCAGGACTCGGCTTTGAATCGTCGAGGTACTCTCAAACTTGAGGCCAAAGCTAGACAGTTCCAGTGCCCACTCTACGATCCTTCCCATTGCGTCTGGATTGTGCAATATCCGTTGCAGAGGGAGGCGAGTGACGATAGTGATTTCGTGGGCCTGGAAGTAGTGACGCAGCTTCCTCAAGGCCATGAGAAGACTGAAGAGCAGTTTTTGCACACCGGAGTACCTTGATCTAGCCCCCTGCAGGAGGGAACTAACAAAGTAGACCGGGTGCTGCACCATTTTCTTCTTCGGCGACACTCCAACTGGCTGTGTCGTCTCTGCATCAGTGGCATCGGGCTCCGTCGCTGCTATTACCTCGTCATCAATTTCTCTCTGCGCCACTAGTGCGGCGCTGACCACCTGGTTCGTAGCTGCCAGGTATAGCAGCAACGTTCCTGTGGCCTAGGCGCAACTAGTATTGGCGCGGAGGAGAGGTACCTCTTCAAATCTTGCAATGCTGCTTCGGCTTTTGGTGTCCACTCCATCGGGCCCGCCTTTTTCAAAATCCTGAAAAAGGGAAGGGTGCACTCGGTGGACATGGAAATGAACCTGCTCATGGCGGCAACGCAACCAGCAAGCCGACGCACATCCTTGACTCGCTTGGGTGCTTCATGTTGGAGAACGTTGCAGAAAACAAAAATTTTCCTACTCGTTTCACCAAGATCATCTAGGAGTTCATCTAGCAACGAGTCACGAGATGCATCTACATACCTTTGTAGATCGCGAGCGGAAGCGTTCGTTAGAACGAGGTTGATGTTGTCGAACACGACGTGATCCAAATCACCGATGACCAGCGCCGAACGGACGGCACCTCCGCGTTCAACACACGTACGGGACGGGAGACGTCTCCTCCTTCTTGATCCAGCAAGGGGAAAGGAGAGGTTGACGAAGATCCAGCAGCACGACGGCGTGGTGGTGGATGCAGGGCGTCATGACAGCAGGGCTTCGTCGTGTACTACGATAGAGGGAGAAGTAACAGGGAGAGAGGGAAGCACCAAAGGCGTGGGGATCAAGTCCCTCCTCTCCCCCACTTTATATATAGGGGTGCCAGGGGGGGCGCCGGCCCTGGTAGATGGGATCTACCAGGGGGGGCGGCGGCCAGGGGTGGGGGGCTTGCCCCCCAAGCAAGGGGGCGCCCCCCTTAGGGTTCCCCCCAACCCTAGGCGCATGGGCCTTGGGGGGGCTGGCGCCCCAGCCCACTATGGGCTGGGTTCCCTCCTATTTCAGCCCAAGGGGCCCTCCGGGATAGGTGGCCCCACCCGGTGGACCCCCGGGACCCTTCCGGTGGTCCCGGTACAATACCGGGTACCCCGAAACTTGTCCCGATGGCCGAAACTGCACATCCTATATATAATTCTTTACCTCCGGACCATTCCGGAACTTCTCGTGACGTCCGGGATCTCATCCGGGACCCCGAACAACATTCGGGTTACTGCATATACATATCTTCACAACCCTAGCGTCACCGAACCTTAAGTGTGTAGACCCTACGGGTTCGGGAGACAAGCAGACATGACCGAGACGACTCTCTGGTCAATAACCAACAGCGGGATCTGGATACCCATGTTGGCTCCCACATGCTCCACGATGATCTCATCGGATGAACCACGATGTCGAGGATTCAATCAACCCCGTATGCAATTCCCTTTGTCAATCGATATATTACTTGCCCGAGATTCGATCGTCGGTATCCCAATACCTCGTTCAATCTCGTTACCGGCAAGTCACTTTACTCGTACCGTAATGCATGATCCCGTGACCAGACACTTGGTCACTTTGAGCTCATTATGATGATGCATTACCGAGTGGGCCCAGTGATATCTCTCCGTCATACGGAGTGACAAATCCCAGTCTTGATCCGTGCCAACCCAACAGATACTTTCGGAGATACCCGTAGTCTACCTTTATAGTCACCCAGTTACGTTGTGACGTTTGGTATACCCAAAGCACTCCTACGGTATCCGGGAGTTACACGATCTCATGGTCTAAGGAAAAGATACTTGACATTGCAAAACTCTAGCAAAACGAACTACACGATCTTTATGCTATGTTTAGGATTGGGTCTTGTCCATCACATCATTCTCCTAATGATGTGATCTCGTTATCAATGACATCCAATGTCCATAGTCAGGAAACCATGACTATCTGTTGATCAACGGGCTAGTCAACTAGAGGCTTACTAGGGACATGTTGGTGTCTGTTATTCACACATGTATTACGATTTCCGGATAACACAATTATAGCATGAATAAAGACAATTACCATGAACAAGGAAATATAATAATAATGCTTTTATTATTGCCTCTAGGGCATATTTCCAACAGTCTCCCACTTGCACTAGAGTCAATAATCTAGTTACATTGTGATGAATCGAACACCCATGGAATTCTGGTGTTGATCATGTTTTGCCCTAGGGAGAGGTTTAGTCAACGGATCTGCTACATTCAGGTCCGTATGTACTTTACAAATTTCTATGTCTCCATCTTGAACATTTTCACGAATGGAGTTGAAGCGACGCTTGATGTGCCTTGTCTTCTTGTGAAACCTGGGCTCCTTGGCAAGTGCAATAGCTCCAGTGTTGTCACAGAAGAGTTTGATCGGCCCCGACGCATTGGGTATGACTCCGAGGTCGGTGATGAACTCCTTCACCCATATTGCTTCATGTGCTGCCTCCGAGGCTGCCATGTACTCCGCTTCACATGTAGATCCCGCCACGACGCTTTGCTTGCAACTGCACCAGCTTACTGCCCCTCCATTCAAAATATACACGTATCCGGTTTGTGACTTAGAGTCATCCAGATCTGTGTCGAAGCTAGCGTCGACGTAACCCTTTACGACGAGCTCTTCGTCACCTCCATAAACGAGAAACATCTCCTTAGTCCTTTTCAGGTACTTCAGGATATTCTTGACCGCTGTCCAGTGTTCCTTGCCGGGATTACTTTGGTATCTTCCTACCAAACTTACGGCAAGGTTTACATCAGGTCTGGTACACAGCATGGCATACATAATAGAACCTATGGCTGAGGCATAGGGGATGACACTCATCTCTTCTATTTCTTCTGCCGTGGTCGGACTTTGAGCCGAGCTCAATTTCATACCTTGTAACACAGGCAAGAACCCCTTCTTAGACTGATCCATATTGAACTTCTTCAATATCTTATCAAGGTATGTACTTTGTGAAAGACCTATGAGGCGTCTCGATCTATCTCTATAGATTTTGATGCCTAATATATAAGCAGCTTCTCCAAGGTCCTTCATTGAAAAACTCTTATTCAAGTAGGCCTTGATGCTGTCCAAGAGTTCTATATCATTTCCCATCAAAAGTATGTCATCTACATATAATATGAGAAATGCTACAGAGCTCCCACTCACTTTCTTGTAAACGCAGGCTTCTCCATAAGTCTGCGTAAACCCAAACGCTTTGATCATCTCATCAAAGCGAATGTTCCAACTCCGAGATGCTTGCACCAGCCCATAAATCGAGCGTTGGAGCTTGCACACCTTGTCAGCATTCTTAGGATCGACAAAACCCTCCGGCTGCATCATATACAATTCTTCCTTAAGGAAACCATTAAGGAATGCCGTTTTGACGTCCATTTGCCATATTTCATAATCGTAAAATGCGGCAATTGCTAACATGATTCGGACGGACTTTAGCTTCGCTACCGGTGAGAAAGTCTCATCGTAGTCAACCCCTTGAACTTGTCGATAACCCTTAGCGACAAGCCGAGCTTTATAGATGGTCACATTACCATCCGCGTCTGTCTTCTTCTTAAAGATCCATTTATTTTCTATGGCTCGCCGTTCAACGGGCAAGTCAGTCAAAGTCCATACTTCGTTTTTATACATGGATCCTATCTCGGATTTCATGGCTTCTAGCCATTTGTCGGAATCCGGGCCCGCCATCGCTTCTTCATAGTTCGAAGGTTCACCGTTGTCTAACAACATGATTTCCAAGACAGGGTTGCTGTACCACTCTGGTGCGGAACGTGTCCTTGTGGACCTTCGAATTTCAGTAGGAGCTAGATCAGAAGTATCTTGATCATTATCATTAACTTCCTCTCTAGTCGGTGCTAGCACCTCAGGAACATTTTCTTGAGTTGCGCCATTTTCCGGTTCAAGAGGCAATACTTCATCTAGTTCTACTTTCCTCCCACTTACTTCTTTCGAGAGAAACTCCTTCTCTAGAAAGGATCCATTCTTGGCAACAAAGACCTTGCCTTCGGATCTGAGGTAGAAGGTATACCCAATAGTTTCTTTAGGGTATCCTATGAAGACGCATTTTTCCGACTTGGGTTCGAGCTTTTCAGGTTGAAGTTTCTTGACATAAGCATCGCATCCCCAAACTTTTAGAAACGACAGCTTAGGTTTCTTTCCAAACCATAATTCAAACGGTGTCGTCTCAACGGATTTCGACGGAGCCCTATTTAAAGTGAATGCGGCAGTCTCTAAAGCATAACCCCAAAAAGATAGCGGCAGATCGGTAAGAGACATCATTGACCACACCATATCTAATAGAGTGCGATTACGACGTTCGGATACACCGTTACGCTGAGGTGTTCCAGGCAGCGTGAGCTGTGAAACTATTCCACATTTTCTTAAGTGCGTGCCAAATTCGTGACTCAAGTATTCTCCTCCACGATCTGATCGTAGAAACTTGATTTTCCTGTCACGTTGATTCTCAACCTCACTCTGAAATTCCTTGAACTTTTCAAAGGTTTCAGACTTGTGTTTCATTAAGTAAATATATCCATATCTACTCAAATCATCAGTGAGAGTAAGAACATAACGATAGCCACCGCGAGCCTCAACACTCATTGGACCGCACACATCAGTATGTATGATTTCCAATAAGTTGGTTGCTCGCTCCATTGTTCCTGAGAACGGAGTCTTGGTCATTTTACCCATAAGGCATGGTTCGCACGTGTCAAATGATTCATAATCAAGAGACTCTAAAAGTCCATCAGCATGGAGCTTCTTCATGCGTTTGACACCTATGTGACCAAGGCGGCAGTGCCACAAGTATGTGGGACTATCATTATCAACCTTACATCTTTTGGTATTCACACTAAGAACATGTGTAGCATTACGCTCGAGATTCATTAAGAATAAACCATTCACCATAGGAGCATGACCATAAAACATATCTCTCATATAAATGGAACAACCATTATTCTCGGATTTAAATGAGTAGCCATCTCGAATTAAACGAGATCCCGATACAATGTTCATGCTCAAAGCTGGTACTAAATAACAATTATTGAGGTTTAAAACTAATCCCGTAGGTAAATGAAGAGGTAGCGTGCCGACGGCGATCACATCGACCTTGGAACCATTCCCGACGCGCATCGTCACCTCGTCCTTCGCCAGTCTCCGTTTATTCCGCAGCTCCTGCTTTGAGTTACAAATGTGAGCAACTGCACCGGTATCAAATACCCAAGAGCTACTACGATACTGGTAAGGTACACATCAATTACATGTATATCACATATACCTTTTGTTTTGCCGGCCTTCTTGTCTGCTAAGTACTTGGGGCAATTCCGCTTCCAGTGTCCGCTCCCCTTGCAATAAAAGCACTCAGTCTCGGGCTTGGGTCCATTCTTTGGCTTCTTCCCGGCAGCTTGCTTGCCGGGCGCGGCAACTTCCTTGCCGTCCTTTTGAAGGCTTTCTTACCCTTGCCCTTCTTGAACTTAGTGGTTTTATTGACCATCAACACTTGATGTTCCTTCTTGACTTCTACCTCCGCTGATTTCAGCATTGAGAACAACTCAGGAATGGTCTTTTGCATCCCCTGCATGTTGAAGTTCATCACAAAGCTCTTGTAGCTTGGTGGAAGCGACTGGAGGATTCTGTCAATGACCGCATCATCCGGGAGATTAACTCCCAGCTGAGTCAAGCGGTTATGTAATCCAGACATAGTGAGTATGTGCTCACTGACAGAACTGTTTTCCTCCATCTTACAGCTGAAGAACTTGTCGGAGACCTCATATCTCTCGACCCGGGCATGAGCTTGGAAAACCATTTTCAGCTCTTCGAACATCTCATATGCTCCATGTCTCTCAAAACGCTTTTGGAGCCCCGGTTCTAAACTGTAAAGCATGCCGCACTGAACGAGGGAGTAGTCGTCAACACGTGTCTGCCAAGCGTTCATAACGTCTTGGTTCTGTGGGACGGGAGCTTCACCTAGCGGTGCTTGTAGGACGTAATCTTTCTTGGCAGCTATGAGGATGATCCTCAGGTTCCGGACCCAGTCCGTATAGTTGCTACCATCGTCTTTCAGCTTGGTTTTCTCTAGGAACGCGTTGAAGTTGAGGACTACGTGGGCCATTTGATCTACAAGACATATTGTAAAATATTTTAGACTAATGTTCATGATAATAAAGTTCATCTAATCAAATTATATAATGAACTCCCACTTAGATTAGACATCCCTCTAGTCATCTAAGTATTACATGATCCGAGTTAACTAGGCCGTGTCCGATCATCACGTGAGACGGACTAGTCAATGTCGGTGAACATCTTTATGTTGATCGCATCTTCTATACGACTCATGCTCGACCTTTCGGTCTTCTGTGTTCCGAGGCCATGTCTATGCACATGCTAGGCTCGTCAAGTTAACCCTAAGTGTTTTGCATGTGTAAAACTGTCTTACACCCGTTGTATGTGAACGTAAGAATCTATCACACCCGATCATCACGTGGTGCTTCGAAACGACGAGCTTTAGCAACGGTGCACAGTTAGGGGAAACACTTCTTGAAATTATTATGAGGGATCATCTTATTTACTACCGTCGTTCTAAGTAAACAAGATGCAAAACATGATAAACATCACATGCAATCAAATAATAAACGTGACATGATATGGCCAATATCACATAGCTCCTTTGATCTCCATCTTGGGGCTCCATGATCATCTTGTCACCGGCTTGACACCATGATCTCCATCATCATGATCTCCATCATCGTGTCTCCATGAAGTTGCTCGCCAACTATTACTTCTACTACTATGGCTAACGCGTTTAGCAATAAAGTAAAGTAATTTACATGGCGTTTCTCAATGACACGCAGGTCATATAAAAGAATAAAGACAACTCCTATGGCTCCTGCCGGTTGTCATACTCATCGACATGCAAGTCGTGATTCCTATTACAATAGCATGAACATCTCATACATCACATATAGATCATTCATCATTCATCACAACTTTGGCCATATCATATCACAAACCACTTGCTGCAAAAACAAGTTAGACGTCCTCTAATTGTTGTTGCAAGTTTTACGTGGCTGAATTAGGGTTCTAGCAAGAACGTTTTCTTACCTACGTGAAAGCCACAACGTGATTTGTCAACTTCTATTTACCCTTCATAAGGACCCTGTTCATCGAATCTGCTCCAGCTAAAGTGGGAGAGACAGACACCCGCCAGCCACCTTATGCAACTAGTGCATGTTAGTCGGTGGAACCGGTCTCACGTAAGCGTACGTGTAAGGTTGGTCCGGGCCGCTTCATCCCACAATACCGCTGAAGCAAGAAAAGACTAGTAGCGGCAAGAAGGTTGACAAATCCACGACCACAACGAATTGTGTTCTACTCGCGCAAGAAGAACTACGCATAGACCTAGCTCATGATGCCACTGTTGGAGAACGTTGCAGAAAACAAAAAATTTCCTACTCGTTTCACCAAGATCATGTAGGAGTTCATCTAGCAACGAGTCACGAGATGCATCTACATACCTTTGTAGATCGCGAGCGGAAGCGTTCGTTAGAACGAGGTTGATGTTGTCGAACACGACGTGATCCAAATCACCGATGACCAGCGCCGAACGGACGGCACCTCCGCGTTCAACACACGTACGGGACGGGAGACGTCTCCTCCTTCTTGATCCAGCAAGGGGAAAGGAGAGGTTGACGAAGATCCAGCAGCACGACGGCATGGTGGTGGATGCAAGGCGTCACGACAGCAGGGCTTCGCCGTGTACTACGAGAGAGGGAGAAGTAACAGGGAGAGAGGGAAGCACCAAAGGCGTGGGGATCAAGTCCCTCCTCTCCCCCACTATATATAGGGGTGCCAGGGGGGGCGCCGGCCCTGGTAGATGGGATCTACCAGGGGGGGCGGCGGCCAGGGGTGGGGGGCTTGCCCCCCAAGCAAGGGGGCGCCCCCCTTAGGGTTCCCCCCCAACCCTAGGCGCATGGGCCTTGGGGGAGCTGGCGCCCCAGCCCACTCTGGGCTGGGTTCCCTCCTATTTCAGCCCAAGGGGCCCTCCGGGATAGGTGGCCCCACCCGGTGGACCCCCGGGACCCTTCCGGTGGTCCCGGCACAATACCGGGTACCCCGAAACTTGTCCCGATGGCCGAAACTGCACATCCTATATATAATTCTTTACCTCCGGACCATTCCGGAACTTCTCGTGACGTCCGGGATCTCATCCGGGACCCCGAACAACATTCGGGTTACTGCATATACTTATCTTCACAACCCTAGCGTCACCGAACCTTAAGTGTGTAGACCCTACGGGTTCGGGAGACAAGCAGACATGACCGAGACGACTCTCTGGTCAATAACCAACAGCGGGATCTGGATACCCATGTTGGCTCCCACATGCTCCACGATGATCTCATCGGATGAACCACGATGTCGAGGATTCAATCAACCCCGTATGCAATTCCCTTTGTCAATCGATATATTACTTGCCCGAGATTCGATCGTCGGTATCCCAATACCTCGTTCAATCTCGTTACCGGCAAGTCACTTTACTCGTACCGTAATGCATGATCCCGTGACCAGACACTTGGTCACTTTGAGCTCATTATGATGATGCATTACCGAGTGGGCCCAGTGATATCTCTCCGTCATACGGAGTGACAAATCCCAGTCTTGATCCGTGCCAACCCAACAGATACTTTCGGAGATACCCGTAGTCTACCTTTATAGTCACCCAGTTACGTTGTGACGTTTGGTATACCCAAAGCACTCCTACGGTATCCGGGAGTTACACGATCTCATGGTCTAAGGAAAAGATACTTGACATTGCAAAACTCTAGCAAAACGAACTACACGATCTTTATGCTATGTTTAGGATTGGGTCTTGTCCATCACATCATTCTCCTAATGATGTGATCTCGTTATCAATGACATCCAATGTCCATAGTCAGGAAACCATGACTATCTGTTGATCAACGGGCTAGTCAACTAGAGGCTTACTAGGGACATGTTGGTGTCTGTTATTCACACATGTATTACGATTTCCGGATAACACAATTATAGCATGAATAAAGACAATTACCATGAACAAGGAAATATAATAATAATGCTTTTATTATTGCCTCTAGGGCATATTTTCAACACTTCAATCTGCTCTATAGCTTTGATCTTTTCTGGATTGGCCTCTATCCCATGCTGAGACACAAAGAACCCGAGAAGCTTGCCGGACGGGACACCGAAGATGCACTTCTCAGGGTTCAGCTTGAGATTGATCCTGCGTAGGTTTGCAAATGTTTCTTGTAAATCTGGTATGAGGGTTGCCCTGTTCTTGGTTTTGACCACTATATCATCCATATAAGCTTCCATATTTCTATGGAGCTAGGGTTCAAAACCAATCTAGACCACCCTTGCAAACATTGAACCAGCACTCTTCAACCCGAAAGGCATCCGCATGAAACAATACGTACCACATGGGGTGATGAATGCCGTTTTCTCTTCGTCTTCTCTTGCCATGAAGATCTGGTGGTAGCCGGAGTAGGCATCGAGGAATGACAACAGGTCACAACCAGCCGTGGAGTCAACAATCTGGTTGATGCGCGGCAATGGGAAGGGGGTCTTTTGGACAAGCCTTATTGATATCTGTGTAATCAATACACAGCCTCCACTTCCCATTTGCCTTGCGCACTACCACCGGATTGGCCAACCATGCTGGATGGAGCACTCCTCTTACCAAACCCGCTGCTTCCAGTTTCCGGATCTCTTCTGTGATGAACTCTTGTCTTTCCAAAGCTTGCTTCCTGACCTTCTCCTTGACGGGCCGCGCATGAGGACAGACAGCAAGGTGGTGCTCAATCACCTCCCTGGGAACGCCGGGGATGTCGGATGCATGCCATGCAAACACATCGACATTCGCCCGCAGGAAGGTGACGAGCGCGTCTTCCTATTTGTTGTCAAGGGTGGAGCTTATGGTAAAATTGGGTTGCCTCCCAACAAGCGCTATCGTTTAACACCCCTAGCTAGGCATAAAAGCAAGGATAGATCTAGGTATTGCCATCTTTGGTTTTAGGGAAAAAGAGAGAAAATTCTTTATCAATGGAATTAATCTTTCTATTTTGACAAAGTACATGGCCATTAATGGTAGAAGAAAGATTAAGTATATTGCGGAAATTGGCATCCAGGCTAGCTTTTATCTCTTTGATAGTTTCGTTTTGGTAAGAAAGCAAAAGAGATGTGATATCAACTTTATCATTAATGGGGTGGCCAATGTAGTTTTCATCTTTTCATAGGTATCTATGGGGTATCCTTCGAGAAAACCCTCTTCAAAAATAGAATCTAAAACTTATTTGAATGAAGCGGGCAACCCAACATAAAACATCTTTAAGTAAACCTCAATTTGGTATTGAGGTACATAGCTAGCCCGAATCCTTAATAGCCTATCCCAAGCATCTTTCAAAGATTCATCGAGTAAATAACAAAAAATTCCAGAATCATCCTCATCAAAATTACTAAGGTTCTCATTGATAACTCTGCGGGTTTTTCCATAGTATTTCTATTTATGAGTTTAGATAAGATAGCAGGATTTTCCAAAGCGCTAAAACTCGGGAGAGAAACCCCAACTCTTTTTGGTTCCGACATGGCGAGGGAAAAGCGAATGAAAAGAGGCAACCCGAAAAGGGAGGGTGAATAAAATGGCAAGGGTGAAGTGGGGGAGAGGAAAACGAGAGGCAAATGGCAAATAATGTAATGCGGGAGATAAGGGTTTGTGATGGGTACTTGGTATGTTGACTTTTGCGTAGACCTCCCCGGCAACGGCGCCAGAAATCCTTCTTGCTACCTCTTGAGCACTGCATTGGTTTTCCTTTGAAGAGGAAATGGTGATGCAGCAAAGTAGCGTAAGTATTTTCCTTAGTTTTTGAGAACCAAGGTATCAATCCAGTAGGAGGCTATGCGCGAGTCCCTCGCACTACACAAACAAATAAATCCTCACAACCAACACGATAAGGGGTTGTCAATCCCTACAAGGTCACTTACGAGAGTGAGATCTGATAGATATGATAAGATAATATTTTTGGTATTTTTATAATAAAGATGCAAAGAAAAATAAAAGCAAGGAAATAACTAAATGTTGGAAGATTAATATGATGGAAGATAGACCCGGGGGCCATAGGTTTCACTAGTGGCTTCTCTCAAGAGCATTAGTATTTTACGGTGGGTGAACAAATTACTATTGAGCAATTGACAGAATTGAGCATAGTTATGAGAATATCTAGGTATGATCATGTATACAGGCATCACGTCCGAGACAAGTAGACCGACTCCTGCCCGCATCTAGTACTATTACTCCACACATCGACCGCTATCCAGCATGCATCTAGAGTATTAAGTTCATAAGAACAGAGTAACGTCTTAAGCAAGATGACATGATGTAGAGGGATAAATTCATGCAATATGATAAAAACCCCATCTTGATATCCTCGATGGCAACAATACAATACGTGCCTTGCTGCCCCTACTGTCACTGGGAAAGGACACCGCAAGATTGAACCCAAAGCTAAGCACTTCTCCCATTGCAAGAAAGATCAATCAAGTAGGCCAAACCAAACTGATAATTCGAAGAGACTTGCAAATATAACCAATCATACATAAAAGAATTCAGAGAAGATTCAAATATTGTTCATAGATAAACTTGATCATAAACCCATAATTCATCGGTCTCAACAAACACACCGCAAAAGAAGATTACATCGAATAGATCTCCACGAGAGAGGGGGATAACATTGTATTGAGATCCAAAAAGAGAGAAGAAGCCATCTATCTAATAACTATGGACCCGAAGGTCTGAGGTAAACTACTCACTCTTCATCGGAGAGGCTATGGTGTTGATGTAGAAGCCCTCTGTGATCGATGCCCCCTACGGCGGAGCTCCGGAACAGGCCCCAAGATGGGATCTCGTGGGTACAGAAGGTTGCGGCAGTGGAATTAGGTTTTTGGCTCCGTATCTGATCGTTTGGGGGTACGTAGGTATATGTAGGAGGAAGGAGTACGTTGGTGGAGCAACGTGGGGCCCATGAGGGTGGAGGGCGTGCCCAGGGGGGTAGGCGCGCCTCCCTACCTCGTGGCTTCCTGGAAGCTTCCTTGACGTAGGGTCCAAGTGTCCTGGATCATGTTCGTTCCGAAAATCACGTTCTCAAAGGTTTCATTCCGTTTGGACTCCGTTTGATATTCTTTTTTTGCGAAACTCTGAAATAGGCAAAAAACAGCAATTCTGGGCTGGGCCTCCAGTTAATAGGTTAGTCCCAAAAATAATATAAAAGTGAATAATAAAGCCCAATAGTGTCCAAAACTGAAGATAATATAGCATGGAGCAATCAAAAATTATAGATACATTGGAGACGTATCAAGCATCCCCAAGCATAATTCCTGCTCGTCCTCGAGTAGGTAAATGATAAAAACAGAATTTTTGATGTGGAATGCTACTTGGCATAATTCCAATGTAATTCTTCTTAATTGTGGTATGAATATTCAGATCCGAAAGAATCAAGATAAAAGTTCAATATTGACATAAAAATAATAATACTTCAAGCATACTAACTAAGCAATTATGTCCTCTCAAAATAACATGGCCAAAGATAGTTCATCCCTACAAAATCATATAGTTTGGTCATGCTCCATTTTCGTCACACAAGAATGCTCTCGTCATGCACAACCCCGATGACAAGCCAAGCAATTGTTTCATACTTTAGTAATCTCAAACTTTATACACCTTCACGCAATACGTGAGTGTGAGCCATGGATATAGAACTATGGGTGGAATAGAGTATAATGATGGGGGTTATGTGGAGAAGACAAAAAAGGAGAAAGTCTCACATCAACGAGGCTAATCAATGAGCTATGGAGATGCCCATCAATTGATGTTAATGCAAGGAGTAGGGATTGCCATGCATTGGATGCACTAGAGCTATAAATATATGAAAGGTCAACAAAAGAAACTAAGTGGGTGTGCATCCAACTTGCTTGCTCACGAAGACCTAGGGCACTTGAGGAGGCCCATTATTGGAATATACAAGCCAAGTTCTATAATGAAAAATTCCCACTAGCATATGAAAGTGACAAAACAAGAGACTCTCTATCATGAAGATTATGGTGCTACTTTGAAGCACAAGTGTGGTAAAAGGATAGTAGCATTGTCCTTTTTATTTCTTTTTTTGGCCTTCTTTTTTTATTTGTCCTTTCTCTCTTTTTGGGACAATGCTCTATAAAATGATGATCATCACACTTTTATTTATTTACAACTCAATGATTACAACTCGATACTAGAACAAGGTATGACTATATATGAATGCCTCCGGCGGTGTACCGGGATATGCATTAAACCAAGAGTGACATATATGAAAAAATTATTATCGGTGGCTTTGCCACAAATACTATGTCAACTACATGATCATGCTAAGCAATATGACAATGATGAACGTGTCATGATAAACGGAACGGTGGAAAGTTGCATGGAAATATATCTCAGAATGGCTATGGAAATGCCATAATAGGTAGGTATGGTGGCTGTTTTGAGGAAGATATAGGGAGGTTTATGTGTGAAAGAGCGTATCATATCACGGGGTTTGGATGCACTGGCGAAGTTTGCACCAACTCTCAATGTGAGAAAGGGCAATGCACGGTACCGAAGAGGATAGCAATGATGGAAAGGTGAGAGTGTGTACAATCCATGGACTCAACATTAGTCATAAAGAACTCACATATTATTGCAAAAATCTACAAGTCATCCAAAACCAAGCACTACGCGCATGCTCCTAGGTTGATAGATTGGTAGGAAAAGACCATCGCTCGTCCCCGACCGCCACTCATAGGAGGACAATCAAAGAAAACCTCATGTTTCAAATTTGTTACATAACGTTTACCATACGTGCATGTTACAGGACATGCAAACTTCAACACAAGTATTTCTCAAATTCACAACTACTCAACTAGCACAACTTTAATATCACTACCTCCATGTCTCAAAACAATCGTCAAGCATCAAACTTCTCTTAGTATTGAAAACACTCATAAGAAAGTTTTTACTATTCTTGAATACCTAGCATATTAGGATTATTTAAGCAAATCACCATGCTATTTAAGACTCTCAAAATAATCTAAGTGAAGCATGAGAGCTCAATAGTTTCTATAAAACAAATCCCTCACTGTGCTCTAAAAGATATAAGTGACGTACTAGAGAAAAAACTATATAACTCAAAAGATATAAGTGAAGCACATAGAGTATTCTAATAATTTCTGAATCATATGTGTCTCTCTCAAAAGGTGTGTAAAGCAAGCATGGTTGTGGTAAACTAAAAAGCAAAGACTCAAATCATATAAGATGCTGCAAGCAAAACACATATCATGTGGTGAATAAAAATATAGCTCCAAGTAAAGTTACCAATGGAAGTAGACGAAAGAGGGGATGCCTTCCGGGGCATCCCCAAGCTTTGGCTTTTTGGTGTCCTTATGTTGGGGTAAATGACCACGGGTAGCCTGGCTAGCTCCCCTTGGCACTTCAGAAAAAATCACGAGCCGATCCGGCCTCCAAAGATCAAGACGTGGGGCCGCCGTCCCCCTGCCGGCTACCGCTCAAGCGGACTGCCGAAAGGCGGCCCAACCTTGACCCTCATGAAGAAAGCCACGGGAGGGCCGGCTCCAAGAAGCCGGCCACGAGAAGGCCGATTCCAAGAAGCCGGCTCCCACAACACGGTCAACATCGTACCCTCGAAGCCCGCATCCACATAATGGCGATGGGACAGGGCGTGGCTACAGTAGAGCCTGCCACCCCCGAAACCCGGAGCACGCCTGGCACAGTGCATCGTATAGGGTAGCCCTGGCCCGTCCGGCGCGGCACTGTTGTCATGATGACTACGGCGCCATCCACGGCATGCTGTCAGCGCGACCCACGGGAGGTGGGTCCCTTTGGGCAGAGAGACACCCAAAGGCGGCCAGGCCTCCTCCAGTCGGCCCAAGACGTGGCCCGGCTTCCCCAAGCCGGCTTGCCCCCTCCCTCGAAGGAGGCGCCCCATTAAGGAGACAAGACGACGTGAGGCTACAGTGATCGCCCGCCAGGCGGCGGCGCTGTAGCCACGCATGCCTCGATAAAGCCCTCATCATCAGGATTGAGGAAACAGTAACCAGCCACCGGCAGAGCCCTAGGCAGTAGGGCCTGCCTGTCGACCAAGAAGCCTGCGGCCGGCGGGGCCCACCGGCCGGCGGGCCCCAGCAGCCGGCGCAGAAGTCGGCCAGTGTAGACACTGACGGCTAGGGCCCGCGCCCAGCCAGATTACCATTGTACCCCCGGGGGGTAGGCCCATAAACCCCCCGGGGTACCCATGCAAAGGGTTGATCCCATCTAGGTTTAGAGACCACATAGAAAAAGGAGTAGCGCTAGCCTTGCCCTTCTTCCTCCTCTCGCCAAACAGCTCGAGGAACTCCGTGTAGCTACTTGTTCATCGAGTGATCATGCGGAGACCCCGCAGAGCAGCAGTAGGGGTGTTATCTCTACGGAGAGCCCCGAAGCTAGGTAAGATTCGCCGGCGTGCATTTCTTCGCCTCATCCCGCTTCCAGGCACCGGCGACGTCTTACTGGCTCCCACAATGATAAGCCACCCGTTGGCATATGTCGCACCTACCACCCGACATTTGGCGCCCACCGTGGGGCCAGGTGCACCGTCGTCCGGAGACCTGTTTTGGACGGGAACCCTCTTCCTCCCCAGTGAGCTTAGCCAGCCCGGCACGCCCGATGGCGCTTGCCACGACGCGCTGCAAGGCGTCACCCACGCCTGCACGGCATGCAACCTCGCCGATCCCCTTGGCGAGGCCCTCATCTCCGGCGAGCCCGCCTCCGAAGCAGGCACCGACCATCTCGTCGGCCTCCTCGGCCAGCTCCACGTCTCCAGCAAGTCCGCTGTGGACCAGGAGTCCGTTGGCTCGATCGATCCGATGCCTGTCGATCCCGACACGGCCTCGCTCGACGCCTTCCCCACCAACGTCGTGATCTACGACGATCCGCTCCCCCGAGCCGATGGCTGTGACGGTGCCACCGCCGAGGTGATGGTCATCAGCCACGGCGGCGCTTCTGGCAAGATCGCCCACGACGCCCTCCAAGCGGCGAACCACGACTTGTCCGTCCCTCTCCCGGCCGACGCCGATGCCGAAGCACTGGAGGCTCGCAGCCTCGCCCTCCACGCGGAGGGCCGGAAGTTAGCTTCCGTGAGACGCCTTACCGAGGCCCACCAGTGCGAAGTCGATCGCGCCGCCTTCGGCACGCCACCTCCTAGTTGGCCAAGCCGAGCCGGCGTCGTCAGACAGCGCGGTGCCGCCGTTGCCGACATGCTTGGAGTCGACCGCCCAGCCTACGCCACCCCGCTCGTGAACCTGCGCATCGCCCAGGCGGCCGCAGACGAGCTGGACGGACTGGGGGGCGAAGAGCTCCCCCACATGTTCAGGCGCATCCAGCAGTTGATCGATGCAGCCACGCAGCGGCACGATGCCGACGCCCGCGCGGAAAGCCCTCCCCAGCGTCGAGAGCACGGCGCGACGTCCCGAATGCCGACTGCGGGTAAAACCCGCGCGCGATACGAGAAAGAGTCGGCTGCCAGCCGAAGCCGAACCCGGATCTCCATCGAGCGAGACGTAGAAGGCCGCCCTAGAGCCGTGGAGCGGCTGGGCAATCCACCTCCGCCTCCGCCTCGTGGGGAGAGGTACCGCACCCCACCGCCTGTCACGCATCCGACTCTCAGCGGTCGACTAGGTCGCCGCGAAGGAGTCGGCGAGAACGACGCCCGGGATCGGATCGACCACCTAGCGCGATCCCTGGCCCTAGAAGAAGAAGACGATGTCGGCCCACCTTGCTTCGGCCCCCGCATCCGCGATGAGCCCTTCCCCAAAGAGTTCTCGCTCCCAAGAGACACGCCCAAGTAAAACGGCTCCGTGAAGCCGGAAGATTGGTTGATCGACTACTCCGTCGTGGTACGCATCGCGAACGGCAACAGGCGCGTTGCCATGAAGTACGTGCCCCTCATTCTACAAGGCACGGCGCGGACCTGGCTCAACAGCCTCAAGCCCTACAGCGTCAACAGCTAGCTAGACTTCACAGAAGCCTTCGTCCGCAACTTCACCAGCACCTACAAGCGGGCTCCCAAGCCCAGACAGCTCTCCTTGTGCGTGCAAGGCCCCGCCGAGTCCACTCGTGACTACCTCACGCGTTGGGCCGAGCTCCGCAACTCTTGCGAAGGAGTGCACGAGGTGCTAGCCATAGAGTACTTCACTGTCGGGTACCGAGAGGGCACCCTCCTCAAGAACAAGCTCCTCTGCGACGAGCCGACTACCCTCGACGAGCTTCTGGTCATAGCGGACAAGTACGCCACCGCCGACTCTTCAATGAAGACTGAACTACGGGTAGATGCATCCGGGAAGGTACTCAACCCGGCGCCCAAGACGCCGGCTGGGGACTCCGGCTGACGCCCGTACCAAAACGACCACAAGCGCAAGGGCCCTATGCCGCCTTCCACCAGTCGGCAGGTGGCCACAGTCGAGGGCGACCAGCTCGAAGGGCGGCCCACACCCAAGAAGCAGAAAGGCGGCAGGCCGGCTTGGCAGCCGGCCTTCTCCTACGAACAAACCCTCGACGCCCCATGCAAGTTCCACAGCGGCGCGAAGCCGTCCAACCACGCAACCCGGAAGTGCCACTGGCTCACCCGAATCTCCAAAGGCGAAGGGCTCGCGCCTCCTCCACCTGCTGGTCCACCGCCTCCGGGTCCGCAGCAGTGTCGTGACCAGTTTTCCGGACATTGATTTCTAGAAAATGGCCGTCGAGCTCATCAGCCCCAGGATTACTGTTAGCTGATGAGGCACAACTTGATACAGAAATTCCAAGCAAAAATACAAAATATGTAGTACAAGACCATTCTGGCCTGTGAGTACAACAATTTGTTTCTAGTGGTCGATGGCGGAAGCGGTTTGTGAGTTATCAGTGTCTATGGGACTCCATTTCCCACAGGAACAGCTGACCAGGTCAACTCCTATCTTCGCGAGGCTGCTATCACCGTTGCTTAGTTTCCGGGGCCGTCACCGCAACGCTCCTCTCCATGAAGAAATCTGGCCAAGACAATAGCCAGGGACAAGCCAGTGAGTACTTTGAATGTACTCGCAAACATTATGAACACTGGGATAATATAATTGATAATCATGCACTAAAGTATTCTATGATCACATCATCAGTCATAAATAAAACATCTATTATGCATGCAAGCATGTTATTTATATGCAACAAGAATAAGCAATAATGGAGTGGAAATAAAATACCGCAGTCGGGCGTCTGTGCGACACCACATAAAGGGCTTATAAAGTAAATAAATAACAAGCAATGCCACAGTCGGGCGTCTCAGCGACACCACATAAAGGGCTTATAAAGTAAATAAATAACAAGCAATGCCACAGTCGGGCATCTCAGCGACACCACATAAAGGGCTTATAAAGTAAATAAATAACAAGCAATGCCACAGTCGGGCGTCTCAGCGACACCACATAAAGGGCTTATAAAGTAAATAAATAACAAGCAATGCCACTGTCGGGCGTCTCAGCGACACCACATAAAGGGCTTATAAAGTAAATAAATAACAAGCAATGCCACAGTCGGGCGTCTCAGTGACACCACATAAAGGGCTCATAAAATAAATAATCACAATGAATATCCAGGAGGTAGAACCATCCTAGGGATACTCGATAATACAAATAATGCAACGGGTTAGTCCATCACAAAATAATAATCATGGTCCTCACAAGTCACCAGTCGGTATCCAAGTTTGGTTTAACAATTTCTCCTCCGAAGACCGACACTAAGACCAACACTTGACCCATCCCAGACTGTAATCCTTAACCATGGACACGGCTATTCGAATAGGTTTAATCTCTGCAGAGGGTGTACTCTTTACCCACGAGTACCAGATTCCTTTAGTCCATCGGGACTAATTCCGTCTACGGTCTTTTAATTGAAAGCACACCTGACTTGCACGCACCAGCTTAACTCACCGGTGTCTGGAATCACCCACGACACTTGTTAAGCAAAACTCTAAGTGGGGAGGCTACAACCTCGCGTAGAATGGGATCAAATTTATATCGCACGCTCTAAGGGGTGGCCTCCCCTCTCGGTCCCAACCGGAAACACCCATGCCTCCGGACCAGGTGGCCTGCCTACCGGCTACAACCGGTATCTTCCACCATGGCCTCTCTGTACGGTGTGTGCTTGAAAGGGGTTGACGACTTATTGAACCGTACCCTACCTGCGGCAGGGACAAGTGGTAGTACGAGGCAAGTATGGGGGTTACTGGAACAAGACTCGGTCTACGGTCGACGCAGGAGGTTTATAAATTCCCTGCATGACATGTATAACAAATATATTTCAACCAACAAAATCACCACTCAATATACCTTACCATGCCATACCGGACATATCCGTCCCGACGGAGACAGGCGATAAGCTCACGCCTACCCAAGGCAGAGGCATTCCCGGATTCCTTTCCAGCATGCATGCACGGCACATGAGGATGATTACCATCACAAGTATATTCATTTCCAACAGCAAGGAAATCACTAATATGCCTTCATGCAAATGATCACATCGCCACATAAAATAACGAGTTCTCCGAAATGAGATGGTGTTATAAACGAGTCAACTAACACACCAAAAATATTATTCCAGGGTTCAGAATGCTTGCCTTCAAGTTGTGGGAATGCAGGGTGTACTTCAAAACTTTTGAAAGCTTTCTCCTCTCTCTTCAAAATCCTATTTAAAAAATATTTTGAATTAACGCACATTTTCAAAACAGCACAAAAAAGTTGTCTGAATTTTTCTGAAATAAATCTTAAAATAAACTAGACAAAATTTGAGGATGGTAGGAAAAAGAATCAACTCATTTGGAGTTATATTTAAAAAGATATAGCCAGTCAAAGTTTAGTCAAAATCTGTTTTTTAAAATAAAACAGAAAAAGAAAAAAATGATTCCAATAGATACGTACACGTCGAAAGCGTATTTTGGAAATACGCCTCCACTTATCCAGCGTGGATCGCGCATGGGTCACTGACAGTGGGCCCGCCTGGCCCACTGGTCAGGTTTGACTGGTCCACGCGCGCGTCGTCTCCCCCTGACCGAACAGAGGCGGAGCTCCGGCGAGGCTCGCCAGCGAATGGCGGCGTCCCTCGGTGATCTGAGCGCATGGGCGTGCTCAGGAGGTCGAGACGAACTCGGGGGTACCCGCCATGGTCGCCGACGTGGACGGAGTCGCCGGCGACGAGCTTCGCGGCGGCGGTGGCTTCGGGAGTTTTGGGCTCTTGAACTACGGTGGCTCCCGGTCGGGTTTGAGTAGCTAGGCGGCTCCGCAAGTCGAAGTGGAGTCGTTTGGTGGCGTTGGGATGGTCGGGGAGGCTCTGGTTGTGCCGAACGGAGCCGGGAGGTGGCGGTGGCCGAACTGGCCGGAGCCGGGGAAGACGTCCCCTTCCTCTTCAATTGACGGCAATGGGGGTACTAGGAGGACGGTGTGAGGCAGCCCGAGTGCTCGGAGGAGCTCGGGGCTCCTTAAATAGGCGAGTCAAGGCGGTTCCGCGGCGGCCGTGGATAAGGTCGACGGCGACCGCCATTCTGTAGCCAGGGCGACATGGCGGCGACGAGAGCTAGCAGACATGCTTTTGGATGAGCTCGTGCTGTTCCAGGGGCCAGGTGGCGAGCGGGAGAGGCTTGGGCGGCGCTGAACGGAGCAGGGGCTGTCGGCGGCCGTGGCGGCTAGCTCCTGGCCTGTCGGGGACGTGGCGAGGGCTCTCGGCGCGTTGCGGTGAGAAGGGGAGTGAGTGGCGTGGCTCTGCAGGGCGGGCAGAGCCCAGGGGTGCGACGCGTCGGCTCGGGCGCGGCACGTGCAAAACGCGTGCTCTGCTCGCGCCCAGAGCACGCACGGAACGTGCTCGATGAAATGCTAGTGCATGCCATCGGGCTTGGGTGAGGCTGGCACTTAGCAGACCCAGGTTAGGAGCATCTGGGAGTCTAGTGGACATGTTAGTTTGATCAGAGGTGCAAGTTCATAGTGCAACGACAAAAGTCATGACAAAACAGATCATGCCCATAAGGTGTTTGACAAAATGATAAGGGCACTTAGGCATTTCTTGGAGTGACCAAATTCTCCAGATCAGTGTCTCCTTAGATGCAAGAGAGAGTAGTAAGGTTAGTTTGTCAAAAGGAGAAACTTGTTAGAGCAAGTTTTGCTAAACTTCAATTCTGGACAGGGAATAAATGGCATCATTACATGAACCAAAAATGATCCAATAGGTGCATGCTCCTGGACTTAGAGGTTTTGCAGGGAGGACTACAAGCAGGAGAAAGCACAAGGTCATTGGAGCAAAAATAAATAGGGTTGCAGTAGAGATCACAAGGCTGGACCAGAATGGAAAAGAGGTTGATTCACTCAAAATTTTCAAAGAACAACACTAGGTTTTTGCATAAAGTTGAATCATAGGCTATTACCAACATACCATAATTTTGGTGAAGGCTAGAAAGAAATATTTAAAAGGGTTGTAGTGCAAAATTGCACTCTGGACAGAGAAGAGAATTGGTTGGAGAGTCCAAAATATTATAAGAATAAAAGATCTTTTAGCTTAAAAGTGATTTGAAAACATCACATGACATCTCCAAATTTTGGTGGGAGTTTTGAGTGAATTTATCAAGTGGTTGTAATGCAAATGTGGCCATAAAACCTTAATAAATCCATTTTTTTCAAGAAAAGAAGATCAAGTAAATTAATTATGTATTAGTCATGCTAATTAAGGAAAAGTTTTCTTGAGAGGTTAAACAAGTCCAATAACATATTTGAAAGGTTTTCACTCTGGGAAAAATTCCATCACAACAAGGAAGAGAATGATTAAAAAATCAGAAGGGAGCTCAGAAAATCAAAGTTTTAAATTCCTGGCAAAATTTTAATCCATTAAAACAAGGTCAAAATTTTGGGGTGTCACAAGCAGCCGGCCGCTCGGCTAGCAGTCGGAGCGGTGCATGATGAGTTCCCTAACGAGCACGCCACCTACGTCGTCTTTACAAGCCAGCCTGAAGATCGGCGCAGCAGACGCCGAGAGCACCAGGAAGTCAATGCGGTCGCTGCCAATCCCTCCGAGCACATGCACTGGTCAGAAAGCCTATCAGCTGGATCCGGGCCGACCACCCAGAGGTGTTGCCGTCTCCCGGCTCTTATGTGTTGGTTTTGGATGCCACCCTTGCAACGGACAGGCGTGCCGCCCGTTTCTCTCGCGTGCTGATAGACGGCGGGAGCAGCATCAACATCATGTACCGTGACACCCTAGAGAAGCTCAACGTCAGGACAAAGCAGCTCATGCCTACCCGGACTGTGTTCCACGGCATCGTACCCGGCCTGTCCTACGCCCCCATTGGCAAGATCAAGATTGATGTCCTCTTTGGGGACAAGGATCATTTCCGTAGGGAGGCCATCTGGTTTGAGGTGGTGGACCTGTTGAGAGCCCTTACCATGCACTGCTTGGCCGACCCGCCTTGGCCAAGTTCATGGCTGTTCCCCACTATGCTTACCTCAAGATGAAGATGCCGAGTACCAAGGGCATAATCACCATAGCCGGCGACTACAAGAAATCCTTCGAATGCGCAGCAGCCAGCAGCCGGCTGGCCGAGTCCCTCGTGATCGCTGAAGAGAAGAAGATGTTGGACCGGGTCGTGGCCATGGCTGACAAGCAGCCGGCCCTGTCCCCCACTCCCAAAGAGTATGATGCCCAAGGTTCCTTCCAGCCGGCCAAGGAAACAAAGAAGATACCTCTTGACCCCGAGCACCCAGAGAGGTTTGCCGTCATTGGGGCAAACCTGAACAACAAATAGGAAGGCGAGCTCGCCGATTTCCTCCGTGAGAATTCGGACATCTTTGCATGGTCCCCCAAGGACATGCCGGGTGTTCCGAAGGATTTCGCCGAGCACAAACTACATGTTCGAGAAGGTGCAAAGCCCGTCAAACAACCCCTCCGCCGACTGTCGGAGGAGAAGAGAAGGATTGTGGGAGAAGAGATAGCCCGGCTTCTAGCTGCCGGCTTCATTATGGAGGTCTTCTTTCCGGAGTGGCTTGCCAACCCGGTCCTCGTGCTGAAGAAGAAGAACAAGTGGCGCATGTTTATAGACTACACGAGCCTCAACAAAGCCTGCCCCAAAGATCCTTTCGCCCTGCCAAGGATAGATCAAGTGATAGACTCCACAGCCGGATGCGAGTTGTTGAGTTTCTTGGATGCTTATTCTGGATACCACCAGATAAAGTTGGACCCGGCCGACTGCCTGAAGACCGCCTTCATCACGCCCTTCGGAGCCTTCTTCTACCTGACTATGACGTTCGGCTTGAGAAATGCCGGCGCCACTTTTCAGCGTTGCATGCAGGAGTGTCTCCTCAAGCAGCTCGGCAGAAACGCCCACGTCTATGTGGATGACATCGCGGTGAAGACGGAGAAGCGCGGCACCCTACTGGAAGACCTCAAGGAAACATTCGAGAATCTGCACCGATTCCGGATCAAGCTCAACCCCGAGAAGGGCGTGTTCGGTGTGCCAGCCGGCCAGCTTCTAGGCTTCCTGGTCTCCGAACGCGGCATTGAATGCAACCCAGTGAAGATCAAGGCCATTGAGAGAATGGCGATTCCCACCAAACTGCGAGACGTCCAGAAGTTGACCGGATGCTTGGCTTCCCTGAACCGCTTCATCAGCCGGCTCGGAGAGAAGGCTCTCCCCCTCTACCGCCTCATGAAGAAGACCGCCCACTTTGAGTGGAATGACCAAGCCGACCAACCCTTTCACGAGCTGAAGAAGATGCTGACCACGCCGCCTGTCCTGGCGGCACCGACTGAGAAAGAGCCCATGCTCCTATACATTGCTGCGACCAGCCGGGTGGTCAGCACCGTCATCGTAGTCTAGCGCCCAGAAGAGGGCCGAGCCCAGCCGGTCCAGAGGCCGGTGTACTACTTGAGCGAGGTGCTGTCTACCTCGAAGCAGAACTACCCGCACTACCAGAAGATGTGCTACGGCATGTACTTTGCTGCCAAGAAGCTGAAGCCCTACTTCCAAGAGCACCCCATCACTGTCGTATTCACCGCCCCGCTTGCCGAGATCATAGGCAGCCGGGATGCATCCGGCCGGGTGGCGAAATGGGCCATCGAGCTGGCCCCTTACACGATCTTCTACCAGCCCCGCACCGCCATCAAGTCCCAAGCATTGGCCGACTTCCTGGTTGACAGGGCCGAGATCCAGTACCTGCCACCGGCTCCGAACTCCACTCACTGGTGCCTGCACTTCGATGGGTTCAAGATGCGCACCGGCTTGGGAGCCGGCATCATCCTCACCTCTCCCAAAGGCGACAAGCTCAGATACACGCTGCAAATTCACTTTGCCGCCTCCAACAACGTGGCCGAGTATGAGGCGCTCGTACACGGGCTCTGGCTTGCCAAAGAGCTTGGCATACGCCGGATCCTGTGTTATGGCGACTCAGACTTGATAGTTCAGCAGTCATCCGGCGATTGGGACGCCAAGGACGCAAACATGGCGAGCTACCGCTTTCTCGTCCAGCAAATCAATGGGTACTTTGAAGGATGCGAGTTCCTCCACGTACCACGAGCCGACAATGAGCCAGCAGATGCCCTGGCTCGAATAGGCTCCACTCGGCAGGCAATACCAACCAGCGTCTCTCTGCAACGCCTCCTCAAGCCGTCTATCAAGCCGTCTCTAGAGTCCGAGTCCATCTTTGTGCCACCTAGCCCTGATGCAGCCGGATCCGGCTTGAAGAACCAAACAGGCGGCCCGGGGACTTCCGTAGTCGGCCCGGGGACTTCCATAGTCGGCCCGGAGACTTCAGTAGGCGGCTCGGGGACTTCCGTCGTTGCACCCAACCCGGGGACTTCTGAACCCGGCTCGGGGACTGCGGTAGTTGGCCCGGGGACTGCACCAACACAACAGGCGGCGGCTGACTCCAGCATTTCAACACCCAGCCCGCCCGCCCTGGTCGCAGTAGCCGCGTTGGCCATAGAAGAAGTCACAGCTCCATCATGGGCACAACCCATCCTCAACTTCCTGATAAACCAAGAACTGCCGGCTGATGAGACAGAAGCAAGACAAGTCCAACGCCGAGCCGGAGCATACACAATTGTCAACAGAGAGCTCGTCAGGCGCAGCGTCACTGGAATCTTCCAGCGATGCATCTAGCAAGAGAAGGGCATAGCAATCCTCAGAGACATCCACCAAGGTGAATGCGGCCACCATGCGGCCTCAAGATCACTCATCGCCAAAGCTTTCCGCCATGGATTCTTTTGGCCGACTGCTTTGGACGACGCCAAGGAGTTAGTTAAACATTGCAAAGGGTGCCAAGTCTTCAGCTCCAAGCAACACCTGCCGGCTTCGACACTCAAGACCATTCCCCTCACTTGGCCCTTTGCCCTTTGGGGTCTGGAGATGGTGGGCCCATTCAAGACGGCGCGCGACGGCATGGCACATCTGCTTGTCGCTGTGGAGAAGTTCACCAAATGGATCGAAGCGAAGCCGATCAAGAAGCTGAATGGGCCGACTGCCGTGACATTCATCGCAGATATAACAACTAGGTACGGCATGCCGCATAGCATCATCACCGACAACGGCACGAACTTCGCCAAGGGAGCATTGGCACGTTTCTGCGCGGCGCAGGGCATCCGACTGGACTTAGCGTCCGTTGCCCACCCGCAATCAAACGACCAAGTCGAGCGAGCCAACGGCCTCATCCTCTCCGGCATCAAGCCCCGACTGGTTGTGCCACAGGAGCGTTCGGCCAGCTGCTGGCTCAATGAGCTGCCGGCCGTCCTCTGGAGCCTGCGCACTACCCCAAACAGGTCAACCGGCTTCACTCCTTTCTTCCTCCTATATGGTGCCGAGGCGGTCATCCCAACCGACATCGAATTCGACTCGCCTCGGATGACCATGTACACAGAGGCGGGGGCCAAGGAAGCACGAGAAGACGGCGTCGACCTGCTGGAAGAAAGCCAGCTGTTAGCCCTTAGCCGGTCCGCCATCTACCAGCAGGGTCTGCGTCGCTACCAGAGCCGGAAGGTCAAGCCAAGATCTTTCCAAGAGGGCGACCTTGTGCTCCGGCTGATCCAGCGAACAGCCGGCCAGCACAAGCTCTCAGCCCCTTGGGAAGGCCCCTTCGTCATCAGCAGAGCGCTAGGAAACGACTCCTACTACCTGATTGAAGCACAGAAGCCGAAGGCACGAAAAAGAGATGACTCCGGCAAGGAGTCAGAACGACCATGGAACGCCAACCTCCTCCGAAGATTTTACAGTTGAAATGCAGTATGTACTACGCTAACTTTTTTACTAAGTACGAGACAATAGGCGCCTCGAGGAGAACTCGGGGACTGCCATCTTTTGATATATGAATGAAGTGTGCCATGCTTATGATTATGTCATTACATTCACTTCTTTTGTCCGGCACCGGGTTCAACTAGTCGGCCTGAGGACTGGCCACCTTGAGATTATATTAGAAGTCCTACCCATGGTCAGAAAAGTAGTGTGCCGGCACCTAAGCCCTCTGCTGCCAAAAGTCGCAGTATGAAGAATCGGCTGTCCGGCTGGCAAGAGCCAAGGGCAGGAAAGGACGCCCACACGAAAAACGGCTAGGGACCAACGGACTAATATAACAAGAGTAGCCGGCCGGCCGGCTTCCATTCACCTCGCTACAATCTAAGAAAGCTCGAGTACTTGCCCTCCCCAACAAGATAGCCGAGTCCTTCCTTAGCCACAGCCTGCAGAGCAGCTGGCGGCTGGGAAGGCAGCAATCAGGAGAAGGCGGCAAAGGAAACAACCTAAGGATAAAAAGTACATGAGAATGGAAGCCAAGCACATGCATGATCATATTTACACAAAAGGCCTTGAAAAGGCCAACATTCAACATAGTTTGAATACACCCCCAGTGGGTGGAACTGCGCAAGCTTAATAAAAATTGTTCAAAGAGTAACAAAGCAGGAAAAGCAAAGATGGCAGGTCAGGCCAAGGGAACGACTGGCGTGTCGGGCAGGTCGGCTGAGACGGAAGTGCCGGCTGGAGGAGTGGCCGGCTGATGAACCTTGGCATGATCACCGCCTCCCGCTGAGGGCGCACCAGCGCGCGCCTCATTGCTGGAGGCACGATCATGCTGAGGCTGGCTGGTCGCTTCACCGGTTGGCTCGACGTCTTCGCCCTCCTCCCCTTCCTTGTCTTCGCCTTCATCGCTGGAGGCGATCTCCTCCGCCGAGTCCTCACCATCCGCCGGGTTCAGCCCGAACCACTCCTCCGGCTGGGCGACGCCGTTGTCGTCCACCTCAGGAATGAAGACGCTGGTGTCGGTAAACTCGGCAAGGGCCGAAGCGCGCTGGATGATAGCCGGCCGCACCTCCACCAGCTCTTCGTCGGCCTCCTCCCGCCAAGTCCTCAGCTGCTCCAAGTTCAGCCCAGGGTACCAGGCCGGGACGAATTCCAGCGCCCGCCTGGCACCAGATAGAGTAGCTGAGGCCTTCCAGGCCTCAAAGCGGCCGACTGCTACCTCCAGCCAGTCGGCAGTCCGGCTCGGGGTGCGGGGAATCGCTTCGCCTGGCCAGAGGGTAGCCAGTACCTGCGCCCCAGCGCGCTGGAGGCGGCGGAGCATGCGGTGCGCCGGCTGTAGCCGGGCTTGGATCGCCAAGAGCTGCTCCTCAAGCGTCCGGTCCGCGTCCGGCGCGATATCAACTCCCGCCTGTCGGCGTGCTTTGCGGTGGGCCTTGATGTTCTGGGTGGCCATGATGGAGTGGCCGGGGAAGTAGTTTGCGCGAAAAACAAAGAAGCAGCGCAAGTCAGAAGACAAATCAGAAGGCAAGGGGCAAGCTAGGAGCAAGGAAGGCGGCCTACCGTCGATCAGATCCTCGATCCGGCCATATCCCTCGCTCAGTGCGTGCTTTGCCTCACCCCAGCCCGGCGCTTCGGTCTCGAACTCAGCTTTGAGGACGGCCTCGCTGTCCTGCGCCTTCTTCAGGGACGCCTTATGGCTCTCCTCCTGGTCGGCCAATTTCTTGGCCAGGCGGTCACGCTCCAGGACTAAGGCGTTGCACTCAGCCTCCTTGTTGCGAAGGGCAGTCTGGGCCCCGCCAAGCTGCTCCCTCAAGTCGGCGTTGGCCCCTGCAAGCATGAAGACTAAAGAAGAAGCAACAAGGAAGAAGTCGTCGGGGAAGATCCGACCCGGCTGCTCAGCAGTCGGCCCGGATCTCGGGGACTACACCCAGTGGGTGCGCTGACGCGCCCCCACAGGATATGAGCAAAACAGAGCACGCACTCCGGCTATCGGTCAGACCCTCGCTCTTCTGGCACAGCTCCTAAGCCTGGGAGTCGAAGGTGGCAGCACTCCGGTTATGGTACTCCTGGAAGATTAGACAGGATGCAAGAATAAGATAACTGTCTGAACCTAGTAAGTTCCAAGCCGCCTGTCTCAGCAGCCGACTCGGATCTCGGGGACTACACCCAGTGGGTGCACTGACGCGCCCCCACAGAAGAAATCAAAAAAGCAAAACAACCAAGGCCAGAAGACTTACCCAAACAACGGCCTGCGTCGCAAGGAAATCGCGTGTATATCGCTGCAGCCCGGTGGCATGAGTCTGAAGCCGGCTCCGGACCTCCTGGGCCGACGCGCTCAGCTCGCCCGTCTCCCCGCTCGGCGCCCACTCGGACGTGCCGGAGCTGGCCACCTCCAAGGCCTCCGCCGTCCGGCTGGCGCTCGCGGCTCTGTCCGGCTCCGGCATGGGGGTAGTTCCCTCTGTGCGCCGGCGCGATGCCGGCTGCACCTGGAGGCCGGCTCCTGCTGCCGGCTCGCTCACAGCCGGCCGCTCCGGCGCCGTAGCCAGCTTGCCGCCCTGGCCCGTTCCAGTCGGCACCGTCCGCGGCACCTCGTCCAAGACAATCACGTTCTCCTCCCCTTGCTCCGCCTCCGACCGGCCGCGGTTGGCGTCCCCTGACGGAGGCACGGGGACATCGGGGGCCACGCTGCGGAGGGGAATGACGAGCTGTGGAGGCCGGTTGCGTGAGGCCTCCGCCTCCCTCTCCGCGGCCGCCGCCTCCGCCTGGGCCTTGGCCGCCGCGTCGGCCTGCTCCTTCGCCGCCTAGGTGGCCCTTCGCTCTGACGCCTCCCACACCTCCCGCGCTTCCCGCGCGTTCCGCTCCGTGGCCTCCATGAGGTCGGCGCGGGGATCCACGCGGCGGGAGCTTGAAGACCCTCCGGCTGATCCAATCACGGAGCCGGCAGGACCCCGCTCGAGGGAAAGCGGCGCCCTGGCCGAGTGATCAAGAAAGAATTTGTAAAGAGCTTCTATTGAAGAACACGGCAAGAATGCAAGACGCTTCAAACACTTACGCCGAAACCGCCTGCGGCTGCTTCACGACCTTCTGGAAGCGGGCAGCCCTCGCGACCGCCTCATCCCTCTTGGTTGCCGCGGCGGTGCCCCTTGCCTTCTTCGGCCGGCTGCCGAAGTAGGTCGACACGGCCCGGCGCTTCGGCGCGCCGCCAAGGGCGCCCGGCGCGGCAGACGGACCCGCGCCTTGACGATCAGGCGCCGGCTGGTGGTGCGGGACGACTTCGACGTCGTCGTCGTCCGCCCAGTCCTCGAGGCTAGCTCCGGGCCCCGCGCCACCTGCATCGCCGCCTTCCCCCACGGCGGCGTCTTCCATGGCGGCCGCTCCAAGATCCGGATCGTCGACGTCATCCACCGTACGGTCGGGGAGGAACTGGCGCTCTGCCCCTGCGGCCCCGGCCACCGGCGGAAGAAGGGGATTCTGCAGAAGACAAGCCGGCCACCATGAGGCCGACCACAAAAGAAAAGGAAAGAAGAAAGACTCACGGCAGGCGGAGGGTTGGCGCGAGAGTACGGCCTCTTGCCGTACCGCCAATCCTCAAGGAGCTTGCAGTTGGCGATGTAGTTCACCAGGTAGGACACCTCGGCATGAGGCATCTCCTGGTGCTTAGCCGGCACGGGTCGAAGCGGTCGCTCATTTGGCAGATCATGTGCGGACGGCCTTGGAGCGGGAGTACCCGGCGCTCCACGAAGGCGGCCACAAGGTCGGCTCCGACTAGGCCCTCCGACTGCGCCATCACCCGGAGTCGGGCGACGGCGGCGTTCCCGGCCTGAGACAGCGTCTTGACCCGGAAGCTCCATGAGGGCGGCCTCGAAGCCGGCGGGCCGGCTACATAAGCTGGCAGGTTGACCCAGTCGCCTTGAGGGGCGACGTTCCTCACGTAGAAGTAAGATTTTTGCCAAACCTTCACCGACTGGATCAGCGGGATGGACGGGAACGGATTGTTCTCGCCCGTCCGCCTCATGGCGATGTAGGCTCCGCATGGTCGGGCACGTCCGCGATGACGGTGCCGAGCTTGCTTTGAAAGAACTCCCTCCAAAGCTCCAGGGTGGGGAGGACGCCAAGGAAGCCCTCGCAGAGGGTGACGAAGGCCGACAGCAGCATCACCGCATTGGTGGTGAGATGATGCGGCTGAAGGTGGTAGAAGTCAAGGAAGGAGCGGAGGAACCCGCTCGCCGGGAGGCCGAAGCCGCGCAGGATGTGCGATCGGAAGACCACCCATTCGCCCTCCTCCGGCACCGGCGAGATCTCCCTCTCCGATGCGCGCCGAACCCGCACATAGTTCTCGCCGGCGGAGGAACTCAATATGCTCATCGAGGACGTTGGAGCCGTCCCACGAGCTTGACAACGCCATTGGGACGGCGCGACGAGGAGCAAGGCGCGGCGACGGCGAAGTGGCGCTGCGGCGAGGCGCTGCGACGGCGGAGAGAATGAAGATGGAAGAAGAAAAGGGTGGAGCGAGGGAGAGCGTGCGAGCCCTTGCTGCTCCCTCCCCTCCCCCTACTTATAGCCCCGCGCGGCGGAGCCGAGGAGGCGTGGAGCGGGGGACATGGGATTAACTGCGCCCACTCGCCCACGTCCTGCCGTAACTGCGCCTTAACGGCGTGGCGAAACCGCCGCGGGAAGGCAAACAGCCCGTCTTGGGCCATAGAAGATCCGCGCCTGGGCCGAGGCCGGGAGTGGCGGGCCCAGGCCTGCGGCGACGTCCCGTCGCGCACGCGCAATGGCAGGCCTTTTCTGCCACGTGACCTGCGGGGAGGCGCACGGTCAGTGCGCAAGTTGGCCCGCGCCCCCGATGACGAGCCCACAGCGCCCTTCCAAGGCGGCGCGCATAAGCAGGGCCGACTCCCAGCTGCCGGCTCCTCGAGATAGGAAGATGACCGAGCTTCTCGTCCCCCTTGCCAACCTCGAAGCACGACCAGCTTCGGGGACTACTGTCGGGGTAAATGACCACGGGTAGCCTGGCCGGCTCCCCCTGGCGCTTCAGAAAAAACCACGAGCCGATCCGGCCTCCAAAGATCCAAGACGTGGGGCCGCCTTCCCCCTGCCGGCTACCACTCAAGCCGACTGCCGGAAGGCGGCCCAACCTTGACCCTCATGAAGAAAGCCACGGGAGGGCCGGCTCCAAGAAGCCGGCCACGAGAAGGCCGACTCCAAGAAGCCGGCTCCCACAACACGGTCAAGATCGTACCGTCGAAGCCCGCATCCACATAATGGCGATGGGACAGGGCGTGGCTACAGTAGAGCCTGCCACCCCCGAAACCCGGAGCACGCCTGGCACAGTGCGTCGTACGGGGTAGCCCTGGCCCGTCTGGCGCAACACTGTTGTCATGATGACTACAGCACCATCCACGGCATGCTGTCAGCGCGGTCCACGGGAGGTGCGTCCCTTTGGGCAGAGAGACACCCAAAGGCGGCCAGGCCTCCTCCAGTCGGCCCAAGACATGGCCGGCTTCCCCAAGCCGGCTTGCCCCCTCCCTCGAAGGAGGCGCCCCATTAAGGAGACAAGACGACGTGAGGCTACAGTGATCGCCCACCAGGCGGCGGCGTTGTAGCCACGCTTACCTCGATAAAGCCCTCATCATCAGGATTGAGGCAACAGTAACCAGCCACCGGCAGAGCCCTAGGCAGTAGGGCCTACCTGTCGACCAAGAAACCTGCGGCCGGCGGGGCCCACCAGCCGACGCAGAAGTTGGCCAGCGTAGACACTGACGGCTAGGGCCCGTGCTCAGCCGGATTACCATTGTACCCCCGGGGGGTAGGCCTATATAAACCCCCCAGGGCACCCATGCAAAGGGTTGATCCCATCTAGGTTTAGAGACCACATAGAAAAAGAATTAGAGCTAGCCTTACCCTTCTTCCTCCTCTCGCCAAACAGCTCGAGGAGCACCGTGTAGCTATTTGTTCATCGAGTGATCATGCGGAGACCCCGCAGAGTAGCAGTAATGGTGTTATCTCCATGGAGAGCCCCGAAGCTGGGTAAGATTCGCCGGCGTGCATGTCTTCACCTCATCCCGCTTCCAGGCACCGGCGACGTCTTACTGGCTCCCACAATGATAAGCCACCCGTTGGCATATGTCGCACCTACCACCCGACACCTTAGATTTTCTTGGGGGTGCCATGGGCATCCCCAAGCTTAGGCTCTTGCGACTCCTTGTTCCATAATCCATAAAATATTTCACCCAAACTTGAAAACTTCACAACACAAAACTTAGCAGAAAATCTTATGAGCTCCGTTAGCGAAAGAAAACAAAAGACCACTTCAAGGTACTGTAATGAACTCATTCTTTATTTATATTGCTGTTAAACCTACTGTATTCCAACTTCTCCATGGTTTATAAACTATTTTATTAGCCATAGATTCATCAAAATAAGCAAACAACACACGAAAAACAGAATCTGTCAAAAACAGAACAGTCTGTAGTAATCTGTAACTAACACAAACTTCTGGAACTCCAAAACATCGGCCAAAATAGGAAGACCTAGAAAATTTGTTTATTGATCAACAGAAATTGTAATCAATATTTTATGATGTTATGGTGATTTTTAACAATTATTTTTGTGAACAGAAAGTTTCTAGAATTTTCTGCAAGATCAAATAACTATCATCCAAGAAGATCCTATAGGTTTAACTTGGCACAGACACTAATTAAAACATAAAAACACATCTAACCAGAGGCTAGAACAAAAATTTATTCCTAAACATAAGAAAAAAGCAAAAAACTTAAAATAAAATTGGGTTGCCTCCCAACAAGCGCTATCGTTTAACGCCCCTAGCTAGGCATAAAAGCAAGGATAGATCTATGTATTGCCATCTTTGGTTTTAGGCAAAAAGAGAGCAAACTTGTTATCAATGGAATTAATATTTCTATTTTGACAAATTACATGGCCATTAATGGTAGAATAAAGATTAAGTATATTGCGGAAATTGGCATCTAGGCTAGCTTTTATCTCTATGATAGATTCGTTTTGGTGAGAAAGCAAAAGAGATGTGATTTCAACTTTCTCATTAATGGGGTGCCCAATATAGTTTTCATCTTTTCATACGTATCTATGGGGTCTCCTTCGAGAAAACCCTCTTCAAAAATAGAATTAAAACTTGTTTGAACAAAGCGGGCAACCCAACATAAAAGCTCTTTAAGTAAACCTCAATTTGGTATTGAGGTACATAGCTAGCCCGGATCCTTAATAGCCTATCCCAAGCATCTTTCAAAGATTCATCATGTAAATAACGAAAAATTCCAAAATCATCCTCATCAAAATTACTAAGGTTCTCATTGATAACTCCGGCGGGTTTTTCCATAGTATTTCTATTTATGAGTTTAGATAAGATAGCAGGATTTTCCAAAGCGCTAATACTCGGGAGAGAAACCCAAACTCTTTTTGGTTCCGACATGGCGAGGGAAAAGAGAACGAAAAGAGGCAATCGGAAAAGAGAGGGTGAATAAAATGGCAAGGGTGAAGTGGGGGAGAGGAAAACGAGAGGCAAATGGCAAATAATGTAATGCGGGAGATAAGGGTTTGTGATGGGTACTTGGTATGTTAACCTTTGCGTAGACCTCCCCGGCAACGGCGCCAGAAATCCTTCTTGCTACCTCTTGAGCACTGCATTGGTTTTCCCTGAAGAGGAAAGGGTGATTCAGCAAAGTAGCGTAAGTATTTTCCTCAGTTTTTGAGAACCAAGGTATCAATCCAGTAGGAGGCTACGTGCGATAAGGGGTTGTCAATCCCTAGATGGTCACTTACGAGAGTGAGATCTGATAGATATGATAAGATAACATTTTTGGTATTTTTATAATAAAGATGCAAAGTAAAATAAAAGCAATGGAAATAACTAAGTGTTGGAAGATTAATATGATGGAAGATAGACCTGGGGGCCATAGGTTTCACTAGTGGCTTCTCTCAAGAGCATAAGTATTTTACGGTGGGTGAACAAATTACTGTTGAGCAATTAACAGAATTGAGCATAGTTATGAGAATATCTAGGTATGATCATCTATATAGGCATCACATCCGAGACAAGTAGACCGACTCCTGCCTGCATCTACTACTATTGCTCCACACATCGACCGCTATCCAGCATGCATCTAGAGTATTAAGTTCATAAGAACAGAGTAACGCGTTAGGCAAGATGACATGATGTACAGGGATAAATTCATGCAATATGATAAAAAACCCATCTTGATATCCTCGATGGCAACAATACAATACGTGCCTTGCTGCCCCTACTGTCACTGGGTAGGATACCGCAAGATTGAACCCGAAGCTAAGCACTTCTCCCATTGCAAGAAAGATCAATCTAGTAGGCCAAACCAAACTGATAATTCGAAAAGACTTGCAAAGATAACCAATCATACATAAAAGAATTCAGAGAAGATTCAAATATTGTTCATAGATAAACTTGATCATAAACCCACAATTCATCGGTCTCAACAAATGCACCGCAAAAGAAGATTACATCGAATAGATCTCCACGAGAGAGGGGGATAACATTGTATTGAGATCCAAAAAGAGAGAAGAAGCCATCTAGCTAATAACTATGGACCCGAAGGTCTGAGGTAAACTTCTCACACTTCATCGGAGAGGCTATGGTGTTGATGTAGAAGCCCTCCGTGATCGATGCCCCCTCCGGCGGAGCTCCAGAACAGGTTTTTGGCTCTGTATCTGATCGTTTGGGGGTACGTGGGTATATATAGGAGGAAGGAGTACGTCGGTGGAGCAACATGGGGCCCATGAGGGTGGAGGGCGTGCCTAGGGGGAGTAGGCGCGCCCCCTACCTCGTGGCTTCCTAGAAGCTTCCTTGACATCGGGTCCAAGTCTCCTTGATCATGTTTGTTCCGAAAATCACGTTCCCAAAGGTTTCATTCCATTTGGACTCCGTTTGATATTCTTTTCTGCGAAACTCTGAAATAGGCAAAAAACAGCAATTCTAGGCTGGGCCTCCCGTTAATAGGTTAGTCCCAAAAATAATATAAAAGTGAATAATAAAGCTCAATAGTGTCCAAAAAAGAAGATAATATAGCATGGAGCAATCAAAAATTATAGATACGTTGGAGACGTATCAAGCCTCCGGCATCATCGAATGAACATAACATCTGATTAAGTTCTCTAATTGTTTCCTTGCAGATGGAGTTTCAGTGCGTCGCTCATGGCATCGCAATAGAAGAAGACCCCCCCCCCCCCCGCCCCCAATTGCTTACCGTGCGTGCGGCACTTCGTCAATATGGGTGAGGGAGTCGTGGACTAAGGGGTCTTCGGGCGTCCGGTCTGTTATCCATGGGACGGACTGGTGGGCTGTGAACACATGAAGGCCGCAGACCGTACCCGTGCCCGGATTGGACTCTCCTTTGCGTGGAAGGCAAGCTTGGCGACCAACTATGAGGATTCCTTCTTATGTAACCGACACTATGTAACCCTAGATCCCACCGGTGTCTATATAAACCGGAGGGGTTAGTCCGGAAAGGATATACTCATTACCATAGTCATACAGGCTAGGCTTGTAGGGTTTAGCCATTATGATCTGGTGGTAGATCAACTCTTGTAACACTCATATTCATCAAGATCAATCAAGCAGGAAGTAGGGTATTACCTCCATAGAGAGGGCCCGAACCTGGGTAAACATCGTGTCCCCTGTCTCCTGTTACCATCGACCTTAGACGCATAGTTCGGGACCCCCTACCCGAGATCCGCCGGTTTTGACACCGACATTGGTGCTTTCATTGAGAGTTCCACTGTGCCGTCGATGAAAGGTTCGATGGCCCCTTCGATTTTGGTAATAAGCTAACCAGAGAGTTGGTCAGGTAAACTCGGTGGGACCGATTCGCTCTTTTTGGTGAGACCGAAACGTTACCAAAGGGAAACAGAGAATTTACATTGCAATCTCGGTGGGACCAATTCGCTCTTTTTGGTGAGACTGAAACGTTACGAAAGGGAAACAGAGAATTTACATTGCAATCTCGGTGGGACCGATGGCTCACTTCGGTTAGACCGAAACGTTACGAAGGGAAACAGAGAAATTGCAATCCCATCTCGGTGAGACCGAGATCCCTATCGGTGAAACCGAATTGCTAGGGTTTTGTGGCAGTGGCTATGACAAATGAAACTCGGTGGCGCTGGATAGAAAGAATCGGTGGGGCCGAGTTTGACTTTTGATTTAGGTCAATTGTGGATGTGGGAAGATAGTTGAGGGTTTTGGAGCATATCACTAAGCACATGAAGCAAGAGGCTCATTAAGCAACACCTCATCCCTCCTTAATAGTATTGGCTTTTCCTATAGACTCAATGTGATCTTGGATCACTAAAATATAAAATGTAGAGTCTTGATCTAGAAGTTTGAGCCAATCCTTTGTCCTTATAATTTTGAGGGATCCACTTTCGTCATCCATGCCATGCCATCCATTGAGCTTTTCCTGAAATATTAATCTTGGAATAATGTTAGCTCAATGAGCTATATGTTGTTAGGAATTACCAAAACCACCCAGGGATAGTTGTACTTTCAATCTCCCCCTTTTTGGTAATTGATGACAACATATAGATCAAAGCTTCGAAAAATGATAATAAGAGTGAAATACATCGCCGCTTTGAGAAGTATGTGATAAGCAAGAGCTCCCCCTAAATTTGTGCATATTTAAGATTTGCTTTGGAGTGCAAATGCACAATGAGTTAGGATCATGGGTTACTCTTCCATGTCACATACATCTTGGTGGAGCGCTCAAAATGATAAGAATTAAATACATGCACTCATCACCAACCAAAGTGAATGATCAAAATAAGAATAAACTGATAGTGATATCCAACAAGCATTAAGTGTAGCTTATGATCAAACACATGATCATCAATGTCTCACAGATTAAGGCATAGTATCTCAAGCACTCAAAAGCAAATAAAGTGTCAACCAAGAAGACAAGAGAGAACAAATGCAAACTCTCTCTCTCGAAGCCTATGATCTATACATTTTTCTCCCCCTTTGGCAACAAGTTACCAAAAAGTTCATAGAAAATGCATAGCACTACACGACTCTCAGGATTGGTCTTCGGTTGGTGGAGTCCGGATGATGCCAAGGACGAAGGCTTCTGTAGAAGTAGTTGGAGATGCTGGGGTAGGAGCTGGAGCTGGAGGAACTGAAGTTGTAGCTGTTGCAGAAGTGGTGGCTCTGGTGTCAGGAACTGGCACTGCAGATGATCTCTAAGATCTGGGCACTCTGGCAAATGCATCAGTTGTGGTCTTGCCCTTCCTCTCCTGCATATCATCCTGTAGTTGCTCCACTTCAGACTGAATCTCAGTTACTTTCACATCTAGTTCATAGAACTTTTGTTCCATGATTCTTTCCAGGCTCTCTTGGTTTCGAGTCAGGGTGGCCAGTCCTTTCTCAATTCTCAGAGTGGATGCTATCAGGTAACTGAGCTGCTCCTGCTTGTTCTTCAAGAAGTACTCAGATGCCTCCTCTTGAGTTGGCATGTTGGCAGCTTTCTCCATCTTTGCCTTCTCCTTCTTTGCTTGAGCATGTGCAGATGATGGTTCATTCTCATTCATGACAACTTGATTGTCCTCAAAGTCTGGATGGATGGGCAGGTGTTCCTTGTCCAGCAGGTATGTGCCTGTGCCCATCTTTGAGTTAATCAACTCCTGAATTTGTGGGGCATATCCACAACTCCTCTTCTGATCAGCTGTTGTCCTCTTAATGATCTCTACCATGAGGCTCATCACCTTGAATTTCTGTGGCACATCAAATATGTGAAGCAAGTTTATTGCATGGCCTCGGATCATCTTGTGATCACCTAACTTGGGCAAGACAGTGTGCCTTAGAATCCAGTTGATAGTGGGCAGCCCTGACAGAAGGAAGTGCACTGAGCCAAACTTGAAGGTATCAAGTGCTTTGTTTGGGATCTCCTTGTACATATTTGACATGGAATTGTGATACATCTTCTTCCTGGCATAGATGTCCAAGTCATCTTCCTGCTCTTCTAGGGCATTAATTAGCTGCCCATTCAGCAACTGTAGACTGATATCTAGTTCCTTCTGACATCCACACTATCCTGCCATCTGGATAGAAATGTGCTGTGGAGTAGAATTGCATAATGAGCTCCTCATTCCACTTTGTGAGATTTTTCCCAACAAAGTCTGCAACTCCACAAGCACTGAAGCTGTCATACACTCCAGGATAGTGTTCTTCGTTCTCATTGATGTATTCCCAATCAACCCATCTCATGTCACACACTATGGGCTTCTTATCCAGCAGCACTGTCTCATAGAAATCTTGCTGTTCCTTGGTGTGAAACCTGTAATCCACAGCAGTTCTTCTCCTTGAAGCATATGGATCTGCTTCTCTCCACTTCCTCAACCCTGAATCTCTTCTAATTTTCATGTCCTCAGCCACAGGATGAGCATCATTGTGGTCTGGGATCTTGGGCTTGGGCTTCCTGAGAACTTGTCCTTCTTCTTCTTACTCAGCAATATTAGGCACTGGGGCCTTGTTCTTTTCAGCAGCAGATATGTTCCTGGTGTTCCTCTTATGTGCACTCTTGGGCTTGGAGTCAGCTTTGGGTGCTTCCTTGGGCTTGGATGAAGTAGCCCCTGACCTTATGGCATCACCCATAAGCTTCTGTGCCTTGGGTGCTGGTGCAGCAACCTCTTCTTCTTCTCCCTCAGAGTCTCTCCTCATGGAGGGTTTGCCAAGAACTCTGGCAGTAGTAGTTATGGCTCTCTTCTTCTTCTTATCTTGGCCACTTGCTTCCTCTTCAGATTCCTTGGTAAACTTCATGGTTTCTTCAGTTACAGCCTTCCTAGGCTTAGAAGTAGGAACTCTCCTTGCAGGTGCCTTTTTCTGCATTCCAGGCTTGATGGCTGCAGCTGACCCATATTCTTTCTTGAGCACCTTCTTTTTAAATGTGGCTTCCTCCTCTGCCACATAGTCCTCATCCTCTGATTCAGAAGTTCTCTTCTTGCTAGCTCTAGTGGCAGCCTTAGACACGTTGCTTGGGGTGCTCCTGCTACCCTCATCAGAGCTGCTAGAGGGACTAGTGCCCTCACTCATATGAACTTGCTCCTCGGATTTGTTCTGGCTGTCACTCTGATCAAACATGTTGCAAACTCTGACTGGTGACACTGTGAATAGATTAGAGATAAGATAGAGTGGATGAGCATCACAAAATGCAGAGGTTTTGCAAAAGAATGAGTCAAAAACTTAGTTTTAGTTTTCCACAGAAAGAATTTTGGATCAACCGATTTGCAAACTCGGTGATACCGAAGCAGCTTTTGGAACCTAAACTAGTGAACTCGGTCAGACCGAGTCACAGTTTGGTGGCACCAAGACTGCTAGGGTTTCACAAAGTCCTAAAATCGGTCTCACCAATTTGTAATTCTCGGTCAGACCGAGAACCACATGTGCAATGGCTGTGGCCGAATCGGTGGAACCAATTTCCGCAACTCGGTGGGTCCGAGATGGTTTCGGTGGAAACCAAAACCTATATTTTCGAATCGCAACTATTCTACGGATTGATTTGACTGGATAGGAGTGTTTCAATTCTAGCAAGAATCATAATGAACACAATGTGCTAGGAATCAGATGGGGATAGCACTGTGATCAAGTCCATACCCTAGTTCGGAAGTGGACTCGCTGCGGCGGCAACGGCGGAGACAAAATCCGTTGACGGCGGCGGAGACCAGCAACAGGAGGCAGCTGGCGACGAGGAGGACGATCCGGAGACCCAGGAGGCAGAGCGAGCTATGCGCAGGCGAAGAGGTTTCAGAGAAATTTCCAAAAAAATTCCCATGAGTATATATAGCCCGACCCTGTCGGTGTGACCGGGTGGAATAACTCGGTGGCACCGAGATGCATAACTGTTGACAGTTATAGCAACTCGGTGTGACCGAAAAGTTCAAATCGGTTGCACCGAGGTGAAAACCTAGATCGACTTAGTGATCTCGGTATGACCGAAATGGAGGAATCGGTCAGACCTAAAAGCAAAAAGAAGTTTTGGAAGTTTAAGTCTATGACAAATCGGGGACTCCGAGTGCTCCTCACACAGAGTGGTTTGAATCTGACTTGATCAAATTTTGTGATGTAGCATGAATGGAGTTTGAGACGAGAAAAGCATAGATAGCTAGAGAGGGTTCTTAGGCATTCTTGTCCATCCACTTGGCGAATGAAAACAAAACCAATCAATCAAAACAACAAGTGGATGTCCTCGAATGAGTAAAATATGCAATCGACATGCTCACACAATAGAATGGCAATTGAAATATGTGGCAAAGCATGCACAACCAATTCTAGCATCTATCAAGCAATTGGCGATGACTAGGTCATCTATATATGAGTATATTGACTTAGGAGTCAAATGAGAACATTTGATCATAGGTCATACTCATCGTTTAAGCACAAGTGGGGTTACCACTTTTACATAAAGCATTGTTGTGTTCACACCATTAGAGTTGCTTTAGCTCAAGTCTTAGAGTAAAGCCCCCCTAGATGTGATATCCCCCCTAAGAGGGATGAACTAACCTTGGGTTTTGTCGATGATGACTTCATGTAGATGTTGAAGATGTGGATGCTCAATGTTGATGTAGATCAATTGGAGCTATCCATTGGAGTGAGTTGCACTTTCAATACCTACATGGGTTAGTCCCACAAGGAACATAGAAGAATATCCATAGACATAGAGTGATGCACACACAAGATGATGTCTATGAAATATTTTAGGTTACCTTATCCCTTGTCTTACCAACAAGAGGGTTTGTGACTCCTTGAACTAGTGCAAGATGTGGAAGTTGATTGCACTTGTTCTTGCCAAGATGATAAGAGTGAAGTATGTTGGCGGAGTCACCCTCAAGAACTCTCTAGTTCTTCTTCTTTTGGATCCACACCATCTTGATGGGAATCCTTGGAGTTGTAGTTGTACTTGATGAAGTGGAACTTGAAGTAGTCTTGGGAATCCACTTGACTAAGGTCTTAGGAGCTTCTTCAAATGCATCAATTTCCTCTTGAAGCTTGTCCTTGCCTTTTTGCTTGTAGTCCTGTGGTGGAAGATCATCTTGAGCTTGTGTCCCATTGAAAGAAGTAGGATCATAATTCTCTTGTTGAGGAACAAACTTTGTCTTGGGGTATTGATCTTCTTCCCACTCAACTCCATTGGCATTGAACTTTCATTCAAAACCAACACCTTGATTCTTCCGGTGCCTTCCTTGCTTGCGTACAATTTCCTCGAATTGCTTACTTACGGCAAGGCTCTTGTAAACTCCTTTCTCTATAATTCCCTTCAATAGGCTATTTTCTTGCTCAAGTGTAACTTGGCTAAGAGAATCATTAGTGGAATCAAGAGAACTACTAGAAGCAACAATATTGGATTTAACATGATCATTGTTACTACTAGAGGAAGAATCTTTCTTGTTCTTGTTACCAGACTTGACTTGAGGCATGTAAGTGGATAAGAGTAAACGCTTGGCAATGTAAGAAGAACTTTTCTTATGAAGATCATCATTGATTGCTTTTAAGAACTCATGTTCTTGCTCATGGTTGAGCTTTTCAAAGCGTAATTTCTCATGTGTCCTTAAAAGTTCTCGATGATCTCCTAAGATAGTTTCATGAGCTAACTTAAGAATGTTTAGTTCTTTAGTTAGAGACTCAATCTTCTCCTTATCATTGCCATTCGTTTTATCTTGATTAGCATGATTAATTGACGTTTCATCATAGTATTCATCACTAGATTTGTCAACAAGTAAATCATCATCGCCTAACAAGTCATCTTCATCACTATTGAAATCAACATACTCGGGATATGATACCTTTGGGCCTTTAGCCATGAAGCATGTTCCAACTCCTTCATTTGGTGAGTCAAATATGTCGTAGGAATTGTTTGTCACAAGTGCTAGACCGGCAACACCTTCATCTTGAGTATATTCGGAATCAGAGTGATAGCTTCTCTCGGAGTGGTTGTCGGAGTCAGAGCAGGATATCCCTTCACCAACATGAGCTTGATGTCTTCGTTTTGTGTAGCTCCTTGATGACTTTTCTTTTCTTTCCGAATCCTTGAGTGACATCTCATGAGCAACAATTCTTCCAATGACTTCCGTTGGCTTGAGATCTTTGTAATTGGGCATCATTTGGATCAATGTGCACACGGTATCATATTTTCCATCCAAGGCTCTTAGGATCTTCTTGATGATGAATCTATCGGTCATCTCTTCACTCCCTAAGCCGGCAATCTCATTTGTGATAAGAGCAAGCCTAGAGTACATTTCAGCGACACCTTCACCATCCTTCATTTTGAACTTGTCAAGTTGACTTTGAAGCACATCCAATTTGGAAACCTTGACAGAGTCGGTACCTTCGTGCATATCAATCAAAGTATCCCAAATTTCCTTTGCATTCTCAAGACGGCTGATTTTGTTGAATTCTTCGGGGCACAGTCCGTTGAAGAGAATATCACAAGCTTGAGCATTGTATTGCAGCATCTTCAACTCTTCCGTGGTAGCTTCACGGTTTGGTTCTTTTCCATCAAAGAAGTCACCTTGCAAGCCAACACACACAATAGCCCAAACGGCGGGGTTATGTCCAAGAATATGCATTTTTCATCTTATGCTTCCAACTAGCAAAATTAGTACCATCAAAGTAAGGACCTCTACGGTGGTAATTTCCCTTGCTAGATGCCATACTCTCCTAGGTTGTGAAACCAAGGCTATGACCACCAAAAGCTATGGAAATCAAAGCAAATGGAGACCAAGGCTTTGACCCAACTTGTAGGATCGGAAGTATGTCTAGAGGGGGTGATTAGACTACTTGACCAAATAAAAATCTATCCTTTTCCCAATTTTAGTTCTTGGCATATTTTAGCTATCTTAGCACAAGTCAAGCAATCTCCACACAATTCAAGCAAGCATGCAAAAGAGTATATGAGCAGCGGAAAGTAAAGCATGCAAGTTGCAAGAATGTAAAGGGAAGGGCTTGGAGGATTCAAACGCAATTGGAGACACGGATGTTTTTGGCGTGGTTCCGATAGGTGGTGCTATCGTACATCCACGTTGATGGAGACTTCAACCCACGGAGGGTAATGGTTGCGCGAGTCCATCGAGGGCTCCACCCATGAAGGGTCCATGAAGAAGCAACCTTGTCTATTCCATCACGGCCGTCGCCCACGAAGGACTTGCCTCACTAGCGGTAGATCTTCAGGAAGTAGGCGATCTCCTTGCCCTTACAAACTCCTTGGTTCAACTCCACAATCTTGTCGGAGGCTCCCAAGTGACACCTAGCCAATCTAGGAGACACCACTCTCCAAGAAGTAACAAATGGTGTGTTGATGATGAATTCCTTGCTCTTGTGCTTCAAATGATAGTCTCCCCAACACTCAACTCTCTCTCACAGGATTTGGATTTGGTGGAAAGAAGATTTGAGTGGAAAGCAACTTGGAGAAGGCTAGAGATCAAGATTCATATGGTAGGAATGGAATATCTTGAGCTCAACACAAGTGTAGGTGGTTCTCTCTCAGAACATGTGTATTGGAAGTGTAGATGTGTTCTGATGGCTCTCTCCATGAATGAAGAGTGGGTGGAGGGGTATATATAGCCTCCACACAAAATCTAACTGTTACACACAATCTGCCAAACTCGGTGGGACCGAATCGTTAAACTCGGTCGGACCGATTCAGCAAACCTAGTGACCGTTAGGATTATCGGTGGGACTAAGATGCAACTCGGTAGGACCGATATGGTTAGGGTTTGGGCATAACGTAATCTCGGTGTGACCGATTACACAAACTCAGTGGGACCGATTTTGGTAATAAGCTAACCAGAGACTTGGTCAGGTAAACTCGGTGGGACCGATTCGCTCTTTTTAGTGAGACCGAAACGTTATGAAAGGGAAACAGAGAATTTACATTGCAATCTCGGTGGGACCGATCGCTCACTTCGGTTAGACCGAAATGTTACGAAGGGAAACAGAGAAATTGCAATCCCATCTCGATGATACCGAGATCCCTATCGGTGAAACCGAATTGCTAGGGTTTTGTGGCAGTTGCTATGACAAATGAAACTCGGTGGCGCCGGATAGAAAGAATCGGTGGGGCCGAGTTTGACTTTTGGTTCAGGTCAAATGTGGATGTGGGAAGAAAGTTGAGTGTTTTGGAGCATATCACTAAGCACATGAAGCAAGAGGCTCATTAAGCAACACCTCATCCCACCTTAATAGTATTGGCTTTTCCTATAGACTCAATGTGATCTTGGATCACTAAAATATAAAATGTAGAGTCTTGATCTTGAAGTTTGAGCAAATCCTTTGTCCTTATAATTTTGAGGGATCCACTTTCCTCATCCATGCCATGCCATCCATTGAGCTTTTCCTGAAATATTAATCTTGGAATAATGCTAGCTCAATGAGCTATATGTTGTTTGGAATTACCAAAGCAACCCAGGGATAGTTGTACTTTCAGGCTCATGTTCTACTACGGCCTGGATTTTCACGATCTGGCCCGGAACTTCATCCTCAACATCTCGGCGTTTATCGTCATTTGTGAGGCCTTCCTCCGCATCAAGCCCCACTTCGGTTTATGGCTTAAGACTTTCAATGTCAAACCGAAGGTGGTGGGCGGCCAGCAGGCGGAGTGCGGAGGCGCCATGGTGGGCAAAATGCCAAACATAACATGGCTCGAGGGCTCCTACGTGGAGACCTTAAAGGGGTGGTAATCGGGGTGGTTCTACATCACCGAGCCGTGTCACACCAAATGGGCGGCGGCCCCCGAATTCCAATCCGGAATCCCCATGCGGCTCACCTCCTGGAAAGAGAAGGGCCTGCCCTGGGGTAATTTAGTAGAGCTAACCTGTAACACTCCAAAAACAATTTCCTTGGTTTTACCCAAAATCCTCTATTTGTTTTGAAAGGGGTTATTTAAAATTTTTCTAAAAGACTCTCCCTTTCAAAACCTTCTCTTTCATGACAAGTATTTTGTTTGTATTCATCCCAAATCTTGATCTTTGGCCTTAAGGGTTTTTCATCTTGTGTTGGCCCAACACAAATAACATTGGAAGGAGTTTTCAATACTTTTCTTTTAAAAAGAATCCCATTTAAACTTTTGGGTTTATTCTTCCTCTTTCAAAAAGTATCCTCTTGCCATGGCCTATGAAGAAAATCTTCTTCCAAATCCACCTCCTACTTTGGTTCTAGTCAAATATCCAACTCCAGCATGTTTCAACCAATTTTTGATTTTTATTCTATTTATTTTATCCTCAAAACAATTTCTGTCAATTATTTTGGACCTTGGAGACTTACAAAGGAACTACAAGTTTCCTTTTGAGATTTGGTCACAAACAAACTCCCCTGACTAGTCCTTAGTACCTCTAACCTAGATCCATCAAGATCCACTTGTCCTCAGTTCAAATTTTTCAAATTTTGCTTGCTGCAAGTTTGGACCAGAATTGCCATTTTTGGTGAAATTCGTATTTTTCCTTTTCCAAAAATTCTGACAAAAATTAGGCAGCCTCCAGATGCATCAAGAGACCCCCTCACCAAAGATCAGCTCCAGAAAAATTTTCCTCATGCCAAAAAACATTTCATCGAACACCTGGCGTGCACTGTTTCTATCAAAATTCAGAAATTTCAGAGTTTCAGTGATGCAGTTCTGTCGTCAGTGTCGTTTTTTCAGAACCACAGCGTCAATCTCACCAGTGAACCCGTTGGCGCCTTGCTCCCTGCTCCTTCTTCTTATCCAGTGCGCCGCACGATTGTTTGGACGAGCGCAAGTGTCGGTGGCAACGTGGCACCTCATCGCCGGCGTCTTCTGCGGTGGCAAAACCGCCCATGGTGGTCAACAGGGGGCCAGCCCTGCCTTTCGGCGCCGACCAGCACCGCCCAAGCCACCCGGAGCCTCCGCGTGTCCACCCCCTCCCCTGTGCATGCTGCAGCACAGTCACCGCAGTCAGAGAGGCGCAGAGCGCGCTCTCTGCCGCCGACGAGCCTCGTGAGGCCGTTCCGTCGAGAGCGTGGAGTGGCGCCCAAGTTTTGCGAGGCTTAGAATGGGGATGGAACCAGTAAACCTATCCGCAGCTACCCCGACCCCTAAACTCTCCCGTTAAGCCACTACCTCGCCGTAATCACCGCCGGAGCAATCCCGATCGCGGCAACCGCCTCGGGCCGGCTATAAAAGGGGGCCTCGACCTTGCTCCCGACCAGGCACCACTCCTCCACCTCACCAGAGCCCCGCCTAGCCCCTGGGAGGACCTCGAGGAGGTCTTCTTCCTCAACTCCGGCCGCCCCAATCCGCTTCGGGCTCCGGCGCGATTCACTCTGGTGAGACCACCCCCGCCTCCCAGACCGTACCAGTCATCTCCTACTAAACCCGACCCCGAATTCGACATTTGCAACCCTCATCGGCGAGATCCACCAACACCCGAACCACCATCCGCCAGAGTTGGGGCCGTCGTCGACGTCGTGCTCGCCGATGACCAACTCCGCCACCCACAGGTGCGGAAGAACTTGGTGAACGCGTTGGTACCCTCCTTTTCCCCTGCCTCGCCGTGGATCGCCGCCGGCGACCACCGCGGCCCTCGGGCGCCATTACCCTATTTTGATTTTCAAACCTGATGGGTGGGGACCCCCCCATCAGCTTTTTCTCTTTTTCAAAACGTTTTCTAAAAGCGCCTTCGGGAAAAATATGTTTCCCCTCTGGACTGGCGTATTCGTAACTGAAATGTTTTCTGTTTTTATAATCTAGCCCCTGGAAACTTTCGGTTTCATTACAGAAAAGTCCCTGGACTAAAACCATTGTAACTTTTTAATAGAAGATGATTTTGACTTGATTCTTTTTCTGTAATCTTTATTTTTCTGTCTAGTTTATTATCATATTTATTTAAAAAAATCGGAACAACTTTTATTCACACATGGTATTTACGTTAGTATACGATTTCTTTATGCCGTAGATACCGAAAGAGGTGACGGAACCGCGAACTTCGCCGAGCTAGACTCCGACTTCTCTGAACCAAGCAAGCATGTTTGAACCTTTGATATGATGAGTGTTTTTCATGTTTGCTTCAGTAGCTTTTTCTCATGGCATGTTTATATAAGCATTAGTGAATGTTATGTTGCATGCAAAGCAAGCTACAGGTGAGCTTCAAAGTTTGATGTGTTCTTATGATGATAAGATAACCAGATCATGTGGTGACATGATGGGTTGCTAGCTGGTATTGTTGAAGCATGCCAGTCTTGAGTCAACCGTATAACCTCAGTACTAACGTGGGTCAAGTCTCGATCCCGTTCATTTCCCCTTCGTGCTACCACATGCTTTCTATAAAGAGTGTGGTTTACTAAGTTGCAAACCTCTTCCCTTGTACACACCAAACAGAGGGACCGCGATGAGGGTTCCATGGCCCTGGATTAAAGCCCGTCATCCGGTCTGGGGGCATGGGTGTTTCCGTTTGGGACCGAGGGGGGCACCCCTTAGAGCGCGAGATATAAATTTAATCCCATGCTATTCAAGGTTGTGGCCTCCCCGTCTTAAGGTTTTTCTTGAACGTTGCCGAGGGTGATTCCTGGCAGTGGAATGTGGAATGGGTGTGTACTGGTTAGACGTGTTTCTTCTAAAACACCGTAAACAGAACTAGTCCATGTGACTACTGAAATCCGTTGGCTATGGTTAAAGAGTACAAACTCTACAGAGTCAAAACCATTCGAGTATCCATGTCCACGATCAAGGACTTGGTTATCATCTTAGTGTCAGAGTCAGTCTTAGTATCGATCTCGGTATCAACACCAGTGCCAGTCTCCGGAGGTATAAGCAGGACAACCGAGAGTGGTAAACTCGGCCGAGTGTTATTCATGTGGATGAACTAACCCGTTTAGTGTTATGTGCTGAGTATGTTCATGGGATGATTTAAATTCAGGAACTGCTTGAATTCGCATGCTCAAATATAAGCCCTTTATGTGATGTCGCTCAGACATCCGACTGTGGCACGCTTGTTATTTACTTCCGATATAAGCCCGTTATGTGATGTCGCTCAGACGTCCGACTGTGGCATCCTTATTATTTACTTTCAATATAAGCCCTTTATGTGATGTCGCTTAGACGTCCGATTGTGGCACGCTTGTTATTTACTTTCGATATAAGCCCTTTATGTGATGTCGCTCAGACGTCCGACTGTGGCACGCTTGTTATTTACTTCCGATATAAGCCCGTTATGTGATGTCGCTCAGACGTCCGACTGTGGCATCCTTATTATTTACTTTCAATATAAGCACTTTATGTGATGTCTCTTAGACGTCCGACTGTGGCACGCACTGTTATTTCCTTTTCAATATAAGTCGTTTATGTGGTGTCCCCTGACGCCCGACTGTGGCAGGTTTATTTATTTTTACCTTTCGAGGCGTCGCTTCAGACACCCGATCGGTCTTCAGTTATTTTATTGGGATTTTGGGAGGACTACCGCCTGACTTCCTTTTATTTATCATGCAGTGCAAATTTATTATTTGATTGTGCATACTAACCTGCTCATGTGCATCATGTTTATATTTGTTATATCTTATGTCCAAACTGTCTTGCGAGTACATTCAAAGTACTCACCTGGCTTGTTGATTTGGCCAGATGTTGAGGAAGGCCATCTTATGGATGAAGAGTTCGATAGCGAGTCCGACGCCTAGAGGAGTCCCAGTCAGTCGCGTGCGATCCTGGAGTTGATCACTTGTATTATATACGCTTCCGCTACCCAAATAAAATCATCAAGCCTCACTCTGACGCTTGATGAGCTGTAAGATTTAGGAGCCATGTCACCCACTTCACTGTTACATATCCACCACCACTTTTATTACGAGTCAGTAGTTATGCCACCATACCCTTGTGTCATATCCGCCTTTATGTATTATATAGGCATGCTTGTGATAAATTGTTGAGCACCCTCAGCTCAACCTTGTATAATATTTAGTACTACTGGATTTCTGTATCAAGAATTTGTCTGCCAGTAAGAAGGATTCTTCTGTACTGGTCAACACAAGGGCCGGCTTTTCAATAAATGTTTTATTGGAAAACCGGTCTCGACAAACTTGGTATCAGAGCAAGGCTGACTGTAGGAAGCCACTAGGTGCGGTCGCTAATCGGTTATTAGCGTAATAAGTGCTTTTTAGCATTTTGCAAACATAGCAATTTTCTGTTAGTCATCATAAATTTATGACTTGACTATTTGGAATTTTTGTCTACTTTTGTAGATGGCTGGCAACGACTATGAGTCACAGGTGTTCGCCAATCTTCCTGAGGGGTTTATCAAGCTCCTCATCTCCATCACCAAGATCGTGATCGGGCCATCAGTCCGTCCGGAGTTCACACTCTACCAGCACAAGCTCAGCGACAATTTGTCTATGTACCAGGCCGCGGTTCAGTTCAAGGGAGGACGCTCCGAGTTCCGCCGCTTCCGATTTGTTGGGAGGGCCATGCTTATGGAGAGGCATGCCATGCAGATGGCTGCCCGTGAGGCAATAGCCCGCCTCCGGGATGTTCTTCCTTAAATGAAGACTCGTCGCTACCGCTACCTCCCATGCCACGTGCCATACACTTGTCACTATGCATTTGCTTGCGCTAGGGGAGAAAGAGATGAGGCTATTGAAATGCTTGTTGAGTACCTTAAAGCGCTTGAGGCAGCTTTTGACAACCTCGTGGACGATTTTGTAGTTGCTCATATGGATTCCATTCATGGCTGCTCTGCCAACAGGAGGGAGCTCCTCCATATGGCACCACCACTGACATTCGTCTCGTCCTCGGCATCCTATGCACCTGCCATCTTAGCCACCGCTTGCCGCCTGCCTACCACTGAGGAGTTTGACCAGGTCATTGCCCCTACTCCAGTGAGAGCTGCACCACCTGCCACACCCGCGCCAGCTCCGCAACCCAGTACTTCGCGCCTGGAGCCTATTAGTGAGGAGGAGGTTGAGTCTCCAGCACCACTGGGTCTTACCCTCGGTAGGCCGAAGGAAGTGTTCTCCATCTCCGACTAAGTACGCATAGCAGCCATGTGATGTGCCAGCTTGTATGATATGTTTATATGTACATAGGTTTGGTGTGAAGTAGTTTGTGTGCGCATCATGTAGGAACTCGGAGAAGTGCACTAGCCTAAATAACATGTCAGGAATGTGTACGTACATCCTGAGTGATGTATTTTATAATTATGGCTTGCGTGTAAGATATGTACTGAGCGGTCCTTCTCCATGCGCAATCAAGTATTTTCTTAAAAAAATGTTGGAGTCCTTAAAATTTCCACCTTTTCAAAATTATTTATTTTCGACACTCAGTTTTCTCATGAGTTTTTGCAAAAATACCCCAGAGTGGAATATACCTTGTCCCTGCACTCGTTCCATGCCAAGTCCGCCGGAAGAAAATTATGGTACCCAGACAAGTAACAATTTTACATAGGGACAATCAAGTCAGCAAGGCAGTGAAACAGCATTTTCTCAGGTATGCCGCCATTATGAGCAAAGCCAGCAGCAGCATCAAGAAATGATGAACCACGTTATCAATATGGATAATCACCGTGAACCATATCAGCAGCACTCCAAAATGTCTAAACTACAGAAGACGCGTCCCCCAACGTTCTCTCACACTGATAGACCTCTTGAGGTCGATGATTGGCTTCGAGACATTGAAAGGAAGTTAATTATTACACAGTATTCAGACCGTGAGAAGGTACTTTATGCACCTCACTACCTCATGGGAGCAGCCGCATCATGGTGGGAGAATTTCCTACACATGCACCCCAATGAAAACAATATCACCTGGGAAGATTTTAAAGAAGGATTTCGTGGCGCGCACATTCCCAAAAGCATTATGAAGATCAAGAAGAGGGAATTTGATGACCTCAAGCAGAGAAGCATGACGGTGACTGAGTACAATGGTCAGTTTACTCTATTATCTCGTTATGCCAACGAAGAGCATATGACGGAAAACAAAACGATGGAGAAATTTCTGGACGGTCTGGCACCAGCACTTAAATGCCAGCTGGTCGTACACACCTTTCTAGATTTCAAAACACTTGTGGACAAGGCCATTACATTGGAAAATGAGCGCCACAGCTTGGAGGAATTTCGCAAACGGAAAAGGGACAAGACTACTCATGCTCAGAACAACTGGAACAAGATTGACCCTCCGAAGATTGGAGCGAACAGACCCACAACCAATGTTCCACGCCCAAAAAAAAATTTCATGCAAGGGACAAGGATTTTACATACCGTCCAGGTGTTACTTGCTACGCTTGTGGAGAGGAAGGGCACTATGCTAAACAGTGCCCAAAGCCAAGAAACTCGGCCCCAAAGCCGAACAACAATAGTAACAATTCAGCACCCAAGCATAACAACTTCAACCCCAATAACAATCACAAGAAGGGTCACTTGAACCATGTGACCAAGGAGGAAGCACAGAATGCCCCGGATGTCGTACTCAGTACGTTCCCTGTTAACACAATACCTGCCACATTTTTGTTTGATTGTGGAGCTTCTCACTCATTCATTTCAAAGAGTTTTGCTTTGCAACATGATTTTTCGATGCTTCCTTTGGAAAAATCCATGATCATCAAGTCCCCCGGGAATAAGAAAATCACTCAGAGTTACTGCCAAGGTGTGGTTATTGAGTTTGAAGGACTAAAGTTTCAAGCAAACCACATTGTATTGGATAATAAAGGACTGGATGTTATCCTAGGAATGGATTGGTTAACCACCAACAAAGGATTTATCGATTGCTTCAATCGGACTGTAATCCTCACTCATCATCACGGGAAGACAATAAAAGTCGCAGCTCAAGAGAGAACAAGATCACAACAACCAAAGTTAAACAAAGTTGACATTTCAGAGATAAGGAAAGTTCCAGTGGTATGTGAGTTCCCTGACGTATTTCCCAAAGAACTACTAGGCATGCCGCCAGACTGAGAAATAGAGTTCAGCATTGAACTAGCACCTGGAACCATCCCCATCTACAACAAACCCTATAGGATGGCACCCTCCGAGTTGATAGAATTAAAGAAGCAAATAAAAGAATTACTGGACAAAGGATTTATACGAGCCAGCTCCTCACCTTGGGGTTCACCAGTATTATTTGCCAGGAAAAAGGATGGGACACTGAGATTATGCATAGACTATCGAGCACTCAATATGGTGACCATCAAAAATAAATATCCGATTCCACGGATAAATGATTTATTTGACCAGCTCGCACAAGCCAAAGTTTTCTCAAAAATTGATTTAATGTCAGGATATCATCAATTAAAAGTACAGATAGAAGATATCCCTAAGACAACATTCACCTCCAGATACGGATTATATGAGTTACAGTAATGCCGTTTGGACTAACAAACGCCCCCGCATATTTTGTCCACCTCATGAACACAATGTTTATGAAATTTATGGACAAATTTGTTGTGGTGTTCATTGATGATATTCTGGTATACTCTAAGACACCAGAAGAGCATGCAGAACATCTCAGGATTGTACTGGGAGAATTGAGGAAACACCAATTATACGCCAAATTCAGCAAATGCGAGTTTTGGTTAAGACAGGTTGGTTTTCTAGGCCATGTATTGACCCAAGAAGGTGTTGTCGTGGGCCCAGAAAAGGTCAAGGCCGTAATTGGCTGGAAGCCACTAGCCAACATAACAGATGTCCGAAGTTTTCTGGGAATGGCTGGACACTACCGAAGATTCATTGAGGGGTTCTCCACCATAGCAAAACCAATGACACAATTACTCAAGAAGGATAAGAAATTTGTATGGACTGAAGCTTGCGAGAAAAGTTTCCAAGAACTCAAGAGGAAATTAACAACAGCACCAGTATTGGTTATACCAGACATACACAAAAGTTTTGAAGTGTACTGTGACGCATCCTGGAAAGGCCTCGGATGCATGCTAATGCAAGAGGGCAAAGTAGTCGCACACGCTTCCAGACAACTTCGAAAGCATGAAGAAAATTATCCCACTCATGACTTAGAATTGGCAGCGGTCATTCATGCACTCAAAGAGTGGAGACACTTTTTGCTTGGAAATTGTTGTGAAATATATATGGACCACAAAAGTCTCAAATATATTTTCACACAGCCAGAGCTCAATTTACGGCAACGGCGCTGGTTGGAATTAGTGAAAGACTATGATGTTGGCATCCACTACCATCCAGGAAAAGCAAATGTAGTGGCAAATGCTCTTAGTCGAAACCCCAGCTCGGGCAACGACGGTCCACATAAGTTGAGACCTGAATTTCAATGGGAGTTCGCCAAACTCAACTTGGTGATGGTCACGGAAGGCACTGTGTCAAATTTGGAAATACAACCCACCCTTGTGGAGAAGATTAAGAAAGCTCAGCATGGACATCCCAGCATCGAAGTCATAAAAAGAAAGGTGAGTATGGGCAAGGTCTCAGAATTCGTCATAGACGATGAGGGAATATTATGGTACAGAGACAGACTCTGCGTGCAAATATAGAGGACCTCAAACAACAAATTCTAACTGGAGGCCACACCGCTCCATATTCAATCCACCATGGAGGAACAAAAATGTATAAGGACATTCAGGAAAGATTTTGGTGGCACGGTATGAAGAGGGATATAGCCACCTTCATTGCATGTTGCGATTCTTGTCAACGCATTAAAGCCGAGCATCAAAAGCCAGCGGGACTATTACAGCCAAACCGGATACCTGAGTGGAAATGGGACGAAATTGGGATGGATTTTATTGTTGGACTACCTCGGTCACAACACGGAAATGATGCCATATGGGTCATCACAGATAGATTAACCAAGGTGGCACATTTCATCCCAGTAAAGACAACCCACACCACTCAGAAGCTTGCCAAGCTTTATCTCTCCCGTATAGTTTGCCTGCATGGAGTTCCAAAGACTATAATATCCGATAGAGGCACTCAATTTGTCTCGAAATTCTGGGATCATTTACAACAGGCTCTGGGAATTCAACTAGCATTCAGTACAGCATACCACCCCCAGACTGATGGACAAACTGAACGCGTGAACCAAAATCTAGAGGACATGCTGAGAGCATGTGTCCTCACCTATGGAACCAGTTGGGAAGAAGTCTACAAATGGCACCTTTTGAAGCCTTGTACGGGCGGAGATGTCGCACTCCATTAAATTGGTCAGAAACAGGAGACAGTCGTATCTTCGGCCCAGACATGCTCAAGGAAGCTGAAGAGAAAGTTAGACAAATCAGGAACCGGCTCAAGACAGCTCAAAGCCAACAAAAGAGTTATTACGATTGAAAGCATCGTGAAGTCAGCTTTGAACCCGGTGATTATGTGTATTTACGAGTATCTCCTATGAGGGACCTGCAACGGTTCAAAGTTAAAGGAAAGCTAGCACCAAGATTTATTGGACCCTTCTGTGTAGTTGCCCGAAGAGGCACAGTAGCCTACCAACTAGACCTACCCAAAGAGCTGTCAGACGTCCACGACATGTTCCACATCTCACAGTTGAGGAAATGCGTGAGCAACCCAGAGAAGCAAGTATCTCATGAGAACATTGACGTGCAACCAGACCTCACCTACAGGGAACATCCAATAAAGATATTAGAGGAGTCTGAAAGGAGGACCCATCAGAAAACAATCAAGTTTTTCAAGGTTCAGTGGAGCAATCACACCGATGATGAAGCAACATGGGAAAGAGAGGACCTTCTTCGGACAGAACACCCACACCTATTTGAGAATCAGCTGAAATCTTGGGGACGAGATTTTTCCTAAGGGGGTAGGTGTTGTAACACTCCAAAAAAAATTGCCTTGGTTTTACCCAAAATCCTCTATTTGTTTTGAAAGGGGTTATTTAAAATTTTTCTAAAAGACTCTCCCTTTCAAAAACTTCTCTTTCATGACAAGTATTTTGTTTGGATTCATCCCAAATCTTGATCTTTGGCCTTAAGGGTTTTTCATCTTGTGTTGGCCCAACACAAATAACATTGGAAGGAGTTTTCAATACTTTTCTTTTAAAAAGAATTCCATTTAAACTTTTGGGTTTATTCTTCCTCTTTCAAAAAGTATCCTCTTGCCATGGCCTATGAAGAAAATCTTCTTCCAAATCCACCTCCTACTTTCGTTCTAGTCAAATATCCAACTCCAGCAAGTTTCAACCCATTTTTTATTTTCATTCTATTTATTTTATCCTCAAAACAATTTCTGTCAATTATTTTGGACCATGGAGACTTACAAAGGAACTACAAGTTTCCTTTTGAGATTTGGTCCCAAACAAACTCCTCTGACTAGTCCTTAGTACCTCCAACCTACATCCATCAAGATCCACTTGTCCTCCGTTCAAATTTTTCAAATTTTGCTTGCTGCAAGTTTGGACCAGAATTGTCATTTTTGGTGAAATTCATATTTTTCCTTTTCCAAAAATTCTGACAAAAATCAGGCAGCCTCCAGATGCATCAAGAGACCCCCTCACCAAAGATCAGCTCCAGAAAAGTTTTCCTCATGCCAAAAATATTTCATCGAACACCTGGCGTGCACTGTTTCTGTCAAAATTCAGAAATTTCAGAGTTTCAGTGATGCAGTTCTGTCATTAGTGTCGTTTCTTCAGAACCACAGCGTCAATCTCACCAGTGAACCCGTTGGTGCCTTGCTCCCTACTCCTTCTTCTTATCCAGTGCGCCGCACGATCGTTTGGACGGGCGCAAGTGCCGGTGGCAACGTGGCACCTCATCGCCGGCGTCTTCTACGGTGGCAGAACCGCCCGTGGCGGTTGATAGGGGGCCAGCCCTGCCTTTCGGCGCCGACCAGCACAGCCCAAGCCACCCGGAGCCTCTGCGTGTCCACCCCCTCCCCTGTGCACGCTGCAGCACAGTCACCGCAGTCAGAGAGGCGCAGAGCGCGCTCTCTGCTGCCGACGAGCCCCGTGAGGCCGTTCCGTCGAGAGCGTGGAGTGGCGCCCAAGTTTTGCCAGCCTTAGCATGGGGATGGAACCAGTAAACCTATCTGCAGCTGCCCCGGCCCCTAACCCCCCCCGGTCAGCCACTGCCTCGCTGTAATCACCACCGGAGTAATCCCAATTGCGGCAACCACCTCGGGCCGGCTATAAAAGGGGGCCTCGACCTCGATCCCGACCAGGCATCACTCCTCCACCTCACCAGAGCCCCGCCTAGCCACTGGGAGGACCTCGAGGAGGTCTTCTTCCTCGACTCCGGCCGCCCCGATCCGCTTCGGGCTCCGGCGCGATTCACTCTAGTGAGACCACCCCCGCCTCCCAGACCGTGCCAGTCATCTCCTACTAGACCCGACGCTCTAACTGACCCCCAATTCGACATTTGCAGCCCTCCCCGGCGAGATCCACCAACACCCGAACCACCGTCCGCCGGAGTTAGGGCCGCCGTCGACGTGGTGCTCGCCAACGACCAACTCCACCACCCACAGGTGCGAAAGAACTTGGTGAACGCATTGGTACCCTCCTTTTCCCCTGCCTCGCCATGGATCGCCGTCGGCGACCACCGCGGCCCTCGGGCGCCAGTGCCCTATTTTGATTTTCAAACCTGACGGGTGGGACCCCCCCCCCCCGTCAGCTTTTTCTCTTTTTTGAAATGTTTTCTGAAAACGCCTTCGGGCTAAATATGTTTCCCCTTTGGACTGGCGTATTCATAACTGAAATGTTTTCTGTTTTTATAATCTAGCCCCTGGAAACTTTCGGTTTCATTACAGAAAAGTGCCTGGACTAAAACCATTGTAACTTTTTAATAAAAGATGATTTTGACTTGATTCTTTTTCTGTCATCTTTATTTTTCTGTCTAGTTTTTTATCATATTTATTTGAAATAAAATTGCAACAAATTTTATTCACACACGGTATTTACGTTAGTATATGATTTCTTTATGCCGTAGATACCGGAAGATGTGATGGAACCGCGAACTTCGCCGAGCTAGACTCCGACTTCTCCAAACTAGGCAAGCATGTTTCAACCTTTGATATGCTGAGTGTTTTGCATGTTTGCTCGAGTAGCTTTTTCTCATGGCATGTTTATATAAGCATTAGTGAATGTTATGTTGCATGCAAGGCAAGCTACAGGTGAGCTTTGAAGTTTGATGTGTTCTTATGATTATAAGATAACCAGATCATGTGGTGACATGATGGGTTGCTAGCTAGTATTGTTGAAGCATGCCAGTCCTGAGTCAACCATATAACCTCAGTACTAACGTGGGTCAAGTCTCGATCCTGTTCATTTCCCCTTCGTGCTGCCACATGCTTTCTGTAAAGAGTGTAGTTTAGTAAGTTGCAAACCTCTTTCCTTATACACACCAAACAAAGGGACCGCGATGAGGGTTCCATGGCCCTGGATTAAAGCCCGTCATCCAGTCAGGGGGCATGGGTGTTTCCGGTTGGGGCCGAGAGGGGGGCACTGCTACCTCTTGAGCTTGCGTTGGTTTTCCCCGAAGAGGAAAGGATGATGCAGCAGAGTAGCGTAAGTATTTCCCTCAGTTTTTGAGAACCAAGGTATCAATCCAGTAGGAGGCCACGCGCAAGTCCCTCGTACCTACAGAATACAAAGAGCTCAACGTAACCAACGCGATTAGGGGTTGTCAATCCCTTCATTATCACTTACGAAAGTGAGATCCGATAGATAATATTTTTGGTATAGAGATGCAAAGTGAAAAGTAAAAGACAAAGTAAAAACAAAGAAAGATTAAAGTGATGGAGATTGATATGGCGTAGGGTCCAAGTCTCCTGGGTCTTATCAAGTGATATTCCGTTTCTCCGAAACACTGAAATAGGCAAAAAACAGCAATTCTGGGCTGGGCCTCTGGTTAATAGGTTAGTCCCAAAAATAATATAAAAGTGGACAATAAAGCCCAATATAGTCCAAAACAATAGATAATATAGCATGGAGCAATAAAAAATTATAGATACGTTGGAGACGTATCAGGCATCCACAAGCTTAATTCCTGCTCGTCCTTGAGTAGGTAAATGATAAAAAGAGAATTTTTTATGAGGAGTGCTACTTGGCATAATTTCAATGCAAAATTTCTTAATTGTGGTATGGATATTCACATTAGAAAGATTCAAGACAAAAGCTCATATTGACATAAAGAATAATAACACTTCAAGCATACTAATAAAGCAATTATATCTTCTCAAAATAACATGGCCAAAGAAAGTTATCCCTACAAAATCATATAGTCTGACTATGCTCTATCTTCACCACACAAAGTATTTAAATCATGCACAACCCCAATGACAAGCCAAGCAATTGTTTCATACTCTAACTTTTTCAAAACTTTTTCAATCTTCACGCAATACATGAGCGTGAGCCATGGATATAACACTTATAGGTGGAATAGAATGGTGGTTGTGGAGAAGACCAAAAAGAGGGGAAGATAGTCTCACATCAACTAGGCGTATCAATGGGCTATGGAGATGCCCATCAATAGATATCAATGTGAGCGACTAGGGATTGCTATGCAACGGATGCACTGGAGCTATAAGTATATGAAAGCTCATCAAAAGAAACTAAGTGGGTGTGCATCCAACTCGCTTGCTCACAAAGACCTAGGGCAATTTGAGGAAGCCCATCATTGGAATATACAAGCCAAGTTCTATAATGAAAAATTCCCACTAGTATATGAAAGTGACATAACGAGAGACTCTCTATCATGAAGATCATGGTGCTACTTTGAAGCACAAGTGTGGTAAAAGGATAGTAACATTGTTCCTTCTCTCTTTTTCTCTCATTTTTTTATTTGGGCCCCTTTTTTTATGGCCTCTTTTTTCGTCCGGAGTCTCATCACGACTTATGGGGGAATCATGGTCTCCATCATCATTTCCTCACTTGGGACAATGCTCTAAAAAATGATGATCATCACACTTTTATATTTCTTACAACTCGATACTTAGAACAAATATGACTATATGAATGCCTCCGGCGGTATACTGGGATATGCAATGAATTGACATGTATGAAAGAATTATGAACGGTGGCAACTACATGATCATGCTAGCAATACGACAATGATGGAGCGTGTCATAATAAATGGAACGGTGGAAAGTTGCATGGCAATATATCTCGGAATGGCTATGGAAATGCCATGATAGCACTAGTAGAAAAAGGGGCTATGGTCCAGGCCGCCTCAGCCCATTAGTCCCGGTTCAGTCTTGAACCGGGACCAATGTGGGCATTGGTCCCGGTTCGTGAGCCCAGGGGGCCGGCCGGGCCACGTGGGCCATTGGTCCCGGTTTGTATGGACCTTTTGGTCCCGGTTGGTGGGATGAACCGGGACCAAAGGGCCTCCCTCCTGGCCCACCACCATTGGTCCTGGTTGGTGGCATGAACCGGGACCAAAGGCTCCCCTTTAGTCCCGGTTCATGCCACAAACCGGGACCAATGAATTGCCTATATATACCCCCTCGCGCAAGAGCAGAGCACAGTGCTCTGTTTTTTCTGGCCGAGGGGGAGAGGCCTTTGTGGTGCTCTAACTCACCTCCTATGCACATGAGGTGTTCGATGGAATGCCCGAGCCACACTACTTAAGCTTTCTCCTCTCGAAGCTCGACCTCCAAGCTCCATTTTCCTCTAGATTTGTCTAGATTTAGCGGTCCGTCACGCCCCGTCCCCGTCTTCACCGCCGTCGATCACCCGCGCCGATCTCATCACCGACACCACCATGGTGAGCCTCTTGTTCTTATCTTCTTTCTGAAAGGAAAAATATTCTTACTTGTATGTTTAGATAGATACTTGTATCACTTTCTTACATTTATTATTGCATCTTATATAGTGCGATGGTTTTGGTATCCGCCCCCGTCGGCCCTCGTCCTGTCTATGATTCGGATGTGGTATGTATATTATCTTTATAACTATTGGTTCATTTATTGTTTATGAAAATTATGCCGACCAACGTGACATAGATTTTATTTATCTAGGATGTATGTGAATCGGAAATGCCAATCGACCCTATTGTCGAGAGGTTAAATTTAGTTGAAGAAGAAAACAATTTGTTGAAGGAAAAAATAAAAAAAATTGAGGAGGAGAAGATGATATTGGAGTTGCATGTTGCGGATGTCGTCGATGATCACAAGATCAAGATGGATGCAATGCGCTTGAAGATTAGAAAGATTAGAAAATATGCCATTCATACCGAGGCTTGGTATCATTATGCCGTTGGATCAATTGTTACCTTGGTTGCGATTATGATCGCATTTTTTTCGGATTGAAATGTTTTACATAGTTTCAATGTATGGTTTAATTAATTAGATGCTCTGGAGAGCTATATGTTGTTAGATGAGAACTATGTATGTACTTTGGTTTTAATGTGATGATGAACTTCTATTAATTTGGACACTTAATTATATATAATGCATGAAGATGAACCGGCAATGGATGTACAGTGACAGACACACCCGCGAGTACATTAAGGGCGTGCATGAGTTTCTCGATGCGGCTGAGGCAAACAAGCAGAATGGTTTTATGTGTTGTCCATGCACTGAATGTGGGAATACGAGGTCTTACTCTAACCGGAAAATACTTAACTCCCACCTGCTTTAGAAGGGTTTCATGCCACACTATAATGTTTGGACGAGGCACGGAGAAATAGGGGTTATGATGGAAGACGGCGAAGAAGAAGAGTACGATGACAACTATGTGCCCCCTGAATACGGTGATGCTGCAACGGGGGGAGCTGGTGAAGATCAAGAAGAACCAGACGATGTGCCCAATGATGCTGCCACGGTTGAAGCTGCTGAAGATCAAGAGGAACCAGACGATGTGCCCGATGATGATGATCTCCGCCGGGTCATTGTCGATGCAAGGACGCAATGCATTAGTCAAAAGGAGAAGCTGAAGTTCGATCGCATGTTAGAGGATCACAAAAAAGGGTTATACCCCAATTGCAAAGATGGCAACACAAAGCTCGGTACCGTACTGGAATTGCTGTAGTGGAAGGCAGAGAATGCTGTGGCTGACAAAGGATTTGAGAAGCTACTGAAAATATTGAAGAAGAAGCTTCCAAAGGATAACAAATTGCCCGACAGTACATACGCAGCAAAGAATGTCGTATGCCCTCTAGGATTGGAGGTGGAGAAGATACATGCATGCCCTAATGACTACATCCTCTACCGCGGTGCATACAAGGATCTGAACGCATGTCCAGTATGCGGTGCGTTGCAGTATAAGATCAGACGAGATGACGCCGGTGATGTTGACGGCGAGCCCCTCAGGAAGAGGGTCCCTGCAAAGGTGATGTGGTATGCTCCTATAATACCACGGTTGAAACGTCTGTTCAGAAACGAAGAGCATGCCAAGTTGATGCGATGGCACAGTGAGAACCGAAAGAAAGATGGGAAGTTGAGAGCACCCGCTGACGGGTCGCAGTGGAGAAAAATCGAGAGAAAGTACTGGGATGAGTTTGCAAAGGACCCAAGGAATGTATGGTTTGCTTTAAGCACGGATGGCATTAATCCTTTCGGGGAGCAGAGCAGTAATCACAGCACCTGGCCCGTGACTCTATGTATGTATAACCTTCCTCCTTGGATGTGCATGAAGCGGAAGTTCATTATGATGCCAGTTCTCATCCAAGGCCCTAAGCAACCCGGCAAGAAATTGATGTGTACCTAAGGCCATTAGTTGAAGAACTTTTACAGCTGTGGAATGGAGACGGTGTACGTACGTGGGATGAGCACAGACAGGAGGAATTTAACCTTAAGGCGTTGTTGTTCGTGACCATCAACGATTGGCCCGCTCTCAGTAACCTTTCAGGAGAGACAAACAAAGGATACCACGCATGCACGCACTGTTTAGATGACACTGAAAGTATATACCTGGACAAATGCAGGAAGAATGTGTACCTGGGCCATCGTCGATTTCTTCCGACCAACCATTAATGTCGAAAGAAAGGCAAGCATTTCAAAGGCGAGGCAGATCACCGGAAGAAGCCCGCCATGCGCACCGGTGATCACGTGCTTGCTATGGTCAATGATTTACCCTACGTCATCTTTGGAAAGGGTCCCGGTGGACTAGCTGTTCCGAATGACGCTGAGGGACACACACCCATGTGGAAGAAGAAATCTATATTTTGGGACCTACCCTACTGGAAAGACCTAGAGGTCCGCTCCTCAATCGACGTGATGCACGTGACGAAGAACCTTTGCGTGAACCTGCTAGGCTTCTTGGGCATGTATGGGAAGACAAAAGATACGCCGGAGGCACGGGAGGACCTGCAACGTTTGCACGAAAAAGACGACATGCCTCCGAAGCAGTATAAAGGTCCTGCCAGCTACGCTCTTACGAAAGAAGAGAAAGAAATCTTCTTTGAATGCCTGCTTAGTATGAAGGTCACAACTCGCTTCTCATCGAATATAAAGGGAATAATAAATATGCCAGAGAAAAAGTTTCAGAACCTAAAGTCTCATGACTGCCACGTGATTATGACGCAACTGCTTCCGGTTGCATTGAGGGGGCTTTTACCGGAAAACGTCCGATTAGCCATTGTGAAGCTATGTGCATTCCTCAGTGCAATCTCTCAGAAGGTGATCGATCCAGAAATGGACCAAGGCTAAGGAGTGATGTGGCGCAATGTCTTGTCAGTTTCGAGCTGGTGTTCCCACCAGCCTTCTTCAATATCATGACGCACGTCCTAGTTCATCTAGTCGACGAGATTGTCATCCTGGGGCCCGTATTTCTACACAATATGTTCCCCTTTGAGAGGTTCATGGGAGTCCTAAAGAAATATGTCCGTAACCGCGCTAGGCCAGAAGGAAGCATCTCCATGGGCCATCAAACAGAGGATGTTATCGGGTTTTGTGTTGACTTCATTCCTGGCCTTAACAAGATAGGTCTCCCTAAATCACGGTATGAGGGGAGACTGACTGGAAAAGGCACTCTTGGAAGAGACTCAATAATATGCAGGGACGGATATTCTTGGTCTCAAGAACACTACACAGTTCTACAGAACTCTACCTTGGTGACCCCGTATGTCGATGAACACAAGAACAGTCTGCGCTCCAAACACCCGGAGCAATGCGACGACTGGATTACATGTGAACACATCAGGACTTTCAGCAGTTGGTTGGAAACACGTCTCAGAGGTGACAACACTGTTTGTGATGAGTTGTACTTGTTGTCCAGGGGACCATCTTTGACTGTATTGACTTACAAAGGATACGAGATAAATGGGAATACATTTTACACGATCGCCCAAGATCAAAAGAGCACCAACCAAAACAGCGGTGTCCGCTTTGATGCAGCAACCGAGAGCGGAAAGGACACATATTATGGTTACATAGTGGACATATGGGAACTTGACTACGGACCTGATTTTAAGGTCCCTTTGTTTAAGTGCAAATGGGTCATTCTGTTTGGCGGCGGGGTACAAGTAGACCCACAGTACGGAATGACAACAGTGGATCTAAAAAATCTTGGGTACACTGACGAACCGTTCGTCCTAGCCAATGATGTGGCACAGGTTATCTATGTGAAGGACATGTCTACTAAACCGAGAAAAAGAAAAGATAAGGAAGCGAATACATCATACGATGAGCCAAAGCGCCACATAGTTCTTTCAGGAAAAAGGGACATCCTGGGAGTGGACGGCAAGACAGACATGTCTGAAGATTATGAAAAGTTTCATGAAATTCCTCCCTTCAATGTCAAGGCTGACCCAAGCATCCTGATAAACAATGAAGATTATCCATGGTTACGGTGCAATAAGCAAATGACACAAGCGAAGAAAAAGTGAAGACTTTCTCCCGCAATAAGAAAATGCTATTTGGGTGAAATTATGATACCATGCATCCCAACTTTCAACTTTTTCAGAGTTCATTTGAAATGCTTTCATGTCTTATGGTTTGAAACTTTGATACTTCGAAAGTGATTGTCCATTTTGTACACGAAGTGCATCAAGTTTTTGTCGTAACCCTCTCTACTTTTTGGAACATGCTATGTGGGTGAAATGATGATACCATGCCAACTTTCAACCTTTTCAGAGTTCATTTTGAAATGCTTTCCAATTTCAGAGTCATTTAGCTCAAAGAATGAATTAATAGCAAACAGAATGAACTACAAAACTTTTATGAAAATAAAAACAATCAATTAAAATATTATGTTATGATCAACTAAAATAAAACTATAATATTCTTCAATAGCAAAAATAATATAATTTGTGTGACCTAAAAGCAAATTCTAATTTTATAGTAAAGTTATTCATAAACTAGTGATTCACACAAATTTTTAAAAATTCAAATTTAAACTATTTAAAATTTAAAACTAATGGCACTAACAGAAAGTTTATAATTTTTGTGACCTAAAAGCAAAAAGAAATCACTAAAAAACTGTAAGTATTTAGTTGTAAGTAGAAATAAAAAATAAATAGAAAAAAATTCTAATTTTATAGTAAAGTTATTCATAAACTAGTGATTCACACAAATTTTTAAAAATTCAAATTTAAACTATTTAAAATTTAAAACTAATGGCACTAATAGAAAGTTTATAATTTTTGTGACCTAAAAGTAAAAAATAAAAAACCAAAAAAATGTAGAAATAAAAAAGAAAAAACAAAAAAAATGCCACCTACTGGGCCTCCACGGCCTAAATACGACTAGAAACCCTACATGGGCCAGGATTCAGGCCCGCAGAAGGCCCAATAGGCCCACAGGCAAAGCAGTGTCAAATTAGGCCCATAGGCCTTCAGTTCGGAGGAGTTCGAGAGGGAGGAGGCAGCAGACCTTATAAACTGGTCTCGGGCGCTCTTAACTAGCGATGTGGGCCTAAACTTTTGGACGCGGGGCGCACAAGGGCATTGGTCCCGGTTGGTGGCACCAACCGGGACTAAAGGGGGCATTGGTCACGGTTCGTGGCACCAACCGTGACCATTGCCCCCCTTTAGTCCCGGTTGGTGCCAACAACCGGGACCAAAGGCCGCCGCTTCCCGCCCTTTGGGCTGCCAAAAATTGGCCTTTGGTCCCGGTTCGTGGCACCAACCGGGACTAAAGGGGGGCATTGGTCACGGTTGGTGCCACGAACCGTGACCAATGCTCTGGCTATATAAGCCTACACTTGTGAAAATTTTGGATCAGTTCTTCACCCCGCCCCGACGCCGTCGCCAGGCTGCCCCTCTGCTCGCCTCGCCGTCGCCGCCATTGCCCCTGCCCCGCCCCCCGAGCGCGTCCTGCCTCGCCGTCGTCCGCGGCCACCCGTCCACCGCCCCTGAGCACCCCCTGCGCCGCCGAGCACCCTCTGCGCCTTGCCCTCGACGCTGTTGTCCCTACCCCGCCCCGAGCGCGCCCTACCCCGCCGTCGTCGCCGGCCGCCCGTCCACCGCCCCCGAGCACCCACTGCGCCCCCGAGCCCGTCCGCCGCCGCCGAGCTCGCCCCGCCGTCGCCCTCGCCCTCGCCGACCCCGAGCCCGTCCTCGTCGCCGTCGCCCCCGAGGCCGGCCGCCCGCGTCTCCTCCCCGATCCCTCCGGGAGAGGTAGCTACCGCCTCCTACCCCCTTCCTTCCTTCCCTACTCCTGAATTTGCAGATGTATGTATGTATGTATGTATGATGAATTTTGATATTTGTTCATATATATATATATATATACTGTAGATGTATGTATGTATGATGAATTTTGATATTGTTTGTTCATATATACTGTTCATATATACTGTAGATGTATGTATGATGAATTTTGATATTTTTTTGTTCATATATACTGTAGATGTATGTATGATGAATTTTGATATTTTTTTGTTCATATATAATGTAGATGTATATGTATGTATGGAATGATATCGATGGATGTATGTATATAGAACTTTCGTAGAAAATATAATGAGAGGAAGAAGAGGATAAAAAAGAAGAGGAATAAGAAAAGAAAAAAGAGGAGAAGAAAGAATAGAGGAGACTTCTCCTCTATACTTTCTTCTCCTCTTTTTTTCTTCTTCTTCCTCTTTTTTTATCGGGAACAAGGGTCGTCGAGGGTCGCCGAGCGGTAGAGGAAGAAGAGGATAAAATAGAAGAGGAAGAAAAAAAAGAGGGGTCGACGGTCGCCTAAGGGTCGAGGGTCGAGAGGGGGTCTAGGGTCGCCGAGAGGGGAGAGGAAGACGAGGAGAAATAAATAAGAAGAAGAAAAAAGAAGAAAAAAAGAGGAGAAGAAGAAAGGAATAGAGGTGCTAGCTATTTAGGGTTTCCTTTGACACTAGGCAACCTCCCGACCCCTCGACGATCCTCTCGAACATGAGAGGAAGAAGAGGGTCGTCTAGGGTTCGAGGGTTCGAGGGTTCTTCTCCTCTATTCTTTCTTCTCTTTTTTTTTTCTTCTTCTTCTTCCTCTTTATTTTATCGGGAACGAGGGTCGTCGAGAGGGCCGCCGAGTGGTAGAAGAGAAACCCTAAATAGAAAGTATCGTCAGTGTGAGATACATGTACCGTCGGTGTCGGACACTAAATCCACATCCCACAAGTGGCGCGGGTTTCGACGCCCACGTCACTTGTGGGACGTGGATGTAGTGTCCGACACTGAAGGCCACATGTATCTCACACCCACGATAGTTGCTAGCTATTTAGGGTTTCCTCTACCGAAAAGAAGAGGAGAAATAAATAAGAAGAAGAAAACAGAAGAAAAAGAAGCGGAGAAGAAGAAAGGAATAGTGGAGAAGAAGAGAAAATAGAATATATTCTATTTTCTCTTCTTCTCCACTATTCCTTTCTTCTTCTCCTCTTTTGTTTCTTCTTTTTTTTCTTCGATCTTCTCCTCTAGCTATTCCTTTCTTCTTCTCCTCTATTGGTCGAGGGTCGGGAACTAGGGTAGAGGGTCGAGGGTCGTTAAGGGGTCAAGGGTCGAGGGTTTTAGGGTTGTTGAGGGTTCGAGGGGTCAAGGATCGCCGAGGGGTCGAGAGAGGTTTCCTAGTGTCAAAGTATTGAAGAAATCCATGCCTTCATCATTAGCCGGAAGTAACCAGGGCATGTTGGTACGAAGTTCTGCAAAGTTGTTCTGGAATGGAGTCCCGGATAGAATAATCCGCCTTTTGGTACGAATTCAGCAAAGGCCTTCCAAATAGCGATATTCGGAAGGCTCTTGCTGAACTTTGTACCAAAAAGCGAATTATCCTATCTGGGACTCCGTTCCAGAACAACTTTGAAGAGCTTCCTACCATCATGCACATGTTACTTTCGCCTAATGATGAAGACATGGTTTTGTTGAATCCTTTGACACTAGGCAACCTCCCGACCCCAAGGCGATCCTCTCGAACATGAGAGGAAGAAGAAGATAAAAAAAGAAGAGGAAGAAGAAGAAAAAAGAGAAGAAGAAAGAATAGAGGAGTTCTTCTCCTCTATTCTTTCTTCTCCTCTTTTTTTCTTCTTCTTCCTCTTTTTTATCGGGAACGAGGGTCATCGAGGGACATATATAGATGTAGTGTCGTCGTTGTCGATATATACCCCCTCCCGATAGCTTACTATGATTAGGTAGCTAGTTCTACGTTTGGCACTAATATATCCATCTGACATGTTTGAATAATAATTGCCATGTTGTAAATATTTGTAGAAACTATGGACACCGCCCTAGACGAAGCAACAAAAGAAGCGTTGTTGAGGGAGATAATCGCACAAGGAAGTGATGTTGTCTCATACTATCTCAACGATATCATCGATGGTCCGGAAGGAGAGGGTGAACAAGCTGGCTACGGTGACCTAATGCCGGTGCAAGAAGAAGAACATGAGGACGGCGCCGGTGACCCAATGCCGGTGCAAGAAGGAGACCGTGATGACGGCTCCGGTGACCGAACCGAGTCCGGCCAGGTATATATATTAGTTAAGCCTATGCTGACTAGCTGATTGATGCATTCATTGTTTTGGTATGTACACATATTAATTAAGTCTTTGTTCTTTTTTCTATCCCTCCGGATCAAGCACAACTTCGGTAAAGAGACGAGGCCCGAAGAAAAAGTTGAGCTCGGATGAAAAGCTTGAGATCACAGCAATCGCGCCCGACGGCCAACCTATTGAACCCCTTCGGACAAAGAGGGCATTTGTTGCTCAGTGCGGGGTTCTGGTTAGGGACAAGATCCTGATAAGCATCCAGCAATGGTTTAAGCCGGCTACAGAAGACCCTGAGGTGTCTTATGTCAATGATATGCAGAAAAATGATCTTTGGACTGAGGTGAAGTCAAATTTCACCCTACCGCCAGAGGATAATCCAGAGAACCCAATTAAAGAGAAATTAATCAAGTCTTTTGCTCTAAAGAGGATGGCAGATCTATTCAGGAGGTGGAAGAAAGAGCTGAATAGGTTTGTCGATAAAAAAGAGACACCAGAATTCAAGGGCAGATATGAGAAGATCAGAGATCACTGGCCCGCATTTGTGGCCTACAAGACATCGGAAAAGAGTAAGAAGATGTTGGCGACAAACAAGCAGAATGCCACGAAGAAGAAGCTTCACGTACCCCGGCCTAAGTGGTCCAAGGTTGAGAATGATCGGGTTCATAAAGGGATCAGACCAGAGACAAATAACTAGCCAGACCGTTGCCGGACTTGGTTCTTCGGGGCTGGCGGAACCTTGGACCCTGAAACAGGGGAATGCATTTGGACGAATGAACAAATGGACATACCAGTCAGTAAGCTTAAGCACTATATCGACGCAGCGTAGGAAGGGACGTTCTTTCCAGACAGAGAGCACGACGAGCTCACAATGGCCCTCGGGAATCCTGAGCACCCTGGACGGACACGAGGCACGCCAGGCTCCGTTCCGTGGAAGGTTGGGTTTCCGGACGCAGGCGGTTACAAATCCCATGAGAGGAGGAAAAAAGTGCAGCAGACCGAACTGCAGGCGCTGCACGCAAGGGTACAAGAGATAGAGGAACGAGAAGCAAATCGCAGCAAACGTACTGCCGAAGCCTCCCCCGAAGCTACCCCGCCATCTCAGTGCAGAAGCAGCGTGGCTTCCACCGAGCAGCTTCAGCTGCAGCATGCCTTGACGGCTCCTGCCAGCTATCCTATGGATGCTATAACGGAGTCTCAAAATTGCCACCTTATGACGCAATGGATGAATTTGAAGGTCAAGGCGGCTGTTGGCTCTGTTTATCCTACTGAACCCGGCGCAACTTTTCACTGCATGCCGATTCCAGAAGGATATGCTAGGGTGATGGTGGATGAGATAACGGAGGGATTTGAGGACCTCCAGCTTGACCACCCTACCGGTGAAGGGGAGACTCGGCTGGGGTCTGCTCTGAAGACTCCATGCCTATGGCGGAAGGACCTCATCAACCTTCCGAACTGGACGCCTCCGCCTCCTCCTCCTCCTCCGGCGAGTCATGGCACTCCGCCTCCTCCACCGCCTCCTCCTCCGGCGAGTGACGATCAGGGCCCTCGGTCGGCTCCTTCTCCGGCGCGTGGCGGCACTCCGCCTCCGTCTCCGCCTGCGCCGACGCGCCCGAGCAGCCAACCTCCTCCTTCTCCGCCTCGTCAGCAAGGGCAGAAGAGACCTGCGGCCACTCCAGCTGCTCCGGCGGGTCGTAGTCCTTCTCCTCCGCCTCTTAAGCAAGTAAAGAAGACAACCGCTTCGTCTGCTCGGTCGGCGTCTAGCAGTACAACCAGAGGCGGGAGGACATACAGATTCGGTCCTTCTCTGAAGACTCCAGAGAAGTTACCATACGAGAGGACCCAGGAGGAGAACGCCGAGATGGCGCGAGAAGAAGTGAGGAAATTCTTTGAAGGGGTGAAAGCAAAGAAACATCCACCTCCGGAGGACAAGGTAGATGGGGTGAAAGTGAAGCGCACTCTGGCTGCCCTGACAAAACTACCAAAGTCTGATCCGCCGAAAGGAAACTATGACCGCATTATTGGAAAGGAATTTGCCGAAGCGGAGCGGTCGGGAACTACTGTCAGTGATGAAAGGCTGAAAAAACGACGAGCTGGGAAACAAATTGCCCAGCTCGGCAAACAAGCGAAGCAATCATGCCCCCCGCTCAAGGTGCCTAGCCACAACATCGCTAATGATCCGAGGATGGTGCCCGGTTATAATAATCTTGCAGATTACCTGCCCGACGAAGTACATTATGAACCCATGGACATGCAGATGCAAAGATACGAGTACGGGAAGCCTCTCGTCAAATATGAAAGATCTCTATCAACGATGATGCGAAGATTGCAAGATTGGTACTTGAGAATCTGCAGAGACTCTGGGGGAGGAGTACTTTGTATGTGAGAGTTAAAAAGGAGCATGACCTCGTTGGAATTGATCTGTTGCCTGTTCCATTTGAGGAGTTCTATCAGTTTTTCAATCAATTGGCCCTCGATAAAACAACGGTCGCCTGCTACTGTCTGTAAGTAGTACTACTTCTGTCATTAAGTTTCTCTATATAGCTTAGCTCTTTCATTGCATGTATTTATAATCATCCTCACTATATTATGCAGATTGAAGATCATCGAATTGAAGAAAAGACAAGTCGGTGATATTGGGTTCATTAACACATATCTCATAGATGCAATTCAGGTTAAACTTCATGTCGCAGCTACCGAGGCCAACTTGCTACAATCGTTCGTAATAAATCAAAACAAAGATATAATACTCTTTCCTTACAACTTCAAGTGAGTGTTACTGTCTTGTGCGTATTCGGTTTCCCTTATATATTACTCAAGGTTATAGCAATCTAATTCATGAGTTATGCATGCGTGTGTAGTTTCCACTATTTTCTCCTAGAGATTAAGCTTGAGGAGGGACTAGTAACCGTCTTAGACTCAAAACGAAAAGATCCCCAGGACTATGCAGACATGACTGAAATCTTCAAGAAGTAAGTTAAATCGATCATTATCCACCATATCAGCAACTTTGTTCATTTCCTGATATCAAGTAATTGTTTTCTTTGTCCGGCAGGGTTTGGAGAAAATTCACCAAAAAAGTTCCGGGACTGCCGAAGGAGCTGGAATTTAGACACCCGAAAGTAAGCACTATAGTAGCATGTTCCGCGCATCTCCTAGTGATTCAAGCGCTAGTTTCATCAATACCATTTAGCATTCTTGCTTATCAGTTTGATTGACCTCTATTTCTTGTAAAGTGGTTGTGGCAGGAACAAGGGAATGATTTCTGTGGATACTACATCTGCGAGTCCATCCGCCACACGACGTGTGAGCGGGGCGGGTACTCTAACGAACAACATGAAGTACGTAAATAACAATATTCACAATTTTATTTTATTACCATCATTTGTGTTGAGTTTCATTCATTCATATATATATATGTATTGACCCCCTTCTTCAAATTAGATGTTTCGGAAGCGGGATGAACTCCTAGCACCAGCTCGCATGCGAACAATTCAAGAGGAATTGGCGGCATTCTTTCTTGACCACGTGATCCCTGAAGACGGAGAATTCTATGTTAAACCGGAGTCCATATGATTATATTTGTAAGAGATAATTACTGTATATATGTAGCCGGTACTGTCAGATAGATATACAAGAACTTGTTGTTCGACCAATCTCTCGGAGAAGGAGAGGTGGTCGATATCACTTCTCTCTGTATGCATATATGTTCACGACGATCTTCTGTTTCCTTCGTTTGCTTTACTAGCTAGCCAGCGTGTCTAGTCCTCTCTATACGTATGTATAGTACGTAGCATCGACCAAGCACGGACATAAGAGAGGACACTTCTCTATATTAATTATAGCTAGCTAACACAATATATGAAACACCTAAATTAACCCCCCAAAACCCCCAACCCCCCCCCTTTCAAAAAAAACAAAAACCCTAGCCACAGAAATGCTGACGCGTGGATGCCTATTGGTCCCGGTTGGTGCCACCAACCGGGACCAAAGGGTCTCCTGACTGGGCTCTGCACACTGCCCACGTGGATGGGCTTTAGTCCCGGTTCTGGATTGAACCGGGACTAAAGGTGGGAGGTATTAGTACCGACACTTTAGTCCCGGTTCAGGAACCGGGACTAAAGGCCCTTACGAACCGGGACTATAGGCCCTTTTTCTACCAGTGTAGGTAGGTATGGTGGCTGTTTTGAGGAAGGTATATGGTGGTTGTATGATACCGGCAAATGGTGCGCGGTATTAGAGAGGCTAGCAATGGTGGAAGGATGGGAAAAAGTGCGTATAATCCATGGACTCAACATTAGTCATAGAGAACTCATATACTTATTGCAAAAATCTAGAAGTTATCAAAGCAAATTATTACGCGCATGCTCCTAGGGGGGTAGATTGGTAGGAAAAGACCATCGCTCGTCCCCGACCGCCACTCATAAGGAAGATAATCAATAGATAAGTCATGCTCCGACTTCATCACATAACGGTTCACCATATGTGCATGCTACGGGAATCACAAACTTCAACACAAGTATTCTTTAAATTCACAACTACTAAACTAGCATGACTCTAATATTATCACCTCCATATCTCAAAACAATTATCATGCTTCAATCTTCTCTTAGTATTCAATGCACTCAAAAGAAAATTTCACAAATCTTGAACACCAAGCATATTATTATTAGGCAAATTAGCTTGCTATTAAGATTCTCAAAATAATTTAAGTAAAGCATGAGAGATCAATAGTTTCTTTAAAACAAACCACCACCGTGCTCTAAAAGATCTAAGTGAAGCACATAGAGCAAAATTATAATGCTCAAAGGATATAAGTGAAGCACATAGAGCAAAACTACATAGCTCAAAAGATATAAGTGAAGCACATAGAGTATTCTATCAAATTCCAATTCATGTATGGCTCTCTCAAAAAGGTGTGTACAGCAAGGATGATTGTGGCACACTAACAAACAAAGACACAAATAATACAAGACGCTCCAAGCAAAACACATATCATGTTGGTGAATAAAAATATAGCTCCAAGTAAATTACCGATGGAAGTGGACGAAAGAGGGGATGCCTTCCGGGGCATCCCCAAGCTTTAACTTTTTGGTGACCTTGGATTATCTTGGGGATGCCATGGTCATCCCCAAGCTTATGCTCTTGCCACTCCTTGTTCCATAATCCATCAAAAGAATTTACCCAAAACTTGAAAACTTCACAACACAAAACTCAATAGAAATCTCATGAGCTCCGTTAGAGAAAGAAAATAAAAGACCACTTCAAAGTACTGTAATGAACTCATTCTTTATTTATATTGGTGTTAAACCTACTTTAGTCCAACTTCTCTATGGATCATACCCTCCAATACTAGCCATAGATTCATTAAAATAAGCAAACAACACACGAAAAACAGAATCTGTCAAAAACAGAACAGTCTGTAGTACTCTGTAACTAACGCAAACTTATGGAACCCAAAAAATTCTACCAAAATTGTAAGACCTAGACAATTTTCTTATTGATCAGAAGCAATTGGAATCAGTATTTTATCACGTTCTGATGATTTTTAACAATTCGGTCACTGAACGCAAAGTTTCTGGAAATTACAGCAAGATCAAATAACTATCATCCAAGAAGATCCAATAGGTCTAGCTTGGCACAAACACTAATTTAAACACAAAACCACATCCAAACAGAAGGTAGATGGGTTATTTATTCCCTAACAGAAGAAAAAACACAAAAAACTAAAAATAAAATTGGGTTGCCTCCCAACAAGCGCTATCGTTTAACGCCCCGAGCTAGGCATAAAAGCGAGGATAGATCTAGGTATTGTCATCTTTGGAAGGCAATCCGTAAGTGGCTCTCATGAGGGTTTCATAAGGCAATTTTATTTTCTTTCTTGGAAAGTGTTCCATGCCCTTTTTAATGGAAATTGGAATCTAATATTCCCTTCCTTCATATCAATAATCGCACCGACCGTTCTAAGGAAAGGTCTACCAAGAGTAATAGGGCAAGAAGGATTGCAATCTATATCAAGAGAAATGAAATCTACGGGCACATAATCCTATTTGCAACAATAAGAACATCATTAATCCTTCCCATAGGTTTCTTAATAGTAGAATCCGCAAGATGCAAGTTTAGAGAGCAATCATCAAAATCGCGGAAATCTAGCAAATCACACAAAGTTTTGGGGATAATGGAGACACTAGCACCCAAATCACAAAAAGCATAAAACTCATAATCTTTAATTTTAATTTTAATAGTTGGTTCCCACTCATCATAGAGTTTTCTAGGGATAGAAACTTTCAACTCAAGTTTCTCTTCATAAGATTGCATCAAGGCATCAACAATATGTTCGGTAAAGGCTTTCTTTTGACTATAAGCATCAGGAGAATTTAGTACGGATTGCAACAAGGAAATACAATCAATCAAAGAGCAACTTTCATGATTAAATTCCTCAAAATCCAATATAGTGGGTTTAGCAACATCTAGAATTTTATTTCTTTCAATCCCACTTTCATCAATTTCATCATAAAGATCTAAATACTCCGAATTTTTAGAACGCCTTCTAGGTAAAGGAAGATCATATTCAGTTTCATCAAGATTCATATTGCAAAACAAAGATTTGATAGGAGACACATCAATAACTTTTAGATCTTCATCTTGATTTTCATAGGAATTGGAAGAACACGCTTTCATAAAGGCATCTTTAGAAGCATGCATCCTAGCGGTTCTTTCCTTGCACTCATCAATGGAAATTCTCATGGCTTTGAGAGACTCATTGATATCATGCTTAGGAGGAATAGATCTAAGTTTTAAAGAATCAACCTCAAGAGAAATTCTATCAATGTTCCTAGCCAACTCATCAACTTTAAGCAATTTCTCTTCAAGCAGAGCATTAAAATTCTTTTGTGAATTCATAAACTCTTTAACACTATTCTCAAATTCAGAGGGCATCTTATTATAATTTCCATAAGAGTTGTTGTAGGAATTTCCATAATTATTAGAAGGATTACTAGGATATGGCCTAGGATTAAAATTCCCTCTATAAGCGTTGTTACCAAAATTATTCCTACCAACAAAATTCACATCCATAGATTCATTGTTATTCTCAATCAAAGTGGACAAAGGCATATCATTAGGATCAGAAGAAACACTCTTAGTAGCAAATAATTTCATAAGTTCATCCATCTTTCCACTCAAAACATTGATTTCTTCTATCGCATGCACTTTTTATTAGAAGATCTTTCAGTATGCCATTGAGAATAATTAACCATAATATTACTCCCTCCCTTCCATAATGTAGTGATTCCTCTATCCCCGTGCTTCAACTTTGACCGTAAATTTAACTACCAAGACCGATTGCGGCGGGGGCAAAAGCTATATCAGTGAATTCGTACTCGAAAGAAGTTTTTAATTATGTAACTTTTTCTCCCGCCGTAGTCGGTCTCATTCGTTGAATTTATGGTCAAAGTTCAACCTCGGAAAGCGCGGGCGCATTATATTTTGGAATGGAGGGAGTATCTAGGAGTTTAGTAGCATCTCCTAAAGTGCCTCCCGCGGCCGAATCTAAAAGATTTCTAGAAGCAAAATTCAATCTGGCATAAAAATTTTGTATAATCATCCACAAGTTTAAACCATGAGTAGGGCAATTACGTATCATTAATTTCATTCTCTCCCAAGCTTGTGAAACATGTTCATGATCAAGTTGCTTAAAATTCATAATATCATTTCTAAGAGAGATGATCTTAGTGGGAGGAAAATACTTAAAGATAAAAGCATCTTTGCACTTGTTCCAAGAATCAATATTAGTTTTAGGCAAAGACAAAAACCAAGCTTTAGCGCGGTCTCTAAGCGAAAAAGGAAATAGCTTCAATTTAACGACATCATTATCGACATCTTTTTTCTTTTGCATATCACATAAATCAACGAAGCTATTCAGATGAGTAGCGGCATCTTCACTAGGAAGGTCGGCGAATTGATCTTTCATAACAAGATTCAACAAAGCAGTATTGATTTCACAAGATTCAGTATTGGCAGGAGGAGCAATCGGAGTGCTAAGGAAATCATTATTGTTGGTATTGGTGAAGTCACACAATTTGGTAGTATCTTGTGCCATCGCGACAAACAAGCAATCCAACACATGAGCGAAAAAAAGGCAAACGGAAAAGGAGAAGGAGAAGGAGAGGGCGAATAAAACGGCAAGGGTGAAGTGGGGGAGAGGAAAACGAGAGGCAAATGGCAAATAATGTAATGCAGGAGATAGGGATTGTGATGGGTACTTGGTATGTTGACTTTTTGCGTAGACTCCCCGGCAACGGTGCCAGAAATTCTTCTTACTACCTCTTGAGCTTGTGTAGGTTTTCCCCAAAGAGGAAAGGATGATGCAGCAGAGTAGCGTAAGTATTTCCCTCAGTTTTTGAGAACCAAGGTATCAATCCAGTAGGAGCCCACGCGCAAGTCCCTCGTACCTACACAACACAAAGAGCTCAACGCAACCAACGCGATTAGGGGTTGTCAATCCCTTCACTAGTAGAAAACAGGGCTTTGGTCCAGGCCGGGTCGGCCCATTAGTCCCGGTTCAGTCTAGAACCGGGACCAATGTGGGCATTGGTCCCGGTTCGTGAGCCCAGGGGGGCGGCCAGGCCACGTGGGCCATTGGTCCCGGTTCATTTGGACCTTTTGGTCCCGGTTGGTGGGACGAACCGGGACCAATGGGCCTCGCTCCTGGCCCACCACCATTGGTCCCGGTTGGTGGCTTGAACCGGGACCAAAGGCTCCCCTTTAGTCCCAGTTCATGCCACCAACCGGGACTAAATGGTCGGTCCTCGTTGCGATTCACAGTTTAGTCCCACCTCGCCAACCGAAGGGCGCCCACACTGGTTTATAAGCCTGTCCCTCTCTGCATTGTTGAGCTCCTCTCAAAATGAAAATAGATGCCCCTATACAGGAAATTTGACCTAAATTCATAATGAATTTCTCTGAATTTCATGGAGATTGATTATGAATTTAGGTTGAATTTTCTCTATCGGCGCATCTATGTTCATTTTTTAGTAATTTTAATCACAAACTTGAGATTCACAAAAATTTCAAAGAATTCAAATTTTAATTATTCTAATTTCAAAACTAATGGCACTAGTAAAGTTAATCACAAACTTGAGATTCACACAATTTTCAAACAATTCAAATTTTAACTATTCTAATTTGAAAACTAGTGGCACTAGCAAAGTTAATCACAAACTTGAGATTCACACAAATTTCAAAGAATTCAAATTTTAACTATTCTAATTTGAAAACTAACGGCACTAGTAAAGTTAATCACAAACTTGAGATTCACACAAATTTCAGAGAATTCAAATTTTAACTATTCTAATTTGAAAACTAATGGCACTAGTAAAGTTAATCACAAACTTGAGATTCACACAAATTTCAAAGAATTCAAATTTTAACTATTATAATTTGAAAACTAATGGCACTAGTAAAGTTAATCACAAACTTGAGATTCACACAAATTTCACAGAATTCAAATTTTAACTATTCTAATTTGAAAACTAATGGCACTAGTAAAGTTAATCACAAACTTGAGATTCACACAAATTTCAAACAATTCAAATTTTAACTATTCTAATTTGAAAACTAGTGGCACTAGCAAAGTTAATCACAAACTTGAGATTCACACAAGTTGCAAAGAATACAAATTTTAACTATTCTAATTTGAAAACTAATGGCACTAGTAAAGTTAATCACAAACTTGAGATTCACACAAATTTCAAAGAATTCAAATTTTAACTATTCTAATTTGAAAACTAATGGCACTAGTAAAGTTAATCACAAACTTGAGATTCACACAAATTTCAAACAATTCAAATTTTAACTATTCTAATTTGAAAACTAGTGGCACTAGCAAAGTTAATCACAAACTTGAGATTCACACAAATTTCAAAGAATTCAAATTTTAACTATTCTAATTTGAAAACTAATGGCACTAGTAAAGTTAATCACAAACTTGAGATTCACACAAATTTCAAAGAATTGAAATTTTAACTATTCTAATTTGAAAACTAACGGCACTAGTAAAGTTAATCACAAACTTGAGATTCACACAAATTTCAAACAATTCAAATTTTAACTATTCTAATTTGAAAACTAGTGGCACTAGCAAAGTTAATCACAAACTTGAGATTGACACAAATTTCAAACAATTCAAATTTTAACTATTCTAATTTGAAAACTAGTGGCACTAGCAAAGTTAATCACACACTTGAGATTCACACAAATTTCAAAGAATTCAAATTTTAACTATTCTAATTTGAAAACTAATGGAACTAGTAAAGTTAATCACAAACTTGAGATTCACACAAATATCAAAGAATTCAAATTTTAACTATACTAATTTGAAAACTAATGGCACTATTAAAGTTAATCACAAACTTGAGATTCACACAAATTTCAAACAATTCAAATTTTAACTATTCTAATTTGAAAACTAGTGGCACTAGCAAAGTTAATCACAAACTTGAGATTCACACAAATTTCAAAGAATTCAAATTTTAACTATTCTAATTTGAAAACTAACGACACTAGTAAAGTTAATCACAAACTTGAGATTCACACAAATTTCAAAGAATTCAAATTTTAACTATTCTAATTTGAAAACTAATAGCACTAGTAAAGTTAATCACAAACTTGAGATTCACACAAATTTCAAACAATTCAAATTTTAACTATTCTAATTTGAAAACTAGTGGCACTAGCAAAGTTAATCACAAACTTGAGATTCACACAAATTTCAAAGAATTCAAATTTTAACTATTCTAATTTGAAAACTAATGGAACTAGTAAAGTTAATCACAAACTTGAGATTCACACAAATTTCAAACAACTCAAATTTTAACTATTCTAATTTGAAAACTTGTTGCACTAGCAAAGTTAATCACAAACTTGAGATTCACACAAATTTCAAAGAATTCAAATTTTAACTATTATAATTTGAAAACTAATGGCACTAGTAAAGTTAATCACAAACTTGAGATTCACACAAATTTCAAAGAATTCAAATTTTAACTATTCTAATTTGAAAACTAATGGCACTAGTAAAGTTAATCACAAACTTGAGATTCACACAAATTTCAAACAATTCAAATTTTAACTATTCTAATTTGAAAACTAGTGGCACTAGCAAAGTTAATCACAAACTTGAGATTCACACAAATTGCAAAGAATACAATTTTTAACTATTCTATTTTGAAAACTAATGGCACTAGTAAAGTTAATCACAAACTTGAGATTCACACAAATTTCAAACAATTCAAATTTTAACTATTCTAATTTGAAAACTAGTGGCACTAGCAAAGTTAATCACAAACTTGAGATTCACACAAGTTGCAAAGAATACAAATTTTAACTATTCTAATTTGAAAACTAATGGCACTAGTAAAGTTAATCACAAACTTGAGATTCACACAAATTTCAAAGAATTCAAATTTTAACTATTCTAATTTGAAAACTAATGGCACTAGTAAAGTTAATCACAAACTTGAGATTCACACAAATTTCAAACAATTCAAATTTTAACTATTCTAATTTGAAAACTAGTGGCACTAGCAAAGTTAATCACAAACTTGAGATTCACACAAATTTCAAAGAATTCAAATTTTAACTATTCTAATTTGAAAACTAATGGCACTAGTAAAGTTAATCACAAACTTGAGATTCACACAAATTTCAAAGAATTGAAATTTTAACTATTCTAATTTGAAAACTAACGGCACTAGTAAAGTTAATCACAAACTTGAGATTCACACAAATTTCAAACAATTCAAATTTTAACTATTCTAATTTGAAAACTAGTGGCACTAGCAAAGTTAATCACAAACTTGAGATTGACACAAATTTCAAACAATTCAAATTTTAACTATTCTAATTTGAAAACTAGTGGCACTAGCAAAGTTAATCACACACTTGAGATTCACACAAATTTCAAAGAATTCAAATTTTAACTATTCAAATTTGAAAACTAACGGCACTAGTAAAGTTAATCACAAACTAGAGATTCACACAAATTTCAAAGAATTGAAATTTTAACTATTCTAATTTGAAAACTAACGGCACTAGTAAAGTTAATCACAAACTTGAGATTCACACAAATTTCAGAGAATTCAAATTTTAACTATTCTAATTTGAAAACTAATGGCACTAGTAAAGTTAATCACAAACTTGAGATTCACACAAATTTCAAAGAATTCAAATTTTAACTATTATAATTTGAAAACTAATGGCACTAGTAAAGTTAATCACAAACTTGAGATTCACACAAATTTCAAAGAATTCAAATTTTAACTATTCTAATTTGAAAACTAATGGCACTAGTAAAGTTAATCACAAACTTGAGATTCACACAAATTTCAAACAATTCAAATTTTAACTATTCTAATTTGAAAACTAGTGGCACTAGCAAAGTTAATCACAAACTTGAGATTCACACAAGTTGCAAAGAATACAAATTTTAACTATTCTAATTTGAAAACTAATGGCACTAGTAAAGTTAATCACAAACTTGAGATTCACACAAATTTCAAAGAATTCAAATTTTAACTATTCTAATTTGAAAACTAATGGCACTAGTAAAGTTAATCACAAACTTGAGATTCACACAAATTTCAAACAATTCAAATTTTAACTATTCTAATTTGAAAACTAGTGGCACTAGCAAAGTTAATCACAAACTTGAGATTCACACAAATTTCAAAGAATTCAAATTTTAACTATTCTAATTTGAAAACTAATGGCACTAGTAAAGTTAATCACAAACTTGAGATTCACACAAATTTCAAAGAATTGAAATTTTAACTATTCTAATTTGAAAACTAACGGCACTAGTAAAGTTAATCACAAACTTGAGATTCACACAAATTTCAAACAATTCAAATTTTAACTATTCTAATTTGAAAACTAGTGGCACTAGCAAAGTTAATCACAAACTTGAGATTGACACAAATTTCAAACAATTCAAATTTTAACTATTCTAATTTGAAAACTAGTGGCACTAGCAAAGTTAATCACACACTTGAGATTCACACAAATTTCAAAGAATTCAAATTTTAACTATTCTAATTTGAAAACTAATGGAACTAGTAAAGTTAATCACAAACTTGAGATTCACACAAATATCAAAGAATTCAAATTTTAACTATACTAATTTGAAAACTAATGGCACTATTAAAGTTAATCACAAACTTGAGATTCACACAAATTTCAAACAATTCAAATTTTAACTATTCTAATTTGAAAACTAGTGGCACTAGAAAAGTTAATCACAAACTTGAGATTCACACAAATTTCAAAGAATTCAAATTTTAACTACTCTAATTTGAAAACTAACGACACTAGTAAAGTTAATCACAAACTTGAGATTCACACAAATTTCAAAGAATTCAAATTTTAACTATTCTAATTTGAAAACTAATAGCACTAGTAAAGTTAATCACAAACTTGAGATTCACACAAATTTCAAACAATTCAAATTTTAACTATTCTAATTTGAAAACTAGTGGCACTAGCAAAGTTAATCACAAACTTGAGATTCACACAAATTTCAAAGAATTCAAATTTTAACTATTCTAATTTGAAAACTAATGGAACTAGTAAAGTTAATCACAAACTTGAGATTCACACAAATTTCAAACAACTCAAATTTTAACTATTCTAATTTGAAAACTTGTTGCACTAGCAAAGTTAATCACAAACTTGAGATTCACACAAATTTCAAAGAATTCAAATTTTAACTATTATAATTTGAAAACTAATGGCACTAGTAAAGTTAATCACAAACTTGAGATTCACACAAATTTCAAAGAATTCAAATTTTAACTATTCTAATTTGAAAACTAATGGCACTAGTAAAGTTAATCACAAACTTGAGATTCACACAAATTTCAAACAATTCAAATTTTAACTATTCTAATTTGAAAACTAGTGGCACTAGCAAAGTTAATCACAAACTTGAGATTCACACAAATTGCAAAGAATACAATTTTTAACTATTCTATTTTGAAAACTAATGGCACTAGTAAAGTTAATCACAAACTTGAGATTCACACAAATTTCAAACAATTCAAATTTTAACTATTCTAATTTGAAAACTAGTGGCACTAGCAAAGTTAATCACAAACTTGAGATTCACACAAGTTGCAAAGAATACAAATTTTAACTATTCTAATTTGAAAACTAATGGCACTAGTAAAGTTAATCACAAACTTGAGATTCACACAAATTTCAAAGAATTCAAATTTTAACTATTCTAATTTGAAAACTAATGGCACTAGTAAAGTTAATCACAAACTTGAGATTCACACAAATTTCAAACAATTCAAATTTTAACTATTCTAATTTGAAAACTAGTGGCACTAGCAAAGTTAATCACAAACTTGAGATTCACACAAATTTCAAAGAATTCAAATTTTAACTATTCTAATTTGAAAACTAATGGCACTAGTAAAGTTAATCACAAACTTGAGATTCACACAAATTTCAAAGAATTGAAATTTTAACTATTCTAATTTGAAAACTAACGGCACTAGTAAAGTTAATCACAAACTTGAGATTCACACAAATTTCAAACAATTCAAATTTTAACTATTCTAATTTGAAAACTAGTGGCACTAGCAAAGTTAATCACAAACTTGAGATTGACACAAATTTCAAACAATTCAAATTTTAACTATTCTAATTTGAAAACTAGTGGCACTAGCAAAGTTAATCACACACTTGAGATTCACACAAATTTCAAAGAATTCAAATTTTAACTATTCTAATTTGAAAACTAATGGAACTAGTAAAGTTAATCACAAACTTGAGATTCACACAAATATCAAAGAATTCAAATTTTAACTATACTAATTTGAAAACTAATGGCACTATTAAAGTTAATCACAAACTTGAGATTCACACAAATTTCAAACAATTCAAATTTTAACTATTCTAATTTGAAAACTAGTGGCACTAGCAAAGTTAATCACAAACTTGAGATTCACACAAATTTCAAAGAATTCAAATTTTAACTATTCTAATTTGAAAACTAACGACACTAGTAAAGTTAATCACAAACTTGAGATTCACACAAATTTCAAATAATTCAAATTTTAACTATTCTAATTTGAAAACTAATGGCACTAGTAAAGTTAATCACAAACTTGAGATTCACACAAATTTCAAACAATTCAAATTTTAACTATTCTAATTTGAAAACTAGTGGCACTAGCAAAGTTAATCACAAACTTGAGATTCACACAAATTTCAAAGAATTCAAATTTTAACTATTCTAATTTGAAAACTAATGGAACTAGTAAAGTTAATCACAAACTTGAGATTCACACAAATTTCAAACAACTCAAATTTTAACTATTCTAATTTGAAAACTTGTTGCACTAGCAAAGTTAATCACAAACTTGAGATTCACACAAATTTCAAAGAATTCAAATTTTAACTATTATAATTTGAAAACTAATGGCACTAGTAAAGTTAATCACAAACTTGAGATTCACACAAATTTCAAAGAATTCAAATTTTAACTATTCTAATTTGAAAACTAATGGCACTAGTAAAGTTAATCACAAACTTGAGATTCACACAAATTTCAAACAATTCAAATTTTAACTATTCTAATTTGAAAACTAGTGGCACTAGCAAAGTTAATCACAAACTTGAGATTCACACAAATTGTAAAGAATACAATTTTTAACTATTCTATTTTGAAAACTAATGGCACTAGTAAAGTTAATCACAAACTTGAGATTCACACAAATTTCAGAGAATTCAAATTTTAACTATTCTAATTTGAAAACTAATGGCACTAGTAAAGTTAATCACAAACTTGAGATTCACACAAATTTCAAACAATTCAAATTTTAACTATTCTAATTTGAAAACTAGTGGCACTAGCAAAGTTAATCACAAACTTGAGATTCACACAAATTTCAAAGAATTCAAATTTTAACTATTCTAATTTGAAAACTAATGGCACTAGTAAAGTTAATCACAAACTTGAGATTCACACAAATTTCAGAGAATTCAAATTTTAACTATTCTAATTTGAAAACTAATGGCACTAGTAAAGTTAATCACAAACTTGAGATTCACAAAAATTTCAAAGAATTCAAATTTTAATTATTCTAATTTCAAAACTAATGGCACTAGTAAAGTTAATCACAAACTTGAGATTCACATAATTTTCAAACAATTCAAATTTTAACTATTCTAATTTGAAAACTAGTGGCACTAGCAAAGTTAATCACAAACTTGATATTCACACAAATTTCAAAGAATTCAAATTTTAACTATTCTAATTTGAAAACTAACGGCACTAGTAAAGTTAATCACAAACTTGAGATTCACACAAATTTCAAAGAATTGAAATTTTAACTATTCTAATTTGAAAACTAACGGCACTCGTAAAGTTAATCACAAACTTGAGATTCACACAAATTTCAAACAACTCAAATTTTAACTATTCTAATTTGAAAACTAGTGGCACTAGCAAAGTTAATCATAAACTTGAGATTCACACAAATTTCAAAGAATTCAAATTTTAACTATTATAATTTGAAAACTAATGGCACTAGTAAAGTTAATCACAAACTGGAGATTCACACAAATTTCAAAGAATTCAAATTTTAATTATTCTAATTTCAAAACTAATGGCACTAGTAAAGGAGAAGGAGAAGGAGGGGGCGAATAAAACGGCAAGGGTGAAGTGGGGGAGAGGAAAACGAGAGGCAAATGGCAAATAATGTAATGCAGGAGATAGGGATTATGATGGGTACATGGTATGTTGACTTTTTGCGTAGACTCCCCGGCAACGGTGCCAGAAATTCTTCTTACTACCTCTTGAGCTTGTGTAGGTTTTCCCCAAAGAGGAAAGGATGATGCAGCAGAGTAGCGTAAGTATTTCCCTCAGTTTTTGAGAACCAAGGTATCAATCCAGTAGGAGGCCACGCGCAAGTCCCTCGTACCTACACAACACAAAGAGCTCAATGCAACCAACGCGATTAGGGGTTGTTAATCCCTTCACTAGTAGAAAACAGGGCTTTGGTCCAGGCCGGGTCGGCCCATTAGTCCCGGTTCAGTCTAGAACCGGGACCAATGTGGGCATTGGTCCCGGTTCGTGAGCCCAGGGGGGCGGCCAGGCCACGTGGGCCATTGGTCCCGGTTCATTTGGACCTTTTGGTCCCGGTTGGTGGGACGAACCGGGACTAAATGGTCGGTCCTCGTTGCGATTCACAGTTTAGTCCCACCTCGCCAACCGAAGGGCGCCCACACTGGTTTATAAGCCTGTCCCTCTCTGCATTGTTGAGCTCCTCTCAAAATGAAAATAGATGCCCCTATACAGGAAATTTGACCTAAATTCATAATGAATTTCTCTGAATTTCATGGAGATTGATTATGAATTTAGGTTGAATTTTCTCTATCGGCGCATCTATGTTCATTTTTTAGTAATTTTAATCACAAAATTGAGATTCACACAAATTTCAAAGAACCCAAATTTTAACTATTCTAATTTGAAAACTAATGGCACTAGTAAAGTTAATCACAAACTTGAGATTCACACAAATTTCAAACAATTCAAATTTTAACTATTCTAATTTGAAAACTAGTGCCACTAGCAAAGTTAATCACAAACTCGAGATTCACACAAATTTCAAAGAATTCAAATTTTAACTATTCTAATTTGAAAACTAACGGCACTAGTAAAGTTAATCACAAACTAGAGATTCACACAAATTTCAAAGAATTCAAATTTTAACTATTCTAATTTGAAAACTAACGGCACTCGTAAAGTTAATCACAAACTTGAGATTCACACAAATTTCAAACAACTCAAATTTTAACTATTCTAATTTGAAAACTAGTGGCACTAGCAAAGTTAATCACAAACTTGAGATTCACATAAATTTCAAAGAATTCAAATTTTAACTATTATAATTTGAAAACTAATGGCACTAGTAAAGTTAATCACAAACTGGAGATTCACACAAATTTCAAAGAATTCAAATTTTAATTATTCTAATTTCAAAACTAATGGCACTAGTAAAGGAGAAGGAGAAGGAGGGGGCGAATAAAACGGCAAGGGTGAAGTGGGGGAGAGGAAAACGAGAGGCAAATGGCAAATAATGTAATGCAGGAGATAGGGATTATGATGGGTACATGGTATGTTGACTTTTTGCGTAGACTCCCCGGCAACGGTGCCAGAAATTCTTCTTACTACCTCTTGAGCTTGTGTAGGTTTTCCCCAAAGAGGAAAGGATGATGCAGCAGAGTAGCGTAAGTATTTCCCTCAGTTTTTGAGAACCAAGGTATCAATCCAGTAGGAGGCCACGCGCAAGTCCCTCGTACCTACACAACACAAAGAGCTCAACGCAACCAACGCGATTAGGGGTTGTCAATCCCTTCACTAGTAGAAAACAGGGCTTTGGTCCAGGCCGGGTCGGCCCATTAGTCCCGGTTCAGTCTAGAACCGGGACCAATGTGGGCATTGGTCCCGGTTCGTGAGCCCAGGGGGGCGGCCAGGCCACGTGGGCCATTGGTCCCGGTTCATTTGGACCTTTTGGTCCCGGTTGGTGGGACGAACCGGGACCAATGGGCCTCGCTCCTGGCCCACCACCATTGGTCCCGGTTGGTGGCTTGAACCGGGACCAAAGGCTCCCCTTTAGTCCCAGTTCATGCCACCAACCGGGACTAAATGGTCGGTCCTCGTTCCGATAAGAGCTGCACGTATCGTTCTCAGGGCACACTGGACGAACAAGACGCCGGGTTGGCATAGACCCTGATTGCCCAGGGAGCGCCGGACATCGCTAAGTTTGGACCAGCACTTAGAGGAGCACTGGCCCGGCGGGGGGGGGGGGGGGCTAAAATAAATATGACCCTCGGGCTCCGGAAACGCAAGGGAAAAAGGATTAGGTGAGGCGAATGGCAAAACCAAGGTTGGGCCTTGCTGGAAGAGTTTTATTCAAAGCAGACTGTCAAGGGGGTCCCATAAATCACCCAACCATGTTAGGGACGCAAAATCCGGGAACATAATACTGGTATGACGGAGACCAGGGCGGCAAGAGTGGAACAAAACACCAGGCATAAGGCCGAGCCTTCCACCCTTTACCAAGTATATAGATGCATCAATAATATAAGAGATATAGTGATATCCCAACATAAACATAATCCAACATGGAGCAATCTTCATCTTCACCTGCAACTAGCAACGCTCTAAGAGGGGCTGAGCAAAAGCGGTAACATAGCCAAACAATGGTTTGCTAGGAAGGGTGGCAAATTTTAGGGGTTCATGGCAATTTGGGAGGCTTGATAGCAAGTGGTAGGTAATGCGGCATAGCGATAGAACGAAGCAACTAGCATAGCAATGATAGCAATGAGATCCAAGGTGATGGTCATCTTGCCTAAAATCCCGCTAGGAAGAAGAATGAAATCCATCAAGAAGATGAAGCCACGAAGACGAACCAAGCGTAGACGAACGAATCCTCACGATCGCAACGAAATGGGAACTATCGAGAAGAAAGCACACAACACGATAAACTCACCACACATGAACAAGGTGTCGTGGAATTGTCACGGCAGATGTCCTCTTGGAAGGACTTAGTCGTGGAGCCATCGCAACTAGAAAGCTTAAAGGGGTTAATCGGGACAAAGGACATGAGAGGGTTTATACTAGTTCGGCCCCTTACGGTGAAGGTAAGGCCTACGTCTAGTTGGGTTGGTATTGCTGAGGTTTCGATGAACAGGGAGCGAGATACGCTATCCCGGTTCTCGATGTGTTGTTTCTTTCCCTAAGCCGCCTGCGGGTCGTCCCCTTATATACACGGGTTGACGCCCTGCGGCCTACAGAGTCCCGGCCGGCTCATAGACCATGTCCGTCTCGGTGACTAGTTAATTCTACCTTACAATACAAGTCATGCCATCATGGCAGTTTATCACTATGCGCCTTAAGTCACCTGTGGGCTTTGGACCCTTTATTGAACCACCATCTTCATGCTTGGTCTTGGGCTTCTTCTGATGAATATTCTCTGCGTAACCCGGCCCCTCCTGGGCGGCTTACACAGTTAGTTATATCCCCAACATTAGGCCCCAGATTGATTTGAACCGGTTCATGTCAATCTTAAAATTCCTTAATAACCAGTCCTTCTGTCTTCTGTCCGCAAAAAGGTCATAACCCGTCGTGACGTCATCCTCTGGTTCCGTGTTAACCCGCCGTGACGTCATCTTCAATTAAATCCCTATTTTATTCCATCATATCTTCAACGGATCTTTGCCTTTACTGACCATCCCGAAAACCGAGGCATCGGGGTCGCTGGATAATGATACTCGGTCTCCTCATTCTCGCGCCGTCTTAGTCGGCCTTCCCTTATAAATAGGCATGACCTAGGTCTTCCATTCTTCCCACTTTCAGTCATCTTTTTCCACTTGCTGCCTCTCTGCCTCTCGAGCTCCGCTGCCGCCGCCGTCGAACCCCTCGTCTTCACCGACTCAGGCCACTGCATCAACCTGAATCTGACCAGAAATCGACGGTGAACCTCCGCAGCTCGTCCACATCCGTGAGTTCCTCTCCTTCCCTTTCTTAGATATGCATTGGAACTTTTTTGAGTTCGTCGGTGTTCATCGCCGCCCGCTTCAAACCCTCGATAGTTTTTACCTCCAATGCCCTGTTTAGATCGTAAAATAACGTAGAACTGATGCGGTGATTGTTTGTGCTTATCTTGCATAGAAACAGATCTCATTTCCCTTGTTCGGAAGCCCTCTTCGAGTGTATGAACTTCTCTGCCCTGTTTTAGGTCTAGATATTTTTCTTTTCAGAGCGACCGTTTGATCCAAAATAACAACTACAACTTGTGAAACCTGTTTGTTCCACACTTAGCAAAAAATTGCATCTCTTGAATCTGTTTTAGCCATAGTAGTCCATGTGACTGGGTTAAGACAACTCTGGCTATCAGTCTCGCTTGCTTCCGGCGACTTAAGAAAATTTTAGCTACCCTTGATACCTGTAGCGACTTAAATACCATTGCATAGTTACCCATATGTCAGTAGGCCCCTTCTTAAGCCACCACCTTGAATAAATTAATAAAGCTCTCCTCCGGGTTATGAATTGAGCCGGAAAAATTCTTTTATCTTGTCATAGGCTTCGATTTACACAATGGCACCCAAAGCTCCCAAACCTCCGGTGACCTGCAACTGGGTCAAGTCCGTTGTCACACAGAGCACATTATCTGAATTTGTGAAATACGGCTATTTGCCCAAGAAAGACATCAGGTCTTATCGCGCTCCTGACTCGTCTGAGGAGAAACCTCATCCCAAAGACGGGGAAGTGATCATTTTCACTGATCATATGAGCCGGGGATTTGCTCCACCCAGTTCAAAATTCTTCAGGGATGTTCTGAAATTCTTTGACCTGAGACCTCAAGACATTAGGACCAATTCCGTGCCAAATATTTGCAACTTCCAAGTCTTCTGTGAGGTGTACCTTGGAGAAGAGCCCAACTTACTTTCATTCAGAGAGCTGTTTAATTTAAACCGGCAGAACAAGCGCGCCAATGGGCCCAGTCTAGAACTTGGTGGTATATCGATTCAGCATCGGAGAGATTGCCTTTTCCCTTATGCTGAACTGCCGAGTCATCCAAAAGATTGGAATCAGACGTGGTTCTACTACCAGGACACTTCTCCAGCTGGTGAGAACCCGCTGCCCGGCTTCCGTGCCTTACACCTTGAATCCAACCACCCGCTGCCAGACAAGTTGACTGCTCTTGAACGTCTGCCACTCACCCCCACTATCAAGAAGATCAAAGCTCTTTTGGGGAATGGCTTAGACGGCATTGACCTGGTCCGAGTCTGGGTTGCATGGCGAGTGATTCCGTTAAGCCGCCGCCCCGGCTTAATGTGTACTTACTCAGGCGAGAAGGATGATCCCCTACATCATAGCTGTGACGACTTACCAGATGACGCGGTGGAGGCTACAACCCTGTCCTTGTGGAAATACGGCACGGTGACCAGTAATGCCTTCGGCTTACTGCCTTTCTGCAACAAGAACCCGGCCCCTGCAGTGAGTCATCTGCCTCAATGATTACTCTTAACTGTGTTATACCTTATTTTTACTCATAACTCCTTATCATTATTTTTCACAGGCCAATGACAACTTCTGGAAGGTCAAGTATGACCATGAGGCGGCCAAACAAACCAGAGCGGCCAAGACAGGAACATCAAAGAAGAGAAAGCTGAGCGCTTCCGATATGTTGAGACTCGAAGATTCTGATGACGATGAAGAAGAGGTAATTTTTAACCCTTTGACTCTTTTATCATCACTTTACTAACATTAAATTTTTTCAGGAAGACACGGGGAATAGCCAAGCCGTCGAGGAAGAGGTAACTATAATCTCCTCCGACTCCGAGCCCTTGTCGCGGCAGAAAATTCGAAGAGTGACCCGGAAAGTAAGATTTTCACATCGTTTGGCTTACCAAGATCCTCAATTTCTTTTGAAGCAACAGCTTTTTGAAAGCCGGAGGCAGACCCGGACCAGCAAGGATGCAGAGCTCTCCTCTGGCTTTCCTGACACAACCAAGAAGCGTCAGACTGAGGTTATCTCCGATTTACGCCCTGTTTTACCTTTGGCAGGTTTAATCCGTCAACCTCTCAATTCATCCGACTCCAATTATCAGGATACCTCTCCTTCCTCCGGTGAGTCTATGCAGTCCAACATGCCGGCTTTTAAGACTGCCCCCGGGTAATGCAAATTGGTTTACCTTATGCTTTACCTTACTCATGCTTTTTTGTACTCACTCTTCTGCCTTGTCCACATCGTGCAAGTGAAGCCCAGGAAGAAAGCAAAGAAAAATAAGCCGGCCCAAGACCCTGTAGTGACTGAGCCGGAGCTGGGCACAGCTGCTCCTGACACCACTACTCATGAGCCGCCGCCTCAACCACCTCAGGATGTTCCTGTACCTTCCTCTGATCCACCTGCTGATCAAGCCATCCATGATTCTGATAACCCAGAGGCTCCTAGCCCTGCCAAGGCAGATGATCCAGAAGTGCAGATTCTTAAGACTCAATTCGTTGAGCCGGCACAACAAACTGTTCTTGCCAAGTGTTCTGCTAAGGAGGAATTATTAGAACGCCGAAAAGCCAAGTTAGACGTTGCTGATTATACTCATTTGAGTATTGGGGAGATCGTCTCTGGCTATATCAGTCAAGTACATAGCAGCCGTGACCTGGAAATTGACATAGTGAAGCAAATACAGCAAAAATCTGAGGTATATCTTATACTATGTTTCCTTAATCATACTTACTATACCAGCCCCCAAGTCTATTGCTTATGAATAAATATGATGTAGACTTTACAAAACTGCCTAGCACCTTTTATCCGGTTTAAAAAGAAGATATGTAACCCGGTTGTAAGATGATATTTTCAAACTTGCGATACACATTAGCCCCCAAGTGCCACGTATCTTTCCTTGCAAAGTGCTTGGGACTTTAATTTACATAAACCGGCGTAGTAATTTAGAGTTCTTCAGCATGCAGTAGCCCCCAAGTGTCAAGTATCTTTGCTTGCAAAGTGCTTGGGACTTATTGTTATTTTACCATGGTTCTGACTATAACCCGGCATCAATGCAGGCCACCATAAGTCAATTTGAGTCGGAGATTGCTGACCTGAAAAGCCGCCTGGCAGCCCAGGAACTTGAAATTCAAAAGGCCAACTCCAAGTTTGAATTCAGTGTCTCTGAACAAGAGAAGTTGAAGAAGAACCTTGAGGCGGAGAAGAAAACCTGGGCTGATGAATAGGCCTCACTGGTGACCCGGGCCGAGACAGCTGAAGCATCACTTGCGGAAGCAAAAATCGAGCTGTCCGGCTTAAAGTGCCAGATATCTCAAATGGTCACAGCCATCTTTGGTAAGTTATGATATATAAACCTTAAGTACTGCAAACCTTCCTTTGATGATTATTTGACCGTTATCTCCGGCTCACCATATGTTTATGAACACAGGCCCTATGAGCACAAACCTCAAATAGAACATGTTGATCAAACTGAAAGCGGTTTACACTCTGGGGGAGCATCTTTACACCGGGTCACAACGTGCTTTGGCCATTGTGGCTTTATCAAATGACGTTCCTCACCTCCTGCAAGACGTACTGATGCGGCTTGCTGTATTACCTCAGCGCGTCCAAGAACTAAGGAGGGCGTCCGCAAGAGCCGGGGCCATAGCCGCGTTGAGTCGGGCTAAAGCACAGATTCCATAACTAGACCCGGCTGACCTCGCTCTTGGATACCCGAGTCTCAAGGAAGATGGCACTTTATTCAATGAAGCAGACTTCACCGCCTGTGTGAAAGACATACGCCCTGTGGCTACTCTCATTGGGAACGACACTGATCTTACCAAGTATCAGTCGGGCTATGACAGCGAAAACTAGAGGATTCCAACTCCTCATTATCATGAAGTCAGCCTGATCCCTCCAACTCGTAATCATACCTTTGCCCTGAAGTCGACCTAGCCGGGTTAATAGACGATGAAGCTGAGTTTGAAGCCTTGAGTGGCATTGACTGGGCATCATCCACCTTCCAAGATAGGGCAGCCGACGGAGAGGCGGAGAAGGATAACCCGGAGTCTTCAGGCCAACCTAAAGAGTGAACCGCTAGGCATCATATGTTTACGTCTTCGTGAAAACAATGCTTCACCATTCAGACTCGGGGAGTCTTGTCATAGGGTAGAAAACACTCTCGATTTTTGCCATGCCTTCGTGCATGTTTGCGGCGCTTTAATACTTTCTTTAAGTCGCCATCACTATATACTTTCAGCCTTTATTTATCTTCTAGTTCCTGTATGTTTAACAAAAAATTGCTTGCCTTATCCTGCATATGAGACAAATAGAAATCCTTTGGCGACTTATCGCATCAGGGGTCACATAAGGCATTGATAACCCGGAGTATATACCAAACAATCTTAGGAAGGCCAGCTTACGATTAGACCTATTAGACATAATCATAACAGTATACCTGTGATTCTAGCGGTTATCTTACCGGCTTATACGACCCAACCCATGAGGGTAAGTTTAACTCCTAAAAGTTGGCAAATATAAAGTTCACCTGGCGCGTAACAACCTGGGGCAACCAATATTAAACCGGTGGAACGAAATCCACTCCATAATACTTTCAAAAGGGTCTTAAGTTAATTAAATATTTATACTTACAAGGTATGATGAATAATAAACAAAACTTAAAGGCTTCTGATTCGAATATGATCAGTGAACCGTTCCAAAGGATTTAAGCTAAGATTCGGATACGATCATATAGCCCCCAGTGGCTTTGGCGATGTCGATCAAGTGGGTATCGACAGCTATGTTCTCTTTGGTTCGAATACGACCTATGTTTGAACAGGAAGCCCCCAAGTGACCATAAGAGTTGTTTAATGACGCTGATTCGAATACGATCCACGTCAGACCCAAAGGGGTTAAGCTATGATTCAAATATGATCAAGAAGCCCCCAAGTGGGTTTGGCAGTATGCCGATCAAGAGGGTATCGACAGCTATGTTCTCTTTGGTCGAATACGACCTATGTTTGAACAGGAAGCCCCCAAGTGATCATGACTAGATTCAGATATGATCATAAGCCGGACCAAAGGGAAAGCTGGATTCAGATATGATCCGCTCCCTGTTGGTTGTTTCCATCACATGATAAGGAAGACATGTAAACCTTTGAGGGTAAAAAGGACAGAGGTCCTGCTTTATTGCTTTATATAATACATAATATATACATCTCAAGAGCTGGTGGCTCAAGTATAATAAGGCCGAAGATGAGCGATGTTCCACGGCCGGCGGGTCTCCTCCTCCGACATACGTGAGTCTTTGTGCTCTCGAACGTCAATAAGGTAGTATGACCCGTTGTTCAGATTCTTGCTGACCACAAAGGGTCCTTCCCAAGGAGGGGATAACTTGTGCATATCAGACTGATCCTGGATGAGCCGGAGCACTAAGTCGCCTTCTTGAAAGGTTCTGCTTCTAACCCGGTGACTGTGACAGCAGCGCAGGTCTTGCTGGTAAATCGCCGAGCAGGCTATTGCCAAGTCTCGCTCTTCATCCAACAAGTAAAGTGCATCTTGACGAACTTTTTCGTTGTCAGCCTCAATGTAAGCCGCCACGTGAGGTGAGTCATGACGGATGTCACTTGGCAGGACATGATGTAGAGGGATAAACTCATGCAATATGATATAAATCCCATCTTTTTATCCTCGATGGCAACAATACAATAAGTGCCGTGCTGCCCCTGCTGTCACTGGGAAAGGACACCGCAAGATTGAACCCAAAGCTAAGCACTTCTCCCATTGCAAGAAAGATCAATCTAGTAGGCCTAACCAAACTGATAATTCGAAGAGACTTGCAAAGATAACAAATCATACATAAAAGAATTCAAAGGAGATTCAAAAATTGTTCATAGATAATCTTGATCATAAACCCACAATTCATCGGTGTCGACAAACACACCGCAAAAGAAGAGTAACATCAAATAGATCTCCAAGATAATCAAGGAAACCTTTGTATTGAGATCCATAGAGAGAGAAGAAGCCATCTAGCTAATAACTATGGACCCAAAGGTCTGAGGTAAACTACTCACACATCATCGGAGAGGCTATGATGTTGATGTAGAATCCCTCCGTGATTAATGTCCCCTCCGACAGGACGCCGGAAAAGGCCCCAAGATGGGATCTCACGGGTACAGAAGGTTGCGGTGCTGGAATTAGGTTTTCGTGGATGCTCCTGATGGTTTGGGGGTACGTAGGTATATATAGGAGGAAGAAGTAGGTCGGTGGAGCCACGAGGGGCCCATGAGGGTGGAGGGCGCGCCTGGGGGGAGGGGGGTAGGCGCGCCCCCTGCCTCGTGGACGCCTTGTTGGTTCCTTGATGTCCACTCCAAGTCGTCTAGATCATGTTTGTTTCGAAAATCATGTTCTCAAAGGTTTCATTCCATTTGGACTCCGTTTAATATTTTTTTCGGCGAAACACTGAAATAGGCAAAAAAAACAACAATTTGGGCTGGGCCTCCGGTTAATAGGTTAGTCCCAAAAATAATATAAAAGTGTATAATAAAGCCCATTAATCATCCAAAATAGAATATAATTTAGCATGGAACAATAAAAAATTATAGATACATTGGAGACGTATCATCGACTCAGGAAACCGAGACCCAGAAAGCTGAGTCAAAGTTCTAGTTTAGCGTGGCTGAGTCGGAAAAGCTGAAGACTAGTTTTGAAGCGGAGAAAAAGACTTGGGCTGAAGAAAAGACTGCTTTAACGCAGCAGGCGGAGAAGGGAGAGGCAGCTCTTCAAGAGGTGACCACTGAGCTCACCGGCTTAAAATACCGTGTATCTTAGATGGTTTCTACTATCTTTGGTGAGTCGCCTTGCTAGTCATCAAAAGTGAACTCTTGTTTTGATAATATAACCCGCCTTTAACCAATCTGTGATATATCAAGGTTCCAGGAGCAGCAACCTTAATCAAGACATGTTGGTGAAGCTCAAAGCTATTTTTACGCTTGTCGGACAGGTGTACACCAAAGCTCAACGTGCGCTGGCCGCAATCTCTCCAACAAATCAAGCGCCTATGTCGGTGTCAAAACCGGTGGATCTCGGGTAGGGGGTCCCGAACTGTGCATCTAGGCGGATGGTAACAGGAGACAAGGGACACAATGTTTTTACCTAGCTTCGGGCCCTCTTGATGGAGGTAAAACCCTACTCTTGCTTTATTAATATTAATGATATGGGTAGTACAAGAGTAGATCTACCACGAGATCAGAGAGGCTAAACCCTAGAAGCTAGCCTATGGTATGATTGTTGTTCTGTCCTATGGACTAAACCCTCCGGTTTATATAGACACCGGAGGGGGCTAGGGTTACACAGAGTCGGTTACAATGGGAGGAGATCTACATATCCGTATTGCCAAGCTTGCCTTCCATGCCAAGGAAAGTCCCATCCGGACACGGGACGAAGTCTTCAATCTTGTATCTTCATAGTCCAAGAGTCCGACCAAAGGTTATAGTCCGGCTACCCGGACACCGCCTAATCCAGGACTCCCTCAGTAGCCCCTGAACCAGGCTTCAATGACAACGAGTCCGGTGCGCGGATTGTCTTCGGCATTGCAAGGCTGGTTCCTCCTCTGAATACTTCATAGAAGATTTTGACTACAAGGATAGTGTGCGGCTCTACAAAATAAGTTCCACATACTGCCATAGAGAGAATAATATTTACACAAATCTAATCTGCTGACATATTCTGTAGCATGACATCGCACCATAGCCAAGCCTTTATTCGAATCATTTTTACTGTCCCACCTCAGTGCGTTTTGCGAGGCGGTTTCCTTTTCACGTCTTGTCGAAGCAGAGATCGTGCCCCTTTATTTACGGGATTCTCATTAACACGGACGTGGGTAACCTAGTCGTGCCCGTTGGTATGTCTCCTCGATCAAAGGTAAGTCCCAGACGGTCATGGGGAGGGCTCTTGGTATTCAACCTCTTATAAAGCGACCAAGGCTTTACTCCTTTCTTTCGACCTCAATCGAATCCGCCTCTCTCCTCGAGTACCAACACCCAGGGCTCCAGATTTAGGCGCTTCGGACCTTCGATGATGTCCGGCTCCAACCGTCAAGGCCGATGGATGCCTTCCTCCGTCATGGAGGAAGACGTGCTAAAGCTGAGAGATGCCAGGTATTTTACCGGCGAAATCTCGCATAGGCTGCCTGCTCAAGGGCAGGTTATTCCCACTCCCAAGCCCGGTGAGAGCATGGCGTTCGTATCTCACTTCCTCCGAGGGCTGGGCTTCGCGATGGATCCCTTCGTGGGCGGGGGGGCTCATGTTCTATTATGGGCTGGATTTCACGACTTAGCTCCGGAGTCCATCCTCCACATCTCATCGTTCATCGTCGTGTGGCTTTCCTCCGTATTACTCCTCACTTCGGACTGTGGCTCAAGACCTTTAAAGTAGAGCCGAAGATGTTCGAGGGACAGCACGCGGAGTGTGGAGGCGCTGTTATAAGCAAGAATGCCGATGCTCCATGGCCCGAGGGCTCTTTTCAAGAGGAGTCTAGCTTATGGCAACAAGAGTGGTTTTATATCACAGCTCCCAGGGGTACCAAGTGGGTGGCACCGCCTGCTTTCCGCTCGGCCCCCCCGCCCCGACTAGCGTCATGGGCCAATAAGGGGCTGGACTGGGGGCCAGCAAAGGACGTGCCCCTGCTGCAGGGCCGCATCCGAGATCTCCTGGAAAGAGACGTCAGTCTGGTTGTGGTGACGCAGGTCATGTTGATTTGCCGAATCCTACCCTGCAAACGTCGCCCCCTCCGCCTGTGGGAGTTCAATACGGAGGGACCACGAGCTCTCCAACATTTTATGGGCACGACGCCCGCGGAGATGTACAAATTGTTCTTTGGACCACAAGCAGTGTATCCGGACTCTACTGAGGACGCAGGTCTGAGCTGCAATCGTCCGGATACTCAAGTAAGTAGCCCTGTGCCTTGACATGCCATCCGTACATTTATCACAACATCGCCCTTAAAAGAGCCGTCCTTGAAACAGGAGTGGATAGCGAGGGCGAAGTTAATCAGGTGTCCGTCCCCCTTTCCTGAGACTTCGCCGGATTCCTTGTTAACTAGGATGCTGGAGATCGCGCCTTCGGAAGAAAACGAAGGGGGGACAAGGAAGCTACTGCCTCCCCGAAGGAGGCTGTCCGGAAAGGAGGAATCGAAAATTCCTCTCCTCAGGGGAAGAAGAGGACCGCCTCTGAAGACCCGGAGACCATGGTCTCAAAGCGGGGGAAGAAATCTTCGCCAGAGGGTCCTGTGCCGGGGGATACTTCGGCCATATTGTGCCCTCAAGGGGATCAGCCCTCCACCGAGCCGTAAGTAGAGAGGGGGTTTTTAAGAAATGAGAGAAATCCTTGCTTTATTTCTGAGGAAAGTAACCGAAAATTTACCTTGTAGTTCGGACCTTAGCCCTTCTCAGCAGAGCTCGTCTTTGGGGGATCTTCTTCCGGAGATGATGGAGAGCGGAATACCTCCCTCTGTCGTACCGCCTTATGAGGCGGGTGACCCCGAGGTATCGTCGCGGAGGGTTTCTCCTAATCCGGCAGGGCCGGAAGGTAGTCATATGCCCCCCCAAAGCCCTCCGTGCCCAGCCTTTGAAAAAGGCAATCGAACGAGTCCGACACCGCCTGGTGGACGGTCGGAGGTTCTGAAGGATCTGCTAGGGCGAGTGTCTATCTCAGAGGAGCACCGTACGTTGATGGGTACGGTAATTGAAAGGATTTCGTCTGCGGAGAGCGGGTTGGACGATGCTGTCAGGAGTTTACTAACAGGTTTTGAGGTACGCGAGATGATGTACCTTTTGACAGTTCCGCATATTTAAGATGCGCCCTGTGTAGATAGTAGCCCCTAAGACTCTGTGTGCTGCCGAAAGTGACGGCACGCACAGGATCATAATCCCAGGTATAATGTGCCGCCTTCCTATGTAGGTGGCGAAGTGTCCGGTGGCCAACCGGACTGATGAATTTGCCAAGCTAAAGCGGCAACTTGACATGGCAGATGCCGACATCGCGCTTGTCAACAATCGGTTTAACGAGGCACAAGGTATGTAATTTCTCCGGAGGCACCTGGTAAGAGGAGCTTGACGCCAATATCTTGCAATGTTTGCGCTTGATGCAGATGGGGCTGCCGCCGTGGAGGACCTTCGGGCGGAACTTGCCCGAACCAAGGAGCAGGACAGGAAAAGCGATGCGGCTACCTTAAAGGCGGTTGAAGAGCTGAGAGCCGAACAGGCTGCTCACTGCCGAAGCAAGAAGGAAATGGCCGAGATGGCTGTGAAGTTGAAGAGCGATTCTGACCGCTGCAAGCTTCTTGAAAAAGAAGATCGGGCGGAGCAGACGGACCTGGAGAAGTCCACTACAGCGGCCAAGGATGCTCCTTCTGCGATGAGAGCGATGAAGGAGGAGCTCCGTCAGGCCGGAGATATCGCGGTTGGAAAGCCCTTTATGCTGCGGATGAAGTTCGGGGATCCTAAATATGCTCCGTTGGACCAGATGTGGAGTTCGGCGGACGCATATCTGGATTTAGCGGCGAGTGCCGCTGATGCGGCCGAACACTTTCGAGATTAGAAAGATCGCGAAGTGGAAATGCTCTTCTGGTCGCAGTTCCACAATCTAGAGCGTCCGCTTCCATTAACCGATCGTTTGGCCGAATGGGTCGAGCTGAATAGGTTATCCGGACTCGCCATGAAGTATGTCATGGGTCATCTGTGGCCGGAAAGGCCAAAGCCGAATAGTTATTTTAGCTTGGTGCAGCGGTTCCTTGGTGCGGTGCCATATATCAATGCGATGAAGAGGTCAGCATGCATAGAGGGTGCACGGATGGCCCTTGCCCGTGTCAAGACATACTGGGCGGAGATGGAGGCCACCGCTGTTGCATCCCAAGACTCGGACGAAAGCCGAGTACCTGCCGAGCACTATTTTCAGGAAGTTCTGCAAGGCGCTCGTTTAATAGAGACGCACTGCTCGAAGGATATTATGTTCGAATAACATGTATTATTGTAAAACAATATTTTGATGAATTGTAGAAGCTTTTTATACTTGTGCCTGGAAGAATTATAATACCTCCCGTGCGGCCGTTAAGGTATATGTGTATATAATCTGAAAGATGGCAGTCGTCGGCTTTAGCCCCCACGCATATAATGGGGGGGGTGATCGCAGAAGGCGCATTTTCACACTTGATCCAATGTCTTGGTCCGTGAAGGAGGTGATAGCGCAGCGAACTAGGCAATCGCACTATAATGCTTTATCACTTTCACTTAGCCATAGGAGTTTGACGGTGAGGCTACTATATAGCCCCTGGTGGCACCGCGCTCACCCAAACTCGGGGCGCGTGTGTGCCTGGCCGGGAAACGGCCCTTCGTTAATGCGGAGGAATCGCGAAGATTCCAGTAGGTCATCGAGTGTTTGACCAATCTCACGCTATATCATGACAGTCAGTTTTCAGCTTTCTCTACTGACGTGCTCGCTTGGCTGAACCGGGGCACAATCGCAATAGTTCTCCTGGTGCCGCCTTAGCCGATAGAGCGGAACGTAAGGCAGCAAAACACAGGAGCCGGGCAAACCCAACATTTGACCAAAGACATGATTCGGAGCTGATGCATATAAGGCCAAACTTGCAACGCCGAACACTCCCTAAGGTATTCGGTCTTTATGAAAACGGGCTGAACAGCGCCCTTGGTAATAAGCCCCTAGTGTCCAGGTACGCGCAAAATTCTTACGTGGCCACATGCCAAGACGCCAGCCTCCTCCTCGGTTATACTAAGAATCCAGGGGATGTGTATCAACAAGAGACAGTGAAAAAGGTTTACGCAGGGTCTTAATCTAAAAAGAATCCTTGGAACGGGTCCCTGCTGCACGTCTGCGCCTGTGTCTCCTTGTGCCGTGTCCTGGACGGGTATAGCATGGTGTTCATCTGAAAAAGAGAGGAACTTTAGTTGAAAAAAGGTCGTGCGAAATGTACGTTGTACTAAATAAACAAAGTATAATTCAAAATGGGTAAAATTGAGCATTATTGTCTCTTGTTTTAAATGCACGGAGCCCCTTGTACAGTGGTATACGGCTACTAAGCCTTTATCAATTGTATGTTTATGCCAGACTCGTCTAGCCACGTCCGTGGTCTTAACAACCTGTTTAGGTGCTTTGATTGGTGAAGCCGCTTTAGTGTGTGGCTGTCAATGCAGCCGCACAATATTCCGCGCGGGAGGAACACTCAATGTTTCCCTTCAGTGACATGATGCCTCGTGGACCGGGCATCTTAAGCATGAGAGATGCATAATGTGGTATTGCGTTAAAGCGGGCGAAAGCTTCGCGTCCCAGTAGTGCTTGATAGCCACTTGAAAATGGGGCGATGTGGAAGGTTAGCTTTTTGCTACGGAAGTTATCGAGGGAACAGAACATAACTTCTAGTAGGAGGGAACCCGTGCAATGGGCTTCTGGGCCTGGCGTTACTCCTTTAAAGGAAGTATTGCTATGGCTAATTTTTGTTGGGGCCATCCCCATTTTGCAGACTGTGTCCTGATATAGCAGGTTTAAACCACTGCCGCCGTCCATCAGGACTCGTGTGAAGTGTAATCCGTCAATTATCGGATCTAACACCAAGGCAGCCCAGCCTGCGTGCCGGATACTTCCGGAATAGTCCTGATGGTCGAAGGTGATTGGTTTTGACAACCAGAGGCAAGGCTCTTTTGTGATAGGCTGCATGGCGCATATCTCTGTGGGCGCCGCTTCGTTTCTCCCTTTTGTCACGTGTAGTAAGTTTACTGTTTTGACTTCTTGTGGGAATTTCTTTTGTTCCCTAGTGCTCTGTTTGTTGGATTCATCATCGTCCTCACTTGGTGTATCCAGCCCCTTGTGTTCGGCATTGAGTTTGCCGGATTGCTTGAAGACCCAACATTCTCCGTGGGAATGATTAGTGGGCTTCCCGGGGGTGTTGTGGATTTGACATATCTTGCCTAGGATTTCGTTTAGATTAGAGAGTTCGTCCCTGTTATCTTTAAGGGGCAGATTTTGCTGACCCTGCCGAGAGCTTTTGAATCCGGCGTTGACTGCCGTGCTCTTCGGGCTGTTTCCCTTATTCTAGCGTTGGTCTTTGTTGCGTCGTGGCTTCCCATTTCCATCCCTGACTTCGGATGTGCTTGGGTCGCTGGTGCTGCGTCTTGCCAACCAGCTGTCCTCTCCCGCGCAAAAGCAGGTCATGAGGCTTGTTAATGCGGCCATTGTTCTTGGCTTTTCTAGGCCGAGGTGTCTGGCGAGCCATTCGTCTCGAACGCTGTGTTTGAAAGCTGCTAAGGCTTCGGCATCCGGACAGTCGACTATCTGGTTCTTTTTAGTAAGGAATTTGTTCCAAAGCTTCCGGGCTGACTTTCCGGGTTGTTCAGTTATATGACTTAAATCGTCTGCATCCGGTGGTCGGACATAGGTCCCTTGAAAATCTGCCCGAAAAGCGTCCTCGAGCTCTTCCCAACTTCCAATGGTGTTTTCGGGAAGGCCTTTAAGCCAATGTCGGGCTGGCCCTTTGAGCTTGAGGGGTAGGTATTTTATGGCGTGGAGGTCATCTCCTCTAGCCATGTGGATATGGAGGATATAGTCCTCAATCCAGACTCCATGGTTTGTTGTTCCGTCGTATGCCTCTATGTTTACGGGTTTGAATCCCACTAGAAATTCATGGTCCAGCACCTCATCGGTGAAACATAGGGGGTGTGCGGCACCCGTGTATTTGGGTGTGCCGTGGTGTTCGGATACTTATTGCGTTGCATTGCTTACTAGAGCTTGCTTTCTTGGCCCTTAGATAGATCTGGCTGGGCCATCTTTTTGATGCGAATCCTTGGGTGGATCGCGTGCCGGCTTGTGTGCGGCACCGTTTGTCGCTCTATGTTGGCCATGGGGTCGTCTATCCGATCGGGTGGCTTCCTTGTTTGTTGATTGCGGGGGCTCTAAGGCCTCCTCATCAAATTCAGGCAGTAGCTTTTGCCTCGGGTAGCTCTTTGTGTGGCGACTGCCGCCGTATTTGTCTGCGGTGTTGAGTACTTTGCTCCATCTGATTCTGAGTGCATCTTCCGCGGTGTTTATCCAAGTTGCCTTGTTCGGACGGTTGCTCGATGCCATGTTCATCGTCCGCTGGCTCGCCCTGCTCTGTGGCTGGGTCTGTATGGCCATTGTCTCTGTCGAGGTGGGGCTTGGAGCGGCGCTTACGCCGCCGCTTTGACTGCTTTTCGAGGGAACGATCCTTCGTTGCGTCCTCCCGTTCTTCGTCGTCGTTTCCTTTGGGTGTGTCCACCATGTATACATCGTAGGATGGGGTGGATGTCCAGTGCCCTATAGGCGCTGGTTCCTGTTCGTCTCCTACATCATCGTCCATACTGACGATGTCTTCGGAGTCAAAGTCTAGCATGTCGGTTCAATCATCGACAGTGGCTATGAAGTGGGTGGTGGGTGGGCGTCGAATTTCTTCGTCGTCCGCATCCCAATCCTGCTGGTCATAATCCGACCAGGACTCTCCTGACAAAGAGAGAGACCTTAGTGAATTCAGAATGTCGCCGAAGGGCGAGTGCTGAAAGATATCCGCGGCGGTGAATTCCATGATCGGTGCCCAATCGGATCCGATTGGCAGGGGCGCGGAGGGTTCGGAGTCCGGAGAAAAGTCCGACACTTTGGAGTCACAAGCTTCGCAGAGGGTAAAGCTGGTGTTCGGCTCAATCGCCGTTGAGACTGCAGCCCCCGAGGCGGGGTCTAGCCACCCTCCTCGATCGGTGCAGTCGGCTCCGAGCTAAGGGTCGGAGCGGATGCAGGTGCGGCCTCCAGGCACTGTTCGGCGGCAGAGCTAAATCATGCCCATCGTGATAGTGTGGCACGCCCGGCTGTGGCTCGATTCCGTCGAAGATCAAGTCTCCGCGGATGTCAGGCGTATAGTTCAAACTTCCAAATCAGACCTGATGGCTAGGGGCGTAGCTTTCGATCTGCTCCAGATGGCCAAGTGAATTAGCCCGCAGTGCAAAGCCGCCGAATACGAAGATCTGTCCGGGGAGAAAAGTCTCACGTTGGACCGCATCGCTGTCGATGATCGGAGGAGCCATCGGGCCTAAAGATGACGACACAGAGGAACTCTCAATGAAAGCACCAATGTCGGTGTCAAAACCGGTGGATCTCGGGTAGGGGGTCCCGAACTGTGCGTCTAGGCGGATGGTAACAGGAGACAAGGGACACAATGATTTTACCCAGGTTCGGGCCCTCTCGATGGAGGTAAAACCCTACTCCTGCTTGATTAATATTGATGATATGGGTAGTACAAGAGTAGATCTACCACGAGATCAGAGAGGCTAAACCCTAGAAGCTAGCCTATGGTATGATTGTTGTTCTGTCCTACGGACTAAACCCTCTGGTTTATATAGACACCGGAGGGGGCTAGGGTTACGCAGAGTCGGTTACAATGGGAGGAGATCTACATATCCGTATTGCCAAGCTTGCCTTCCACGCCAAGGAAAGTCCCATCCGGACAAGGGACAAAGTCTTCAATCTTGTATCTTCATAGTCCAAGAGTCCGGTCAAAGGTTATAGTCCGGCTACCCGGACACCCCCTAATCCAGGACTCTCTCAGCCTACTATGTTGATAGATGTGTTGAAGAAACTGTATGTGCTACCTGCAAGATTTCATGAGATGAAACGGTCATCTGCAAGAGTCGGTGCTGTGACGGCTTTGAGCCGGGCCAAGGCATGGGTACCAGAGCTTGACCCGTCTAAGGTAGCCACTGGTTACCCAAGCTTAAAAGAAGATGGTATGTCGTTTTACCAGAAGGACTTCTCTGCTTGTGTGAAAGAGATACGTCCCTTGGCGACTATGATTGCCAATGATTCGGATCTTTGAAAATACCATCCGGCTTATAATAGGGAGAACCAGAAGATGCCGACCTCGGCTTAAAGAGTGATGAATGTAATCCCCCCAATTTGTAAGCAAACTTTTGCCCCTGAAGTTGAGCCGTCTGATCTTATAGATGATGAAGCTGAATTTCAAGCTTTATCTGGCATCGACTGGTCATCGCCAAATTTTCAGACGGCGGAGGAGGATGAAGAACCGGCAAGGGATGACCCAGAAGCCTCCAGTCAGCAAGGCCAAGAAGATTGAACCGCCGGGCGGTTTATAATCGATCCTTGAAAAACCACTTGATCTCATTCAGCTCATGGAGCTATGTAATAGGGCAATAAAAACTTGAATCTACCATGCCATCATGCACGTTTAAGCATTTTGCTTAATACTGCTAATCCGCCTGGCTTAAGAAAAGCCATTATGGTTATGATATCCTTTGATTTATGTAGATCTGAATGATTATTATCCTGCACACAAAGAAAGAACAAGCGCCCTTGCGGCTTACCGCCGGGCGGGTCATGATACCCAATTGAAGCCGCTGGGGACGAACAGTCCATAACCACAGCCGGTCTGACAATTGTAAAATAAAAATGTCATACCTGTAGTATATGCTTCGACTGCCAGCTTATCATCTTTGCACAATTAAAAGTGTCAGAGCTGTAACTGTAAACATTAGAGTATGATACTCTGGCGACTTAGAGTCTACCATCCTGGCGGGTTATAGAGACCCAGAAGATGCTTCAAATATGAGCCATAAGTAGGGCAGCTGAGCACGACTTGTAAAAAAATAGAAGTCAAAGAAGAAATCATCGAATATAAATGAGAAATCAAAAGAAATTCGAGGCTTTTGTGGGCTGCCAAGCCAAAGTGTCTTCTTCAATGAAACTAGCCAGAGCCACTGGATTGTTCGTGCGTTCCGTGAGCCTGACTCACAGTACCCAATCGACATTTTAACCCTAGATAAAGTCTGGTCTTGCTCAAAGACTTATCAGGAGTACGCGGGGCCAGAGTAACGACATACATCACGGGCCGATTTATCCAAGTTTCAAGGAAGGCGTCTTATGAAGCCTTCATCTATCCTCACTATTTGTAAACTGTGCTCTTGCATGACAAGCCACCATTTGAACCTTAACAAGCTCAGGTCTTGGTCGAGACGCCGTAAAGATTGATTGTTAAGAGTTCGACGGGTCAATCGGGATTACCCGATGGAGTGGAAGCAGCTGGCTACAGGTAGGATGACCCGGAAAGGTTGTGTCCTCTTTGGTCGAATACGCCTATGTTTGGACAGAACCTGGTCAAGAGGGTGGAAACGCTTGATGTCTACTACACAACATTCTTCTTGTAGACATTGTTGGGCCTCCAAGTGCAGAGGTTTGTATGACAGTAGCAAATTTCCCACAAATGGATGACCTAAGGTTTATCAATCCGTGGGAGGCGTAGGATGAAGATGGTCTCTCTCAAGCAACCCTGGAACCAAATAACAAAGAGTCTCTTGTGTCCCCAACACACCCAATACAATGGTAAATTGTATAGGTGCACTAGTTCGGTGAAGAGATGGTGATACAAGTGCAATATGGATGGTAGATATAGGTTTTTGTAAACTGAAAATACAAAAACAGCAAGGTAGCAAGCGATAAAAGTGAGCACAAACGGTATTGCAATGCTAGGAAACAAGGCCTAGCGTTCATACTTTCACTAGTGCAAGTTCTCTTAACAATAATAACATAATTGGATCATATAACTATCCCTCAACATGCAACAAAGTGTCACTCCAAAGACACTAACAGCGGAGAACGAACGAAGAGATTATGGTAGGGTACGAAACCACCTCAAAGTTATTCTTTCCAATCAATCCGGTGGGCTATTCCTATAAGCGTCACAAACAGCCCTAGAGTTCGTACTAGAATAACACCTTAAGACACAAATCAACCAAAACCCTAATGTCACCTAGATACTCCAATGTCACCTCAAGTATCTGTGGGCATGATTATACGATATGCATCACACAATCTCAATTCATCTACTCAAACCAACACATATAACCTCAAAGAGTGCCCCAAAGTATCTACCGGAGAATCACGACGAAAACGTGTGCCAACCCCTATGCATAGGTTCATGGGCGGAACCCGCAAGTTGATCACCAAAACATACATCAAGTGGCACATGGTATCCCATTGTCACCACAGATACGCACGACAAGACATACATCAAGTGTTCTCAAATCTTTAAAGACTCAATCCGATAAGATTACTTCCAAGGGGAAACTCAATCCATTACAAGATCCAACTATAATAGCAAAGCTCGCTATACATCAAGATCGTGCCAAATCAAGAACACGAGAGAGAGAGAGAGAGAGAGAGAGAGAGAGAGATCAAACACATAGCTACTGGTACATAACCTCAGCCCCGAGGGTGAACTACTCCCTCCTCATCATGGAGAGCGTCGGGATGATGAAGATGGCCATCGGTGAGAGTTCCCCCCCTCCGGCAGGGTGCCGGAACAGGGTCCCGATTGGTTTTTGGTGGCTACAGAGGCTTGCGGCGGCGGAACTCCCGATCTACTCTCTGTTCTGGAAGTTTTAGGGTACGACGGTATATATGTGTGAAAGAGGTACGTCGGGGGAGCCACGGGGACCCCACGAGGCAGGGGGCGCGCCCTAGGGGGGTGGGCGCGCCCCCCACCCTCGTGGGCAGCCCGTATCTCCCGTGACGTGCACTCCAAGTTCCCTGGGTTGCTTTCCTTCCGAAAATAACTTCTCAACTTGATTTCGTTCCGTTTCGACTCCGTCTAATATTCCTTTTCTTCCAAACACTGAAATAGGCATAAAACAGCAAATCTGGGCTGGGCCTCCGGTTAATAGGTTAGTCCCAAAAATAATATAAAAGTGGATAATAAAGTCCAGTATTGCCCAAAACAGTAGATAATATAGTATGGAGCAATCAAAAATTATAGATACGTTGGAGACGTATCAAGCATCCCCAAGCTTAATTCCTGCTCGTCCTCGAGTAGGTAAATGATAAAAAAGAATTTTTGATGCGGAATGCTAGTTGGCATAATTTCAATGTAATTCTTCTTAATAGTGATATGAATATTCAGATCCGAAAGATTCAAGACAAAAGTTCATATTGACATAAAAATAATAATACTTCAAGCATACTAACTAAGCAATCATGTCGTCTCAAAATAACATGGCCAAAGAAAGTTATCCCTACAAAATCATATAGTATGGCTATGGTCTATTTTCACCACACAAAGTACTTAAATCATGCACAACCCCGATGACAAGCCAAGCAATTGTTTCATACTTTAACATTTTCAAAAAAATTCAATATTCACGCAATACATGAGCGTGAGCCATGGATATAGCACTATATATGGAATAAAATGGTGGTTGTGGAGAAGACAAAAAGAGGGAAAGATAGTCTCACATCAACTAGGCGTATCAATGGGCTATGGAGATGCCCATCAATAGATATCAATGTGAGTGAGTAGGGATTGCCATGCAATGGATGCACTAGAGCTATAAGTATATGAAAGCTCATCAAAAGAAACTAAGTGGGTGTGCATCCAACTTGCTTGCTCACGAAGACCTAGGGCAATTTTGAGGAATCCCATCATTGGAATATACAAGCCAAGTTCTATAATGAAAAATTCCCACTAGTATATGAAAGTGACAAAATGAGAGACTCTCTATCATGAAGATCATGGTGCTACATTGAAGCACAAGTGTGGTAAAAGGATAGTAACATTGTTCCTTCTCTCTTTTTCTCTCATTTTTTTATTTGGGCCCCTTTTTTTATGGCCTCTTTTTTCGTCCGGAGTCTCATCACGACTTATGGGGGAATCATGGTCTCCATCATCATTTCCTCACTTGGGACAATGCTCTAAAAAATGATGATCATCACACTTTTATATTTCTTACAACTCGATACTTAGAACAAATATGACTATATGAATGCCTCCGGCGGTATACTAGGATATGCAATGAATCAAGAGTGACATGTATGAAAGAATTATGAACGGTGGCAACTACATGATCATGCTAGCAATACGACAATGATGGAGCGTGTCATAATAAATGGAACGGTGGAAAGTTGCATGGCAATATATCTCGGAATGGCTATGGAAATGCCATGATAGCACTAGTAGAAAAAGGGGCTATGGTCCAGGCCGCCTCAGCCCATTAGTCCCGGTTCAGTCTTGAACCGGGACCAATGTGGGCATTGGTCCCCTTTTTTTATTTGGCCTCTCTTTTTTTATTTGGCCTTCCTTTTTTATTTGGCTTTTCTCTCTTTTTTTTATTTGGGACAATGCTCTATTAATGATGATCATCACATTTTTATTTTTCTTACAACTCGAGAATTACAACTCGATACTTAGAACAAGATATGACTCTATATGAATGCCTCCGGCGGTGTACCGGGATGTGCAATGACTCATGAGTGACATGTATGAAAGAATTATGAACGGTGGCTTTGCCACAAATACGATGTCAACTACATGATCATGCTAGCAATATGACAATGATGGAGCATGTCATAATAAACAGAATGGTGGAAGGTTGCATGGAAATATATCTCGGAATGGCTATGGAAATGCCATGATAGGTAGGTATGGTGGCTGTTTTGAGGAAGTTATAAGGTGGGTGTATGATACCGGCGAAAGGTGCGCGGTATTAGAGAGGCTAGCAATGGTGGGAGGAAAAAGTGCACATAATCCATGGACTCAACATTAGTCATAAAGAGCTCATATACTTATTGCAAAAATCTAGAAGTTATCAAAGCAAAGTATTACGCGCATGCTCCTAGGGGGATAGATTGGTAGGAAAAGACCATCGCTCGTCCCCGACCGCCACTCATAAGGAAGACAATCAATAAATAAATCATGCTCCGACTTCATCACATAACGGTTCACCATACGTGCATGCTACGAGAATCACAAACTTTAACACAAGTATTTCTCAAATTCACAACTACTCAACTAGCATGACTCTAATATCACCATCTTCATATCTCAAAACAATTATCAAGCATCAAATTTCTCATAGTATTCAACACACTCATAAGAAAGTTTTTACTAGTCTTGAATACCTAGCATATTAGGATTATTTAAGAAAATTACCATGCTATTTAAGACTCTCAAAATAATATAAGTGAAGCACGAGAGTTCATCTATTTCTTCAAAATAAAACTAACACCATGCTCTAAAGGATATAAGTGAAGCACTAGAGCAAATGACAAACTACTCTGAAAGATATAAGTGAAGATCAATGAGTAGTCGGATAATTATGCAACTATGTGAAGACTCTCTAACATTATGAATTTCAGATCTTGGTACTTTATTCAAACAGCAAGCAAAGCTAAAGAAAATAAAATGATGCTCCAAGCAAAATACATATCATGTGGTGAATAAAAATGTAGCTTCAAGTAAAGTTACCGATGAACGAAGACGAAAGAGGGGATGCCACCCGGGGCATCCCCAAGCTTAGACGCTTGGTTATCCTTGAATATTACCTTGGTGTGCCTTGGGCATCCCCAAGCTTAGGCTCTTACCACTCCTTATTCCATAGTCCATCGAATCTTTACCCAAAACTTGAAAACTTCACAACACAAAACTTAACAGAAAACTCGTAAGCTCCGTTAGAGAAAGAAAACAAAACACCACTTCAAGGTACTGTAATGAACTCATTCTTTATTTATATTGGTGTTAAACCTACTGTATTCGAACTTCTCTATGGTTTATAAACTATTTTACTAGCCATAGATTCATCAAAATAAGCAAACAACACACGAAAAAACAGAATCTGTCAAAACCAGAACAGTCTATAGTAATCTGTAACTAACGCAAACTAATGGAACTCAAAAAATTCTAAAATAAATTGGTGGACCTGAGGAATTTGTATAGTAATCATCTTCAAAAAGAATCAACTAAATATCACTCCCCAGTAAAAAGTTTTAGCTAATCTCGTGAGCGCTAAAATTTCTGTTTTTTACTGCATGATCATAAAGACTTCACCCAAGTCTTCCCAAAGGTTCTACTTGGCACAAACACTAAATAAAACACAAAACCACGTCTAAACAGAAGCTAGATGGATTAGTTATTCCTAAACAGAACCAAAAATCAATAAACTAAAATAAAATTGGGTTGCCTCCCAACAAGCGCTAACGTTTAACGCCCCTAGCTAGGCATTATGATTTAAATGATGCTCACATAAAAGATAAGAATTGAAACATAAATAGAGCATCATGAAGAATATGACTAGCACATTTAAGTCTAACCCACTTCCTATGGATAGGGATTTTGTGAGCAAACAACTTATGGGAACAATAATCAACTTGCATAGGAAGGTAAAACAAGCATAACTTGAAAACTTTAAGCACATAGAGAGGAAACTTGATATCATTGCAATTCCTACAAGCATATATTCCTTCCTTATAATAATTTTCAGTAGCATCATGAATGAATTCAACAATATAACCAGCACCTAAAGCATTCTTTTCATGATCTACTAGCATAGAATTTTATTACCCTCCACATAAGCAAATTTTTTCTCATAAATAACAATGGGAGTATCATAAGAGACTTGAATACTATAAATTTTTTCCACATTAAAAGAGTAATGTTCAGAGAAAAGGGTACTCATAATCATGACAAGTTTTATAAATATAATTTTCACTACTTTTTATAGCATAAGTTTCATCACAATAATCATCACAGGTAGCAACTTTGTTCTCATCATAATCGATTGAAACCTCTTCCGAAATAGTGGATACATCACTAAATAAGGTCGTGACCTCTCCAAATCCACTTTCATCAATATAATCATCATAAGTAAAAGGCATGCTATCATCATAACTACTTTTCATATCAAAACTTGAGAGACTAAAAATATCATCATTAATAAACATACCATCCCCAAGCTTGGGACAAACATTAATTGCAGCAAATATATTCTCAAATATGTCATCCTCATCAAACATAGCTTCCCCAAGCTTGGGCCTTTTCATATCATAAGCATGATCACTCTCATCATTAATTGTATGGATAGCACCAATAGTATAGCAATTGCCATATTCTTTCAAGCAAGTGCCAAAAAGATTTTCAAGATCATAAGAAGTATCATTATCTTCCCAATCGTAATCATCACAACAAGCAATAGGCATAACGAGATCATCATCAAGTGTATCATCTTCATTTTCATGAGGCACAACAATAATAGGAGCAAATTTATTTGGGAGGGATGCCTTTTTACCTCTCTTCCTTTTTCTTTTGTTCTTCTTCACCACATCATGTGTGGGTTCAATCCTCTTTTTGGAGCTCCTTATTAATGAGATTGGTTGAGCAGAAGGCTCCTACTCGTTACCTGATTCATCATAAGAAATAATAGGAGGATATTGGGAAGTCTCTTCCCTTTCATTAGTATTCTCTTCATCTTCTATTTTTTTTCTTTTCTTTATGTAATTGGCAATATAAGGATTTTCAATACAATTCACCGCACAATACATATAAATCTTCTCTAGATCAAAATCAGGAAATCTATCAAGATTAAATTTTGGAATACCCTCAGTTATACGTTTCATTTCTTCATAACCCAAAAGAAGGCTAAGCTCTTTATGATGCTCAAGGGTAATCAAATTATCACAATATTTGGACACAACTTGATCATGAAACAAATAGCATTGGAGCTTTAAATGACCATGTTCATTGCAAAGTTCACAAGGGGTACTATAAATATTGAATCTTTCAGCGCATTCATCTAGCTCTTCTTGCAACCATTTGGTTTCTAAGTACTTATGACTCTTGCAATATATATCTTCCCTATTTGGTGTGTACATGCAAACATGCACTCCACAAAATTTGACATGTTTATAGGAGGCATTTTCATCATAACTAGCGCAATCATCATTAGCATCATGGATATTCAAAGAATTAGTACTAACAACATTGCAATCATGCTCATCATTCAAATATTTAGTGCCAAACATTTTAAAGATTTCTTCTTCTAGCATTTGAGCACAATTATCCTTTCCATCATACTCACGAAAGATATTAAAAAGGTGAAGCGTATGAGACAAACTCAATTCCATTTTTTTGTAATTTTCTTTTATAAAATAACTAGTGCTAAAACAAGAAACAAAAAGATTCGATTGCAAGATCTAAAGATATACCTTCACTTACCTAGCCTCCCGGGCAACGGCGCCAGAAAAGAGCTTGATGTCTACTACACAACCTTCTTCTTGTAGACGTTGTTGGGCCTCCAAGTGTATAGGTTTGTAGGACAGTAGCAAATTTCCCTCAAGTGGATGACCTAAGGTTTATCAATCCGTGGGAGGCGTAGGATGAAGATGGTCTCTCTCAAGCAACCCTGCAACCAAATAACAAAGAGTCTCTTGTGTCCCCAACACACCCAATACAATTGTAAATTGTATAGGTGCACTAGTTTGGCGAAGAGATGGTGATACAAGTGCAATATGGATGGTAGATATAGGTTTTTGTAAACTGGAAATATAAAAACAGCAAGGTAGCAAGCGATAAAAGTGAGCACAAACGGTATTGCAATGCTAGGAAACAAGGCCTAGGGTTCATACTTTCACTAGTGCAAGTTCTCTCAACAATAATAACATAATTGGATCATATAACTATCCCTCAACATGCAACAAAGAGTCACTCCAAAGTCACTAATAGCGGAGAACGAACGAAGAGATTATGGTAGGGTACGAAACCACCTCAAAGTTATTCTTTCCAATCAATCCGTTGGGCAATTCCTATAAGTGTCACAAATAGACCTAGAGTTCGTACTAGAATAACACCTTAAGACACAAATCAACCAAAACCCTAATGTCACATAGATACTCCAATGTCACCTCAAGTATCCGTGGGTATGATTATACGATATGCATCACACAATCTCAATTCATCTACTCAAACCAACACATAGAACCTCAAAGAGTGCCCCAAAGTTTCTACCGGAGAATCACGATGAAAACGTGTGCCAACGCCTATGCATAGGTTCATGGGCGGAACCCGCAAGTTGATCACCAAAACATACATCAAGTGGCACAAGGTATCCCATTGTCACCACAGATACACACGGCAAGACATACATCAAGTGTTCTCAGATCTTTAAAGAGTCAATCCGATAAGATTACTTCCAAGGGGAAACTCAATCCATTACAAGAATGTAGAGGGGGAGAAGAAACATAAGATCCAACTATAATAGCAAAGCTCGCGATACATCAAGATCGTGCTAAATCAAGAACACGAGAGAGAGATCAAACACATAGCTACTGGTACATACCCTCAGCCCCGAGAGTGAACTACTCCCTCCTCGTCATGGAGAGCGTCGGGATGATGAAGATGGCCATCGGTGAGGGTTCGCCCCCTCCGGCAGGGTGCCGGAATAGGCTCCCGATTGGTTTTTGGTGGCTACAGAGGCTTGCAGCGGCGGAACTCCCGATCTATTCTCTGTTCTGGAAGTTTTAAGGTATGGCGGTATATATGGGTGAAAGAGGTACGTCGGGGGAGCCACGGGGCCCCACGAGGCGGAGGGGCGCGCCCTAGGGGGGTGGGCGCGCCCCACCCTCGTGGGCAGCCCGTATCTCCCCTGATGTGCACTCCAAGTTCCCTGGGTTGCTTTCCTTCCGAAAATAACTTCTCTAGTTGATTTCGTTCCGTTTCGACTCCGTCTGATATTCCTTTTCTTCGAAACACTGAAATAGGCATAAAACAACAAATCTGGGCTGGGCCTCCGGTTAATAGGTTAGTCCCAAAAATAATATAAAAGTGGATAATAAAGCCCAATATTGCCCAAAACAGTAGATAATATAGCATGGAGCAATAAAGAATTACAGATACGTTGCAGACGTATCAACGCTATGTTCTCTTTGGTCGAATACGCCTATGTTTGAGCAGGAAGCCCCCAAGTGACATACTGACAAATCGTGTTCGTCAGGGACCTATGTTTGAGCCGTGCGATGCATCCAACTCTCTTTGGTCCCTGAAGTTTTGGGCGTCAAGCCTCTTAAATGAATATGATGATAAAGACTCAGCTTCGAGGAAGCGAAACGACAGAGGCCTTGAATTATCAGGGATGCCTGCTTTATTATACTGCTTATAATATATACATTGAGTAACTATGTACATCATGAGAGCCGGTGGCTCAAGTATAGTAGGGTCAAAGATGAGCTATATTCCACGGCCGACGGGTCTCCTCCTCCGACTTACGTGAGTCCTTGTGGTCTCGAACGTCAATAAGATAGTATGACCCATTATGGAGATTCTTGCTGACCACAAAAGGTCCTTCCCAAGGTGGTGATAGCTTATGCATGTCCTTTTGGTCTTGGATGAGTCGGAGCACTAAGTCGCCTTCTTGAAAGGTTCTGCTTCTAACCCGGCGGCTGTGACAGCAGCGCAGGTCTTGCTGATAAATCACCGAGCGGGCTATTGCCAAGTCTCACTCTTCATCCAACAAGTAAAGTGCATCTTGACGAGCTTTTTCGTTGTCAGCCTCAATATAAGCCGCCACGCGAGGTGAGTCATGACGGATGTCACTTGGCAGCACCGCCTCTGCTCCATACACCATGAAGAAAGGTGTGTAACCCGTAGATCTATTAGGTGTAGTGTCGATGCTCCAATGCACAGAAGGCAACTCCTCCACCCAACAACCCGGCGTCCGCTATAAAGGGACTAAGAGCCGGGGCTTGATACCTTTCAAAATCTCCTGATTAGCTCTTTCTGCTTGACCATTGGATTGAGGATGAGAAACAGGCGAAACGTCAAGCCGGACATGCTCTCGTTGACAGAACTCTTCCATGGCTCCTTTGGAAAGATTAGTGCCATTATCAGTTATGATGCTGTGTGGAAAACCAAAACGAAAAATCACCTTTTTCATGAACTGAACCACTATGGCTGCATCACACTTACTGACTGGCTCCGCCTCAACCTACTTTGTAAACTTGTCCACTGCCACCAGGAGGTGTGTCTTTTTATCCTTAGACCTTTTGAAAGGCCCGACCATGTCAAGCCCCCAGACTGTGAACGGCCAAGTAATTGGAATTATCCTCAATTCTTGAGCCGGTACATGAGCTTGTCGTGAGAATTTCTAACACCCGTCACATTTACTGACCAGATCTTCTGCATCAGCATGCGCCGTCAACCAATAAAACCCATGATGGAAGGCTTTGGCCACAAGAGATTTTGAGCCGGCATGATAACCGCAATCCCCTTCATCGATCTCACGAAGTATCTCCTGACCCTCCATAGGTGACACGCAACGTTGAAACGCTCGAGTGACGCTGCAGTGATGTAACTCGCCATTAACGATTCTCATGGACTTGGACTGCCGGACGATTTGTCTCGCCAAGGTCTCATCCTCAGGCAACTCTCCCCGGGTCATATAAGCCAAATAAGGCACTATCCAACCCGGGATGACATGGAGAGCCGCTACCAGCTGCGCCTCCGGGTCTGCTACTGCTAGATCTTCTTCTGTGGGTAACTTGACAGAAGGATTATGCAAAACATCGAGAAAGGTATTAGGTGGCACCGGCTTATGCTGAGAACCCAGCTGGCTTAAGGCATCAGCCGCCTCATTCTTCCTTCGATCAATGTGCTCCACTTGATAACCCTTGAGGTGTCTAGCTATAGCATCACCCTCACGACGGTAAGCCGCCATAAGGGGATCCTTGGAATCCCACTTGCCTAACACCTGTTGAGCCACGAGATCTGAGTCGCTCAAACACCGTACCCGGCTCAAATTCATCTCCTTGGCCATCCGGAGATCATGGAGTAAGGCCTCGTACTCAGCTGCATTATTAGTACAAGGAAACATAAGCCGGGGCACATAACAGAATTTGTCATCTTGAGGGGAAGTTAACACGACTCCAGCCCCCGAGCCTTCCAACTGCCTGGACCCATCAAAGTAAATAGTCCAATATGTGTTATCAGGTTTCTCCTCAGGTGCCTGCAGCTCTGTCCAGTCATTGATAAAATCCACCAAGAATTGAGACTTAATGGCAGTACGTGGCATGTACTTCAGACCATGAGGCCCAAGCTCAATGGCCCACTTGGCGACTCGTCCCGTGGCCTCTCTGTTCTGGATGATGTCTCCCAAGGGGGCAGAACTTACCACAGTGATAGGGTGACCTTGGAAGTATTGCTTCAGCTTCCGGCTTGCCATGAACACCCCGTAGACAAGCTTCTGCCAATGTGGATATCTTTGCTTAGACTCAATGAGCACCTCACTGACATAATAAACCGGCCTTTGAACCGGATGCTCCTTGCCATCCTCCTTGCGTTCCACCACGATTGCAACACTGACAGCTCGTGAGCTAGCGGCCACATATAATAACAATGGCTCTCTATCAATGGGAGCTGCCAGGACCGGCGGCTCAGATAATTGTCTCTTTAAATCCTCAAAGGCAGTATTAGCAGCATCACTCCAGACAAAAGTGTCTGTTTTCTTCATCATCTGATACAGCGGTAGGGTCTTCTCTGGATTAGCTTCAATGCCCCTGTTTGCGACCAGAAATCCCAAAAGCTTGCCTGCAGGTACACCAAATACACACTTGTCCGGGTTAAGCATCATCTTGTAAACCCGGAGATTATCAAAGGTCTCCTTTAAATCAGATATCAAGGTTTCCTTCTCTCTGGACTTCACCACTATGTCATCCACATAAGCAAGAGCGTTGCGCCCAATCTGATTGTGGAGACAGTTCTATACACACCGCTGATAAGTCGCCTGGGCACTCATGAGCCCAAAAGGCATAGATACATAGTAGAAGGTCCAAATGGAGTGATGAAAGCTGTCTTCTCCTGGTCCTTCACTGCCATCTTGATCTGATGATATCCAGAATAAGCATCCAAAAAGCTCAAACGCTCACAACCTGCCGTAGCATCAATGATTTGATCAATACGGGGGAGAGCAAAAGGATCAGCCGGACAAGCCTTATTTAAGTCCGTGTAATCCACACACATCCGCCAGGTGCCGTTCTTCTTGAGTACGAGCACCGGGTTAGCCAACCACTCTGGGTGAAAAACTTCCACAATGAATCCGGCCGCTAAGAGTCGTGCAACCTCCTCTCCAATAGCTTTCTGTCTTTCTTCGTTGAATCGCCGAAGAAACTGTCTGACCGGCTTATACTTTGGATCAATATTAAGAGTGTGCTCAGCGAGTCCTCTCGGTACACCTGGAATGTCAGAAGGTTTCCATGCAAAGATGTCCTGGTTCTCACGGATGAACTCGATGAGCGCGCTTTCTTATTTAGGATCCAAGTTGGAGCTGATGCTGAACTGCTTAGATGAGTCGCCTGGAGTGAAATCAACAAGTTTAGTCTCAGCAGCTGATTTAAAGTACATTGCCAGGTCATGCTCTTTGGTTGGCTTCTTCAGAGAGATCATATCCGCCGGGTCAACGTTATCTTGGTAAAACTTCAACTCCTCTGCTGCACACACAGACTCAGCATAAGCCACATCACCTTCCTCACACTCCAGAGCCACCTTTCGACTTCCATGCACAGTGATGGTGCCTTTGTAACCCGGCATCTTGAGTTGTAGATAAACATAACACGGCCGCGCCATGAACTTAGCATAAGCCGACCGCCCAAATAGAGCATGATATGTGCTCTTGATTTTGACCACCTCAAAAGTTAAATTTTCAGCCCTGGAATCGTACTCATCTCCAAAAGCCACCTCCAGCTCAATCTTTCCGACAGGGTACGCCGACTTACCAGGCACCACTCCATGGAAAACGGTGTTGGACGTCTTTAAGTTTTTGTCAGTCAAACCCATACGCCGAAAGGTTTCGTAATAGAGGATGTTGATGCTGCTACCTCCATCCGTGAGCACCTTAGTGAATTTATATCCACCGACCTGAGGTGCCACCACCAAGGCTAACTGACCCGGATTATCAACCTGGGGAGGGTGATCCTCTCTACTCCACACAATAGGCTGCTCTGACCACCTCAAATAACGGGGAACCGCCGGCTCAACAGAGTTCACGGCCCTCTTATGGATCTTCTAGTCACGTTTGCATAAGCTTGTGGTGAATACATGATACTGCCCACTATTTAGCTACTTGCGATGGCTTTGATAACCCGACTGCTGCTGCCGTTGTCCTCCTTGACCAGACTGCTGTTGGTTATAACCGCCTTGATTTCCCTGAAAAACGGAACTTGAACCGCCGCCCGGGCCATGAAACCCGCCGGCACCTGAGCCGCCGCCCGACCCATGATTGCCATCAAACGTGTTGGAATTCATGAAAGCCTTCATGATGGTGCAATCCTTCCATAAGTGGGTGGATGGTCGCTCACAGGTGCCGTGTCTCGGGCAGGGCTAATTGAGTAGCTGCTCAAGAGATGGACCTGACCCGCCAGATCGAGGGGGCGATTTTCCCTTACGTCTCTGATTGTTACCCTGCGCATTGGTGTTGGCCACAAACTCCGGATTACCCTCCGCCTTACGCTTGTTGCCTCCTTGATTCATCGGGTTATGCTGTTGACCCTTTCCATTGTCGTTCTTCTTTCCCTTCCCTGTCTTTTCCTCATCAGACGCGGGATCTTTGGTACTATCAGAGTCGGCGTACTTGACTAAAGCTGCCATCAGCGTACCCATATCATTGCAATCACGCTTAAGGCGCCCCAGCTTCTGTCTCAGCGGCTCAACGCGACAATTCTTCTCCAAGATGAGAACTGCTGAGCCGGCATCCATCTTGTCAAATGAATGTATTATCTCCTTGACCTGGCGCACCCAGTGGGTTGTGGATTCACCCTCCTCTTTCTTACAATTTGTTAAGTCCACAATCGACATGGATTTCTTCTAAGTATCCTTGAAATCTGGATGAATCGGGCCTTTAACTCTGCCCATGAACCAATGGAATTCGGTGGCAAGGCCTTTAACCAAGACCGGGCCGTTCCATCCAACATCATGGTGAAGTATCTAGCCATTGCCGCATAACTGACCTCCAACAGCTCCATGGGCATCTCACAGCTTTCAATCCATGTCCCAGGCTGTAACTCGGCCGTATAGTTTGGCACCTTTCGAGGCCCCTTGAAGTCCTTAGGGAGACGCACATTACGTAAAGCCGGCACCAAACACGGTAGGTCGCCGGTTCTGGTGGCTACTCCCGCCTCAATAGAGGTTGTCGGATAATCCGGAAAGGCCGGTTGAGCCATTTGCTGAGTCGTTAGCTGAGCTGCCCGCTCGTCCTCCTGACGTATCCGGTCCTGCACCGGATTATATCCGCCGGGCTGGATACAGCGCTGAGCATTGCTTGACAAAGCTTCTGACTCCATGTGCCTGCTGTAACTCGGGCTCCGGTTTGGACGAGACAGAGCTAACCAAGGCGGAGGAGTTGAATGAATTATGTCCCGGCTATAAGAATAAGTCTCTTGCTGAGCCAAAGCTGTTTGAACGAGCTCTCTGATCCTCCGGGTCTCCACTTCTGTTGGATCGTCACCGTCCACTGGGAGAGCCGCCAATTGTGCCAAAGCTGCAATTAAGTTCTCCATGGGGTTGGAAAAGTGACCCGATGGTATTGGCACATAACGGGGCGGTGCCATATTTCCGTGAGGTGGTCCCATCACCTGAGGCTGAACCAGTTCCCCCGGCTGTCATGAGCTGATTGACCCCCGACGGGTTCCTTGGACCAGCTCCGGGTGTAGCAAAGAGGCTCCGTGGATTGTAAATCAGAGGCAAACGAGATTGAGTTTTCTGATGCCTTCTCCTCATCACCTCATTAGACGCGTTCAGGCTCATTGTAAGCTGAAAAGCCTGTCACTAGAGTTGCTGCGCCCGTGCATCCAAAGCCGCCCGTTCCGTGGACAATCTGGTGTCCTCAGCTGCTAAGGCCTCTTTGGCCCAAGCTATCTCCTCACGAACCTGTGCCACCTCTGCATTATGCTCATCTTGATTTGCAGGGATAACTGTGGCAGTTAACAGGGCTGTAAGTTTATTCATGAGATACATCAGCACCTGAGCCAGCGGCCGCACTGGGCCTCCTGCACCGGCTGCTACTGACCCGGATGTTATGGCTGCTGCCGCTGTAGAATTTTGTCCGGGTTGAGTACCAGCCATGAAGACTCCTGCCCAGTTTGGCGACTTAGAGGGGTCCGAAATAGTGTTGCCATTGGAACATCCCCCAAGCCCGCCGTCTTGCAGCAGATACAGCGAATCTGTTGAACCGGCGGACAAATCGCCATCGGAGAGGACGGCCGTCTCACCACCACCTTCAGATGCTTCAGAAAGTTCCCCTCCGTGGATGCAGCCCACAAAGGCACGCTTCACGATGGGTTGAGCCCGGGCGGGTCTCGCGCGCTGAGCCGTCTCAATGAGGTCGGTGTAGTAGTCCGGCTCAGGGCCCGGCTCACCAATCCGCCCGATGAAAACATGGATTCCGCCGAAGGGAACCCAGTACCCGTACTCAATTGAGCCAGCGTCGGGGCCCCAGCCTTCATCGTCGATGTAGATCTTGTCGCGATGACTCTTGGTCATCCGGCCAACCGCGTATCCCTTGAGCCCTTCAAAGCTGCCCTTCAAGAACTCAAATCCACCGTGTGCTAGCCCCACGGTGGGCACCAACTGTCGTGGAATTGTCACGGCAGATGTCCTCTTGCAAGGACTTAGTCATGGAGCCATCGCAACTAGGAAGCTTAAAGGGGTTAATCAGGACAAAGGACACGAGAGGTTTTATACTAGTTCGGCCCCTTACGGTGAAGGTAAGGCCTACGCGTAGTTGGGTTGGTATTGCTGAGGTTTCGATGACCGGGGAGCGAGAGACGCTATGCCCGGTTCTCGATGTGTCGTTTCTTTCCCTAAGCCGCCAGCGGGTCGTCCCCTTATATACACGGGTTGACGCCTTGCGGCCTATAGAGTCCCGGTCGGCTCATAGACAATGTCCGGTTCGGTGACTAGTTAATTCTACCTTACAATACAAGTCATGCCATCATGGCGGTTTATCACTATGGGCCTTAAGTCACCTGTGGGCTTTGGACCCTTTATTGAACTGCCATCTTCATGCTTGGTCTTGGGCTCCTTCTGATGAATATTCTCTGTGTAACCCGGCCCTTCCTGGGTGGCTTACACAGTTAGTTATATCCCCAACACAAGGCATGATGCTCAACCAAGTATCATGCATGACAAGACTACATGAGGAAGTTACATATAAAGTTCATTAGATTCGGAGCTACCGCCTAGAAGATATGAGCCAAACAAGGTGAACATGGCACTGATGCAAAATGCATTCAAACATCAAGCAAACACACTCGAAACATGGATGCAACAAGATAACATGAAACTAAATGCAAAACTAAGCAAGTTTCATATAGAGCACACTCAAAACGGAGCAACGGTTCAACACATACACATGAAACAAGTTTAAAGGACAAGCTGTCCAAAACAGCAACTAGGCATATTGCTATCACCAAAACAACATGCTACAACACCACAAAATGAAAACAAAAGGCATGGACATGATTTACAGGTAAAGCATTACAAAACATGAACACTGAGCTATCTCCAGATCTCACTAGAACATGCTCAAAAGGTCATAGCAAGATAACAAATAATAACAGCTCACAGACTTAGTGGAAATCATTGGACATGACAGAATTAACATCAGGTTGCAAAGTTTAGAGCTATTGTCGTGGAATTGTCATGGCAGATGTCCTAGTGTGAGGACTTAGTCACGAGGCCAGCGCATCTATGTGGTAGCTTGAGAGAGGTTGAGCGGAATTGAGAGACGCAACACAAGACAAGGATTTAGACAGCTTCGGGCCCCGGGAAACATCATCCGGTAATAACCCTACATGTTGTTTGTAGCTAGATCTCATTATGCTCATGAGAGAGTCGCCGCATCAGCCGGCTCACCCTTTGTGTCTAGCCCTAGATATTGTTTCTTGTTCCTTGTCCCCTCTTGGGGTGCCCTGCCCCTCCTTATATAAGTTGAAGGGGCGGGTTACATGACTAGCCATAGTAGGATTACTCAATTACATGTGGAGTCCTAGTCTTGCTTCTTTTGTAAGGGAATATTCCTTACGCTTTCGTCTTAAGCCGGCCCACCATAACATGAGCCGACCTTCTGGGCCTTGGGCCTAGTCTTCTATCTGACCCGCCGTCGGGGTCATCCATGAGTCGTCAGGCTCGTGAGTCGTCTGACCAGTGAGCCGCCAGACCCGTGAGTCGCCAGTCCTCTGGCGGGTCATCGGTGAAGCGCCAAGTCCGGTCGGGTCATACCGCGGGGTATATCCCCGACATTAGCCCCCAGTTTAATTTGGATTTATCCATGTTAAACTAATCATGTAAAACAAACAGAAGAACAAATTTGAAAGATTGTGGTCCGGGTTAAAAATTCTTGTAAGCCGGCACCTGATCATCCTTAATTCCTTGTGCTCCGGGTTAAATATTCTCCTGAGCAGGGACCTGATTATCCTTAAGTCCAATTGTCATTTCCTTCATCTAGAAAATCCGGGTCAATAATCTAGCTTCATACTCAATTTGCTGATGTTGGTTTCTCACAGAAAAATATTGTGAAGAATAATCCACTTGAGTCGGCTTCCAAGGCGTCGGCTTAATAAACATATTGGACTCAAGACTCATCTGGTGATCCGCCGGTTTAAAGATGTATAGGCCGGCGAGCAAAATTGCCAGCTTGTAAATATTGATAACACCGGGTCATAATTGTTGTTGATGCCGGGTTAATGTTATGATGACGCTGGGTCACAAACTTTGCAGATTTCTCTGATAATAATATAATACCTGATTTGCTCAAAACTGATAATTTGAAGTTATTCCTCCCTTATATGCATATCACCTGTAGCCCCCTAGTGCCGGTTTGTCATGCTTGCAGCAACTTGGGACTTGTAATTTCCTTATGCTCATAAAGATTTCAACCAGTGTAGCCCCCAAGGGCCGGGTCATTATGCAATAATGAGCAGGGACTTTGTAAATATGATCATGTAAACTTGAGCAACAACGTGTAGCCCCCAAGGCCCGGCTCAATAAGATATTACTGAGCTGGGACTTTGTATATGATTCATTGATAATACCATCAAATGATGTAATCTCCACCATGGCGCTTGAATCCACGTCCACAAGGTTAAGAGCTTTGTACTCTACTAACTAAATAATGGATCTTTCAATATAATGGATCAAGACTTATGTACCTTGAATTGTTGACAGGAGCAATTGGTAGCCCCCAAGGGCCGGCTCATTATGATGTGATGAGTCGGGTCTTCAATAAGTTGATCAAAAAGTGAATTTACATTAGCCCCCAAGTGCCATGGTGCATGCTGGCAGTCACATGGGACTTGCATATTTGATGTAATCTCAATTTGAATAATGTAGTCCCCAAGTGCTCGTAAGCCTGCAGCGACTCGTGACTATTCCCTCCATTGTAACAATAAATCATGTCCATTAATAAAATAATGATCATTGCGCTGAAGCGACTTTGAAGACCTCCATCATAATATTGGCTATTGATAACCATAATAAAAATCCAGCCATGTTGGCTATTAAAGATTTGAATAATATAATCCGGTTTGAAAAAACTCAATCATTCAATATCATAATGAAAATCCAGCCAAGTTTTCCTATTTGAAGATTCAAATACCTTATCTGTAAGTAAATCCGGAGTTTTAAATACCCGTCGGCTCTTGGACAATGGAGATTTAATACGTCTCCATTGTAAGCCGGAATTTTTATAACCCGGCGGCTTATAACCTTTGAGAAAATCCAGAATAGATAATCATTTTGAAGCATCAATTTGAATGATGAGCTTGGACTTAAGCATTTGTATAAGTCATAATTCTGCAAATTCTGCACAGAGTTTAAACAACATATGCCCTGGCAAGTTAACATCAAAAGCCAGGGCGGGTAACCATCTAAATGTAGTCTTATCCTTCACACTAGTAGATCACAAGAACCCTTTGCGGTTTACCGTAGGGCGGGTCATAATATCTTACATATGACCACTGGTGTGTAAAACATTTGAGGCTTCTGATTCCAATACGATCAGAAAACCGTTCCAAAGGGGTTAAGCTAAGATTCGAATACGATCATATAGCCCCGAGTGGCTTTGGCGTTGCCGATCAAGAGGGTACAAACAGCTATGTTCTCTTTGGTTCGAATACGACCTATGTTTGAACAGGAAGCCCACAAATGACCTTGAGAGTTGTTTAACGACGCTGATTCGAATACGATCCACGTCGGACCCAAAAAGGGGTTGAGCTATGATTCGAATACGATCAAGAAGCCCCCTAGTGAGTTTGGCAGTGTGCCGATCAAAAGGGTACTGACAGCTATGTTCTCTTTGTTTCGAATACGACCTATGTTTGAACAGGAAGCCCCCAAGTGACTATATAAATTTTGGCATCGCGCATCATGGCATCAAGTACTTTTTGGCAACCTTTAATTTTTCTGAGAACTCGAATCTTGCGAGAGAATAATTCTTTTTGAACCGGAACTTTAAACCGGATTTGAGAGCTTAAAAGCTTTTGTAAGAGACAATTTTACCATGAGCCGGATGTTTGAACTGGATTTGAGAGCTTCAAAACTTTGCGGGAGAGAGATGTCTCTTGAACCGGATTTTAAACCGGAATCTTTATTTTGAACCGACAATTTTCTGACGGCCTTTAAATTTTAATCAATATGGCGGTGTCCTCCGAAACCGGGTTATCATTCCCTCCAATGACCCGGAGTTCCCGAGTCATGTCATTGTAGCCTCCGAGTCTTAAGACGACTCGGGGAGTTGTCTTGAGATTCTCCACATTTGACCGTGATATAAACCGGTATGAGTCATTCAATGTCTCAGTGATATAACTTGTCCTGCACTAGAGAACTCGCAAGCACTAGTAGAAAATAGGGCTATGGTCACGGGGCAATATTCACATTAGTCCCGGTTCAGTCACGAACCGGGACTAATGTGAGCATTGGTCCCGGTTCGTGCGGCTAAGGCATTAGTCCCGGTTCACTCGGGCCCTTTAGTCCCGGTTTAAGACATGAACCGGGACTAAAGGGTGCGATGACCTTTAGTCCCGGTTCGTGCCTCAAACCGGGACTAAAGATTAGACCTTTAGTCCCGGTTTGAGGCACGAACCGGGACTAATGGGGTTGAGACCTTTAGTCCCGGTTCGTGCCACGAACCGGTACTAAAGGCCCCATTTTCAAACTCTACCCCCCCTGGTGGATCGCCTTTTCAGTTTAAAAAAAATAAAAGAAAATGATGGAAATGTCAAAAAAATAAAAGAAAATAAGTTTCTCATGTGATATGTGGTCTAGTTGTTGGGAAAATTTGCAAATGTGAATTTCGACTTTATTTGCAAAATCTCTCTGAAATTTGTAAAAATGGGCATAACTTTTGCATACTAACTCGGATGAAAAAGTTTTTTATATGAAAAATCATCTACTCAAAAAGTTACATCCGAATTTAATAGGGAGAACCCCGTTAAACATTTGCAAAATCCTCAAAACCTAATAGAAAAAAGGTTATGGTGCTTTTAAGATCTAGAGTGGAAAAAATCAAAAAATATTCAAACAGTGGGCAAACTATGGTCAAACAATGGTCAAACTAATTATTCTAGAATATTAGTGTTACTAAATAATTATTTTAGTTATTTCAATTTTGGTCAAATGTGGTCAAACTGTGGTCAAATTGTGGTCAAACAATGGTCAAACTAATTATTCAAGAAATATTAGTGTTACTAAATAATTATTGTTTTTTAAAACAATAGTTTCAAACTCAAACAATGAAATGTGTCACTTCATGCTCAAGCAAAATTCCTGAAGGTTAATAGGATTGGAATCTTACTATTGTCAGGAAAACAACAAGTGCAGACTTGGAGCGAGGGAGAATATAACCCGGAAGTTAAGCGTGCTCAGGCTGGGGGAGTGGGAGGATGGGTGACCGTTCGGGAAGTTAGATGATTTGGAATGATGAGGGGTGATTAGAGGATAAATTGAGAAGTGATGAGGGGTGGTGATTACAGACTAGAGGTTAAAATAATTCAGAAATTTAAAAATCAAAAAAAATTTCAAAAAAAAATCATAAAATTTCCTTTAGTCCCGGTTGGTGTTACCAACCGGGACTAGTCCCGGTTCTGGATTGAACCGGGACTAAAGGGTCAGGGCATTAGTACCGACCCTTTAGTCCCGGTTCATGAACCGGGACTAAAGGCCCTCACCAACCGGGACAATAGGCCCCTTTTCTACTAGTGAAGCCAGAGTAATTGCCCTTTTAAAGAAAGCAATATATAATATATATATATATATATAATATACTAGATGAATTTCACCTGATGCGTCAGGTTAGTAATTATCACCGCGGAGTTGATGATCCCCATGGTGAAGCTGAAATCAATCACGACCGAGCCGGCCGTGGGAGCCGATAGATGAGTCGGCCGCGGTGTTGTAAGCCGGTGTGGACGAGCAAGTTGTCCTCCTTGTTGTAAGCTGGCATGGTCACGAGAGACGACCATGGCGTTGTAAGCCGGTGGTCGCGAGAGACGGCCACGGCGTTGTAAGCCGGTGTGGGAGTCCGTTGATTTACGAAGACCACCTGTACCAAAAGATGTTGGGGTGCCTCCATCTCCGCAGTATAATATCACTTTTTGTCATAAATAATTGCCCTGCATAAACAATATTGCAGACCAAGGCAAAGATAAACTTGTTCTTTGACAAAAACAACATGTGCTAATAAAACAAACTTGGATGGATATCACCTGATTTGTTTGGACGACGGATGATCCGTTTATCACGACAGAGGTGGCTCAGGCAGACCAGCGACTCAATATAGTTCTGGCGGCTCAGGCAGACCGGCGACTTAATATAACCCCGGCGGCTCAAAGCGGCAAGGGCGGCTCAATGCGGCTCCAGCGAGTTGATGTAAATTAAGCTGCACGGGCGGCGACTTGCGCACACCTGTTCCATCAGTAAGCGGGCGCAGACGCCGGTGCGTGATGATGTTGACGTACACTTCATAGGCACAACATAGCACCACCTTTGCTGCACATAAAAGTATACAGACCAAAGTAATTGTTCTTTGATGAAAACAATATATTTAATAAAATAAACTTATATGGATACAAGGTTTTGGATTCCGAATGGACGAATTTTCTCGTGGGGGCGAGATTCTCGGTTACCATGGTTACCGAGAAATACCGAACATATTTCGGACGAAATTTATAATTGAATTTTGAATTCAAATTGTTTTAAGTTCGATATAGATAAAAGTTGAACCAATATTGTGCACAAAGTTGGTAGCACCCCAGTTTAATGTCTTGTACCCTCTAAGTAAAGAGGTCGTGAGGTCGATTCCTCTCCTGTCCTCTTTTTTCATGTACATATTTTGAAAAATAAACCAAAAAAGTTGTGACGGTAGTAGACCTGTACCACCGCGCCACAGCTGCCTTTGGTGATATTCTAGAGTTGCAATACTATTGTAGTAAACGCTGAACGTAAAAATTCAAAAATTTCGAATTTTTTTGCTCGGGATACGCGTTTTTCGTAGGGCAACGAGAAGCTCGGTAACCGCCCGATAACCGTTTTTCTCGGGCGGTACCCAAAACCATAGATGGATATCACCCGACATTTTTTTTGTCGGATGATCACGGATGCTGGTGTAGATAATGCTGGTCGTGCTTGGATCAAAAAATAGCCAGACAGATGCACTTCTACTGTAGCACCAGCGCCCACATGGGTCTTCCTCTGTCCCCCTTTTCTGAATAATAATCGGCTTTGAATGCCTTGAGATCCAAGTCGATGTGCTTTGACGCATAGCGAGTGTTCATTAGTAATTGATGCATGTGGATAGCATCGCTACCACTACTGCTGAATAATGGTTTTCTCGTAGTGTATCAGACTGATTATCGGAGTCGCTTATCTGGGCACAACAATGAAAAATTGACCCTGATGAAGTCATGTACCTACGGTAGGGACACGGACCCGTCCTAAAGAGCCTTACCATAGGACATCCCTAGAAGAAGTCACCTATCAATCAACTTGAAGGTATCCCACTCGACGGGTTGAAGACACTCGACCAAGAAGCTGTCACTCGACCAAGAAGCTGTCACTCAACCAAGAAGCCAACCACTCGACTGCCAGAAGACCTCAAGTCACTCCGCTGGCAAACGGTCGGCTATTAAGTAGTCTTTATGATTATTATGACACTTTATTAGGGACGTTATCAGTAACGCCCACCTTAAATGTACCTTAAACCCTGCATTACTGAGGGCAGGAGAGGGCTGGCGAACTCTATATAAGCCATCCCCCTCCTCAGTATCAGGGGTTGGCACCCCTGTCAATTCACACACGCATAATACAGTCGACCGCCTCCGGGCACCGAGACGTAGGGCTGTTACTTCCTCCGAGAAGGGCCTGAACTCGTAAACCTTGCGTGCTTACAACTTCCCAATAGCTAAGGTCTAGCCTCCTCATACACACCCCCTACCTCACTGTCAGACTTAGAACCACGACAGTTGGCGCCCACCTTGGGGCATTAGTCTTAGCGCCTAATTGGAGAAGTTGCGATTTTTCCGATCCACTTGATCATGTTTTCCTGCGGAGCTTTGGCAGAGGGCCGCGAGATCCGTCTCGGCGGACTCACTTTCATCGCCGACGACTCCGCCTGGCTCCAGGAGGTGCCGCTTGACGTCGACGCGCTCCCCGTCCGCGGTGCGACGCATTTTCGCGCGTGCGTCCACCGCGTCCTCCTGCGCGAGCCGTCGACCCCATATCGGTCGACTCCCGTGTCATCTCCCCGTCCTGTCTCCCGCTAGCGCAAGCGCTCGGGTCGGTCGAGACTCCAGCGGTGGATGAAGCACGCTGCGGCCCGCCAGTCGGCGGCCCCGCAAGTCGCGGCAATCGAGCCCGACGAATCCCTCTGCGGCCTGTTCAATCTGTCGACTGGCTCCATGGAGACCGCATCCGAGTGCGATAGCAGCGACCCTTTGGCGGAGGTTCTGGCGGTCGAGGGGACACGCAGTCCTCTTGGATTCCATCGTGCTGATAGTGATGCCGATAGAGGCGATCTGTCGCATCCTCACGACGAATACCTCCCCGAACCTCTTACGCCATTACAGCGGGAGGAGCTTCATCGCCGGAACATGGACGCGCTCTACACCCCTATTGTTGGAGAAACCCCCGAGGCCCGGGCCTTGGAGGACACGCGCTTGGCTAATCTAGCCGAGCGCACTCGACTGGAGAATCTACAGCGAGCTCTCAACGAGCGAGCGTGTCAGCGGGCTCCCGAGTCCAGTCGACGCCAGCAGGCTCCCGAGTCCAGTCGACGCCAGCAAGCTCCCGAATCCAGTCGACGTCAGCTCTTCCCACCGCCGTAGGTATACCGAACTCCGGTTCAGAACCTGGCTGCCGCGGCCCGCATAGCAGAGTCAATCCAGCCCTCTCTGTCAGAGCCTGGCAGAGGATTGCTGCAGAACAGAGCATTGCTCCGAGCGGCGGGAAATCAGAATTCCGCCGTCTCTCAGTCGCGGGACAGGATCCACAGTCGATCCGTTGCAACGGAAACCGTCTAGTCGGCTCACAGCCCGAGATCGCCCCCGAGGCGTGAGGGACGTGGAGACCGGCACGATCAGTATTGGATAAATGAACAATATGATCACCGACCCGACCGTGATGATAGACGTCGAGTGTCGTCCCCTCCCCCGAGGAGTGGATCGTATGCACCTCGACATCGAGATGACAGGCGCCCCCATAACGTTGGGCAGAGGATCCCAGTCGACCCCAGAGACCCAGGCTTTGACGCGAGATCCATCCTCGTTCAAGGTCTGGTGGACAGGAACAGGCCTCATCGAGAGGGCCACAACAGAGATACGCCCACCGGCAGCAGAGCACATGCCTCGGGGCCTGAATGTTTCAGTCGAGCCATCAGAGCCGCGGTGATCCCTCCCAATTTCAGGCTGGTGACTGGAGTCAGCAAGTTCACTGGTGAATCCAAGCCCGACACATGGCTCAAAGATTATCGAGTGGCTGTGCAGATTGGTGGCGGCAATGATGAGGTGGCCATGAAGCATTTACCCCTCATGTTGGAAGGCTCAGCTAGGGCGTGGCTGAATCAGTTGGCGCCCAGCAGCATTTACACTTGGGAGGATCTCTCCCGAGTGTTTATCACAACCTTCGAAGGGACATGCAAGCGCCCTGCAGGCCTTACGGAGCTGCGGTCTTGCGTACAGAAGCCAAATGAAACTCTGAGAGAATACATCCAGAGGTGGATCACACTACACCACTCGGTCGAGAACGTGCTAGACCATCAAGCAGTTTGCGCTTTCAACGAAGGCGTCAAGTACAGGGAGTTGAATCTGAAGTTTGGCCGAACTGGAGAGATGTCCCTGAATCGGATGATGGAGATTGCCACCAAGTACGCTAATGGAGAAGACGAGGACCAACTCCGAAGTGGCAAACTCAAATCAGTCGCCCAAGAAACCGAAGGAAACTCCAGTCGGAAGCAGAAGCGGAAGGCCGAGCCAGCCGCCCCTGGGGAGGCCCTGGCTGTGGCCTAGGGAAATTTCAAGGGAAAACCCAAGGGCACATGGAAACCCAAGAAGGTTAAAGATCAGGATGGGAATGATATGTTGGACCTGCCATGTCACATCCACACCAAGAAAGATGAAGAAGGAAATTTTATTTTCCCGAAGCATACCACTCGACAGTGTCGGCTTCTGATTCAGCAGTTCCAGGGCAAGCAGCCCAAGGATAAGGAAAAAGAACCAGACAGAGTTGAGGACAAAGAGGATAGCGACGATGGGTACCCCCAAGTCAATTCAACCTTGATGATTTTTGCTGATGTCGAAAGTAAAAGTCGACTGAAAGTCATTAACCGTGAGGTGAACATGGTTGCCCCGGCGACGCCCAGTTACCTGAAGTGGTCTTAGACTGCCATCACATTCGACCAGTCCGATCACCCGACGCACATTGCCACCCCTGGGAGGCAAGCTTTGGTGGTCGACCCAGTTGTCGAAGGCACTCGACTGACCAAAGTCCTGATGGACGGCGGCAGTGGCCTGAACATACTGTACGCTGAAACTTTGAAAGGAATGGGCATTTCGATGTCCAGACTCAGCACTAGTAACATGAGCTTCCACGGAGTCATTCCTGGGAAGAAAGCCGAGTCACTCGGCCAGATTGCTCTTGATGTGGTTTTTGGTGATTCAAAGAATTACCGCAAGGAAAAGTTGACGTTTGAAGTTGTGGACTTCCAGAGTGCTTCTCACGCCATCTTGGCCAGGCCAGCTTACGCACGCTTCATGGCTCGACCATGTTACGTGTATCTGAAATTAAAGATGCCTGGCCCCAAAGGTGTGATCATTGTTACGGGCAACCGGAAGAAAGCAGAAGAATGTTTTCAGAAGGGATCAAAGATCACCGATGCTTAGATGGCAGTGGTCGAGCTGAAAGAGTACCAAAAGACTGCCGACCCGAGTGAATTGCTGCGAGCTAAGAAGCCTGCCTCCGATTCAGCTTTTCAGTCGGCTGGTGAAACGAAGACAGTCCACATTCACCCGACCGATCCCGACGCTGCTCCGACTCACATCTCGATGACGCTTGACTCCAAATAGGAAGAAGCGCTCATCCAGCTCCTCCATGAGAACCGGGACATCTTCGCATGGAAACCCTCTGACATGCCTGGAGTTCCCAGGGGCTGGCTGAGCACCGTCTGCGAGTCGACCCAAAGATCAAACCCGTGAAGGAACATCTTCGACGGTCCGCCGTCCAGAAAAAACAAGCCATTGGCGAGGAAGTGGCTCGGCTCTTAGCAGCTGAGTTCATCCGAGAGATTTACCACTCCGAGTGGCTCGCCAATGTCGTCATGATCCCCAAGAAGGACAAGTCACTCCGTATGTGCATTGATTTCAAGCATATCAATCGGGCCTGCCCAAAAGATCATTTTCCTCTCCCTCGCATCGACCAGATTGTCGACTCAACTGCGGGATGCGAGAGATTGTCTTTTCTAGATGCCTACTCCGGGTATCATCAGATCCGTCTGTATGGGCCCGACAAAATCAAAACAGCTTTCATCACTCCATTCGGATGTTTCTGTTACGTCACCATGCCATTCGGCCTCAAGAACGCCGGAGCCACATTCATGAGAATGATCCAGAAGTGTTTACTCACTCAAATCAGTCGGAATGTGGAGGCGTACATGGACGATATCGTGGTCAAGTCCCGGAAAGGTTCCGACCTGCGGGCTGACCTGGCTGAAACCTTTGCCAACCTCAGGAGGTATGATATCAAGCTCAATCCGTCAAAATGCACTTTCAGAGTTCTAGGTGGAAAGTTACTCGGTTTTCTCGTTTCCGAACGGGGAATCGACGCCAATCCTGAAAAAATTGGCACCATACTCCGGATGAAGCGTCCTGTACGTGTGCATGATGTTCAAAAGCTTACAGGCTGCTTGGCCGCCTTAAGTCGATTCATTTCTCGACTCGGCGAAAAAGCGTTGCCTCTTTACCGACTGATGAAGAAGTCTGACAAGTTCGAGTGGACTCCAGAAGCTGATGCAGCGTTTGCAGAGCTCAAAGCTCTGCTCTCCACCCAGCCGGTGCTAGCTGCCCCAATCAGCAAAGAGCCTCTGTTGCTTTACATTGCAGCCACGGGACAAGTTGTCAGTACAGTACTTATGGTCGAGCGGGAAGAGGAAGGGAAGGCCTTCAAAGTTCAACGCCCTGTATATTATGTGTCTGAAGTTTTGACCCCTTCAAAACAAAGATACCCCCACTACCAGAAGCTTGTATATGGGATTTATATGACCACGAAGAAAGTTGCACATTATTTCTCTGACCACTCCATTACAGTCGTCAGCGACGCCCCATTATCAGAGATCCTGCATAACAGAGACGCAACTGGTCGAGTGGCCAAGTGGGCGATTGAACTTAGATATCAAGTTTGAAGCAAAGAAAGCCATCAAGTCTCAAGCAATCGCGGATTTCATCGCCGAGTGGATTGAACAGCAACTTCCGACTCAAGTTCACTCGGAACACTGGACTATGTTCTTCGATGGATCCAAGATGCTGAATGGTTCGGGCGCGGGGGTAGTTTTGGTCTCCCCCCGAGGAGATAAGCTCAGATACGTTCTCCAGATTCACTTCGATTCCTCCAATAACGAAGCAGAGTATGAAGCACTTTTGTATGGGTTGCGCATGGCCATTTCACTCGGCGTCCGTCGCCTCATGGTCTATGGCGACTCAGATCTGGTGGTTAATCAAGTGATGAAGGAGTGGGATGTCAGGAGTCCGGCAATGACTGGATATTGCAGTGCAGTGCAAAAACTAGAGAAGAAGTTCGAGGGGTTAGAACTCCACCACATCCCCCGACTGAAAAACCAGGCAGCCGACGACTTGGCAAAGATAGGCTCCAAGAGAGAAGCCATTCCAAGCAACGTGTTCTTGGAACACATTCACTCACCGTCAGTCCAAGAAGATCCTTTCACAGAAGAAGCCCCGCAGCCGAAAAGTGCCACATATCCGACTGAAGTTGAAGTGCCTGCAGTGGTCGACCTAATCATGGAAGTCTTGGCAATCACCCCTGACTGGACAATACCGTACATCGCATATATCCTAAGGAAAGAACTTCCGGAGGACGAGGAGGAGGCTCGACAGATCGTCCACTGATCTAAGGCCTTCACAGTCATAAGGGGACAGCTGTACAGAGAGAGTGCGACCGGAGTCGGCCAGAAATGCATAACGCCAGAAGAGGGTCAAATAATCCTTAATGATATCCACTCGGGGACCTGCGGTCACCATGCGTCCTCTCGGACTATTGTGGCTAAAGCATACCGAGCTGGATTTTACTGGCCACGGGCAAATGAGATGGAAAAAGAGATAGTCGACAAGTGTGAAGGGTGCCAGTTCTACTCCAACATGTCGCACAAGCCCGCATCAGCCCTGAAAACCATTCCGCTCGTCTGGCCCTTTGCCGTCTAGGGATTGGACATGGTTGGCCCCCTAAGAACGGGCAGGAGTGGATTCACTCATGTACTTGTAGCAGTCGACAAATTTACCAAATGGATCGAAGCTAAGCCCATAAAGAGCCTCGATGCTGGCACCGCTATCAGTTTCATCAGAGGGTTAACATTCAGATATGGAGTCCCGCCTAGCATCATCACTGATAACGGGTCAAACTTTGATTCGGACGAGTTCAGAGCATTTTGCGCTTCTCAAGGCACACGAGTCGACTACGCTTCAGTCGCTCATCCCCAGTCGAATGGACAGGCTGAGAGAGCAAATGGTCTGATTCTCAAAGGACTAAAACCTCGGCTAATGCGCGATCTCAAGCACGCGGCAGGCGCTTGGGTCGACGAGCTTCCGTCAGTTCTGTGGGGATTAAGGACCACCCCTAACCGGTCGACTGGAAGGACTCCATTCTTTCTGGTTTATGGAGCCGAAGCTGTCCTGCCAAGTGATCTTCTTCATAATGCACCCCAAGTCGTACTTTACACCGAAGATGAAGCAGAGCAGGCCCGGCAAGACGCAGTCGACCTCCTGGAAGAAGAAAGGGAGATGGCCATGATCAGATCGACCATTTATCAACAAGACTTGCGCCGTTTTCACGCCCGAACTGTGAAAAGTCGAGCCTTCCAAGAAGGAGATCTGGTCCTCCGAGTGGATCAACAGAAGCCACACAAACTTGCTCCTAATTGGGAAGGTCCCTTCATAGTCCCTAGAGTCCTCCACAATGGAGCATACCACCTCTACAACATCGATCGCCAGATCGACGAGCCACGAGCTTGGAACGCGGAACTGCTCCGCCCCTTTTACACCTGAGTTCCCCTTGTAATGAGAAGAATAATTTCTACAGTTCATTTTTATCAAAGACAAGAGTGTTCCAATAATAGCTGTCACTTTGTTTGCATACAAAACCCCCAGTGGGTGACTTGGCTGCGAATCCGTTTCGCCTAAATTTTAAAGAAAAAAGAAAAATCCTACCGAGTGGAGAGCAATCCTCCCACTCGGGGGCTTAGCTGCAGTCCAGTACTCGCCTAAGTTCTCCCACACGGAAACTTAGCTGCAGTCAAGCACTCGCCTAAGTTTGAAAAAATCCTACCGAGTGGAGAGCGATCCTCCCACTCGGGGGCTTAGCTGCAGTCCAGTACTCGCCTAAGTTCTCCCACTCGGAAACTTAGCTGCAGTCAAGCACTCGCCTAAGTTTGAAAAAATTCTACCGAGTGGAGAGCAATCCTCCCACTCGGGGGCTTAGCTGCAGTCCGGTACTCGCCTAAGTTCTCCCGCTCGGAAACTTAGCTGCAGTCAGGCACTCGCCTAAGTTTGAAAAAATCCTACCGAGTGGAGAGCAATCCTCCCACTCGGGGGCATAGCTGCAGTCCGGTACTCGCCTATGTTCTCCCACTCGGAAACTTAGCTGCAGTCAAGCACTCGCCTAAGTTTGAAAAAATCCTACCAAGTGGAGAGCAATCCTCCCACTCGGGGGCTTAGCTGCAGTCCGGTACTCGCCTAAGTTCTCCCACTCGGAAAGTTAGCTGCAGTCAAGCACTCGCCTAAGTTTGAAAAAATCCTACCAAGTGGAGAGCAATCCTCCCACTTGGGGTCTTAGCTGCAGTCCGGTACTCGCCTAAGTTCTCCCACTCGGAAACTTAGCTGCAGTCAAGCACTCGCCTAAGTTTGAAAAAATCCCACCAAGTGGAGAGCAATCCTCCCACTCGGGGGCTTAGCTGCAGTCCGGTACTCGCCTAAGTCCTCCCACTCGGAAACTTAGCTGCAGTCAAGCACTCACTTATGTTTGGAAAAAACCTACCGAGTGGAGAGCCAACCTCACACTCGGGGACTTAGCTGCAGTCCAGCAATTGTCTGAATACAAGACCAAAGTCCCACATGACAATTCAAAACCACGAAGACATTCAGGAAGAAATTAAGTTCGGATAAAGCTTAAAAGGCCCCAGGCCCCGAATCAAAGTACTCGAGCCCTCAGCTCGGCAGAGTTTAAACGATTACAAGTCCACTCGGCATTCCGAGGCAAATTTAAGGAAAGGCATAAAAGTTTTCTCATTCCTCAGGAGGAGGACTGGCAGGAGCGATGAACTCATCCAGGTCGATTCCGTCCGCAATACGAGTGGCAGCAACAATGAAGGTCTCCATGAAATCTTGAAAGCTGTGCCTCTTGGTATTGGCGACTTGGATGGCAGCCAACTTTTCTTCTCACGCCTCCTTGCAATGGACGCGGACTAAAGATAGAGCCACATCAGCGCCGCACCGGGCAAAAGACTTCTTCCACTCCTGCACTCGATCGGGGATTTTGTCAAGTCGAGCCATAAGAGACTCGGGATCGTTCTGGAGCGTAGACTCTGGCCAAAGTGTCGTGTCGATCCGCGACATGGCAACCTTCAGCCGAGCCAAGTAATCCACGGCGCCGTCGATTCGAGATTCCAGTCGAAGCAGGTTCATGGCAGTATCATCTTTCACCGGAGAATTGATTGGGTCCAAACCCGTTTCAATCCGCCCGGTCTCCTCGTCGAAGTTCTGACAAAATTCTGCATACAAGACCCAAAGATAAGCCAACAATCGCAAACTGAGTCGACACAAAAGAAAACCAGTCGGAATTGAACGCACACCTTCGAGCTTGATATACAGCGTCTTGGCGAGACTCCTCAGGTAGCTCTCCAGGTCATCCCTCCCGCGTGCGACGCCTTCCACCTGCTCGCCCAGAGTGAGGTTCTTCTTCTTCCAATGCGAACACTCCCTGTTGGCTTCGTTCAGAGCGGCCTTCAGCTTGGTGTTCTCATCTTCTATCTGGCTGACCGAAGCCAGCTTCTGTTCAGCCAGTACGATCTTGTCATCAGCCTCCTTATGGGCAGCAGCCAAGTCCCGATCCTTCTTCGCCAGGGCCTCGCTCAGTTCTCCTGCAAAAGAAACGATGATTGGTTCAGAAACAGCAAAAGATACCCAAGCCTAAAACAAAACCAGTCGACAAGGCCATCTTACCAGCAACGCCATCTCTGACCTTCTGCAGCTCCGTTCTGGCCAGCTCCAGATCGAGAGACAGTTGAATCCGCTGCTTCTCCAACTCAGCATAGCGAGACGCAAGTTCACAAGATTTCTGCAAAAGGGAAATTCAGTCGACAGACATACAAGATAAGTTGCTTCTGAGTAACTAAGGGAAAAAGGTGACGATTCTAAGACTACAGCCGAATCGAAAACATTCGACAGTAGTCTCGGGGACTACACCCAGTGGGTGCACTCAGCGTGCCCCCACTGGTCCTGAAAAAAAAGTCAAGTGTCCGCAGTCGACCAGACACGGATCCATTCGACATGACTCGACCAGATCAAGGAAGGAATACAGATTCAGAAACGCAATATAAAGACTACAGTCGACTGCCAGCAGTCCACCGTAGTCTCGGGGACTACACCCAGTGGGTGCACTCAGCGTGCCCCCACTGGTCCAAGAAAGAGAAAACACACCCAGTGGGTGTACAGATACAGATACAAAGATCTTCAAAAAAAAGAAAGAGGGAGAAAGACTCTTCAAATAATCAAGTATCAAGTCGACTGACATGGACGTTGCTCTGAAGCGCCGAACTTGCGTCGTAAGCTGCCTGGCTGGCCTCCCGAGCCTTCTTCACCTGTTCCATCATGACCCCCGCCTGGTGTATAGCCTCCTTCGCAGCGGCCACTTCGTCTTCAGGGACAGAGTACGCGACAAAGAGCGAAGTCGGATTGGCAGTCGACGCCGAGGGCTGCGCACTCGACAGGGGATTGGCAAAGGACACAGAAGCCCGAGGGGCATCGCCGCCATCCCGAGCCACGGTCTCAGGCGCCGGAGCAGGCTGGGGAGTCCTGTCAGCCGACGGCCTCTTGGTCCTCCCTATCCTCAGCGGCTCGTTGTCGTCGTCATCTGGGAGGTCGATAACATGAGGAGGGGTTGCAGGAAGAACTTTCAATCGACCAGAATTGCAAGAAACGACCAAGTCAACCCAAAAAAACAAACAGAACGTCAGTAATTGTACCAGGGTTGGAGGTAGCAGCGTCCCCCATCTCTTGGTCGTCGTCTTTGGCAGAGACCTCGGAGGTAGCAACACTGCAAATTTCGAAGAATCAGCCAGTTAAGCGTAACGAGTCGACCAAGGATCCGTCCTCCAATCGACGAAGGAAGACAAGCTTTGTTACCCGGAGATAACAGGGACAGTTATCTTCATCTTGGGCAGAGTCTTGGGCGGCTTGGATAGCGTCGTGCGTGGTTGCTTGGGGACCTTCCCAGTCGGTGTTGGAGAAGATGTCCGAGGGCGTTTCGACGATGGCCCGACGGAGGCAGTCGCCTGGCCACGTCCCTGCGCCGGGTCGTGTGCGAGCTTGGATTGCCTTTCCGGGCAGGGAGGTTCGGTCTCCTCTTCCTCCTCTTCGCTGGAGAAGATGTCATCGCCTCCCTCTCCTTCGCCATCTGACTCCCACTCGCCCTGGTCGTCCCCGCTCTCGCCTCCGCTCCCTTCTCCTTCCTCAGTCGACCCCTGTGCCCCATTGGGCGTCGAATACATCTCAGTGGTCGCCTGAAAGATAGCAGACAAAACAAAAAGTCAGTCGACCTGCTCGAAAGAAGACCAATGTAGAAAACGAAGATTTCAGTCGGAAGCATAAAAAACGCACCTGGTCGACCTCATACGAGCTGTCGAGTGGAATGACCCTCCTAGCTCCTCGGGGGTTGTCCTTGTCCCCCGTGATGCTTGACAGCCACCCCTCCAACATCTCGTCGGTGACCTCCTCCGGGTGGATCCGAGTGGTGTCCTCGAGGCCAGAGTACAGCCACATCGGGTGGTCCCGAGCCTGGAGTGGTTGGATTCGGCTCTTGAGGAAGACTTCCAGCAGATCCATCCCCGTCACACCCTCACGGACAAGTTCAACCACTCGACCCGCCAGTATCTTGACCTGGGCCTTTTCTTCGGGCGTCACCTTCAGAGAAGCAGGCTTTTCGGCTTGGTCAAGGGTGAAGGGTGGGAGTCCAGTCGACTGCCCTGGAGTCACCTGATCCTGGCAGTAGAACCAAGTCGCCTGCCAGCCTCGAACCGACTCCGGGAAGGTAATGGAGGGGAAACAGCTTTTTCCCCTCGTCTGGATCGCCAAGCCCCCACACAGCTGGATCACTTGTGTCCTCTCGTCACTCAACTTGGCCTTCTTAACCGACTAAGAGCGACAGGTAAAGATGTGCTTGAAAAGCCCCCAGTGTGGGCGGCACCCCAGGAACGCCTCACACATAGAAATAAAGGCGGCGAGATAGACTATGAGTTCGGAGTAAAGTGATGGAGCTGTGCTCCGAAGAAGTTCAAGAAGTTGCGGAAGAAAGAGTGGGGCGGCAGAGAAAACCCTCGGTCAATATGAGTCGCCAGGAGCACGCGCTCACCGTCGCGAGGTTGGGGCTCGATTTCTCCCCTCGGAAGACGTGCAGCCTTGTGGGGAATGGCTCCTCCCTCGACCAGGTCGTCAAGATCCTCCTGACGGAGCACCAAGGGCATCCAGTCGCCCTGGATCCACCCTTTGGGCAGGGCCGTCCGAGAAGAAGATCCGCCGCGCGCAGACTTCTTCCCCTTCCCCGCCACCGCCGCCTTCTTCGCGCGCTCCAGAGCAGTCGTCTTGACCTTCACCATCGTCGCCGGCGAGATCTCGAGCTGGTTTGCGATCGCTGGGCGAGAGCGAAGGAAGCGGGAGGCGACGGAGAAAGAGAGAAAGAAGGGGAAGAGATGAGCACGCGCACGGTTGGAGGGCTCCGAGCCAGCTACTTATAAGGGGCCCCTTCCGAGTGGCTGACAGGTAGGCCCGAGCTATCCGGTCAAATCTCATGGCAGGCTTGCGCGCAGTACGTGGCGAAAAAGGCGGCACGGAGATCGAGGAGCCTTCGCACTGTCGCTCCCGATTACTGCGGCCGCCCCCGTTCCGCGCGCTTCCCAAAAAATCCGAATCCCGCAATCTCCGCTGACTGCAGAACAACTTGACAAAACGGAAATCCCGCGCACACCGGCGCTCGATGCCTCACAGGTAAAGAAATCCATTCGACGAAAGGCCTGGAACGGATCAAGGCGACTGAAAGAGGTTAATGACATCATCCGTGACAGTCGACACAGAACGAAGCACCCATAATAACCCGAAGAATCAGTCAGAAAGGTCCCTAACCCTTTTTCTCACTCTAGCCTCAATCCGTTCACGGGCTAATGATGAAGTCATGTACCTACGGTAGGGACACGGACCCGTCCTAAAGAGCCCTACCATAGGACATCCCTAGAAGAAGTCACCTTTCAATCAACTTGAAGGTATCCCACTCGACGGGTTGAAAACACTCGACCAAGAAGCTGTCACTCGACCAAGAAGCCAACCACTCGACTGCCAGAAGACCTCAAGTCACTCCGCAGGCAAACGGTCGGCTATTAAGTAGTCTTTATGATTATTATGACACTTTATTAGGGACGTTATCAGTAACGCCCACCTTAAATGTACCTTAAACCCTGCATTACTGAGGGCAGGAGAGGGCTGGCGAACTCTATATAAGCCATCCCCCTCCTCAGTATCAGGGGTTGGCACCCCTATCAATTCACACACGCATAATACAGTCGACCGCCTCCGGGCACCGAGACGTAGGGCTGTTACTTCCTCCGAGAAGGGCCTGAACTCGTAAACCTTGCGTGCTTACAACTTCCCAATAGCTAAGGTCTAGCCTCCTCATACACACCCCCCTACCTCACTGTCAGACATAGAACCACGACAGACCCAGTATCTTGTATCCCTTGGCCTGCCCCTTGTTCACATGCTAATGCATCAGAGAAGTAGCCCACAGCGTGAGCGTCTGTCAAGAAAACTGTCACAATTTTTTCACGCCTGCGCCTCCGCGCGGGGCGAACCCAGCGGCTCAGAGGCCATAGGCACGGCGGCTCAAGAACTCGGCAGCGGGCAACATGGCACGACGTCAGAGGCAGTACAGCGGCTCACGAGCTGCAGCGGCAGTGCGTTGAGACGGCGGAGGTAGGCGGGTCAGAGGCGTTTCAGTGCCGGCTCGAGACACCAGCAACAGCAACAGCAGCAACGGTTGCAGACCACGGCGAGGTGGCGGGTCAATGTGACTCACGGCTGAAATAGAGTAGGGCGGTTTGAAGCAGATGCCGGCTTGCAGTTTGGAATCGGCCGGTAGGGCGGCTCGCGACACTGGCCACGGCAGCGGTTGTGGACTCAGCAGGGACCGGGTCTTCGTGCAGCCATGGCGGTAATTTTTAGGCGGCTCAACGGCGTGCAACAACGGCGGTCGAGCAAGGAGAGGTCGGGCGACTCGATGAGTCGGGGCCACTTGGCGAGGTGGCTGTAGCAAATCGACTCGGAAATGGCCCAGGGACGATGCTCAAAAATTCCTTGGTGAAGCGAGGCGAGGCCGGCTCGGGGCCGGAACGGCGGCGGAGACGGGCGCCTCGAGGCGAGGACGCGGGCGCAGACGATGGACCAGTCCGGGTCGTGGCCGGCTCTATTTCCGGGTCGTGGGCCTTTTCCCCCCTTTTTTTTGTGTGTGTGAGTGTGTTCTAGATGCAGATGACTGCCTCCATAGTCTTTTGCCCTTCGACCCCTTGCGTACTAGTAGCAACAACATGTGGTACTATGTTGGCTTGATGTGATGGACTGTCTTTTTCCTGACCACGTGAGAGCTTCAGTACATACCCTGGCGAAACAGCATCCGGCTCGGTGAGTTTTCCTTCTCCGGGTCGCAGTTGATTTGCAGAACCTATGTCCGCATGGCATTAAAACGTCGACAACGATAGATCACTTTTTACCAGCGTCTTTGCACAGACGTCTACGGAAGAATTACTCCGACCGCTTGGTTACTTCCTCGATCTGTGTGCCTGATGAAATTCTTGCTGTCTTTTCTTTCTTCAGACATCTACAGACACTGGTTTGCTTCCCCACGTAGCAGTTTTGGCCCAGTTGTAGATCAATTTGGCCATCACGTGGCAGAGTACTAACTGGAATAACACCATTGCTACTTGTTAGCTCTTCCCATTGTTGCAGGTTTCACGTGAGGATACGGAAGCTGGCCTGACCCCTTGCATGCACGAGTGCCTAACTTGGTCGATGGGAGGAAAACAAGGACTACAGCGGCTCGTCGGCCTCAGTGTGTCCGCCGCGTAAACTGAGAAAGAAGAAACTGTAGCGAACAGTTTAATCTCGGTCTCAATGATTATTCCAGATCGCAGCGGTTGAGCGGACGCAACCCTAGTTCTCTCCTGATCAGAATCTTGTATATGCTCTTCCGACTGTTCGTCGTTCATGTAGATTCTTTCTTCATCTAGAAAATTGCGAACTCTTCGATCCCTCGGAGATATTCTTTCAAAAACTCAACACCACCGTGGGCAGGCCCACGGTGGACGCTAACTGTTGTGGAATTGTCACGTCAGATGTCCTACTGTGAGGACTTAGTCGTGAGGCCAACGCATCTATGTGGTAGCTTGAGAGGCGTTGAGCGGAATCGAGAGACGCAACACAAGACAAGGATTTAGACAGCTTCGGGTCCCGGAAAACATCATCCGGTAATAACCCTACATGCTGTTTGTGCCTAGATCTCATTATGCTCATGAGAGAGTCGCCGCATCAGCCGTCTCCCCCTTTGTGTCTAGCCCTAGATATTGTTTCTTGTTCCTTGTCCCCTCTTGGGGTGCCCTGCCCCTCCTTATATAAGTTGAAGGGAGGGTTACATGACTAGTCGTAGTAGTATTATTCAATTACAAGTGAAGTCCTAGTCTTGCTTCCTTCGTAAGGGAATATTCCTTACGCTTTCCTCTTAAGCCGGCCCACCATAACATGAGCCGGCCTTTTGGGCCTTGGGCCTAGTCTTCTATTTGACCCGCTGTCGGGGTCATTCGTGAGTCGTCAGGCTCGGGAGTCGTCTGAAAAGTGAGCCGCCGGACCCATGAGTCGCCAGTCCTCCGGCGGGCCATCGGTGAAGCGCCAAGTCCGGCCGGGTCATACCGCGGGGTATATCCCCGACAGCTATCAAACAACATGCTAAAGAAACAGATCATAACAAACAAAGGCATGACATGAATCTACTAATTGCATAGAAAAAAGTCACTTACTGATCAAGAGCCAAAAATGCACAGAAGATATGATGGCACCCATGTAAACAGAGCAAGTTCATAAACAGATTCAGACTTAGCAGCAAAAACTGAGTATGGCATAAACAGAATTATGAAGGCACCTTTGCGAGCTCAAATCACTCACCACAAAGCATTACATGACAAGACAAACATACCTACAGCAAGATGACATGTTCATGAAGCTAACCATGGCAATAGCAAGTTCATAGCATGCTTGGATAACTAACAACAACCATGGCAAAATTGATTAACATGTAAACAATCCGCCGGGAACATTTTATAGCAAAAGTAGAGCAAGATTACAACAAGCTATAGCAGGCTATAAATGCAAATCAATGCATGGATGGATACAGAAACACATGTTTAACAAAACACCCTTAGTGAACATCTCCATATTATGCATAGAACTCATGATATCAACAGGTTTACATAGAACCACAATGTACCAGTTTCAGACTTAGCAGAAATGACTAAGTCACAGAAATCAGCAACATCATGAAGGCTACTTTGCAATCTTGTAACAATCAACACATGGCATATCATGAAGAGACAATCACGGTTACGCACGCGATTGGTGTATTTTAGAAGAGTTTACTTCAAGTTTACTACAACCGGATAATAACAAATTGCCATCTGCCACATGACCGCGGGCACGACTTTCGAAAGTTCAAACCCTGCAGGGGTGTCCCAATTTAGCCCATTATAAGCTCTCACGGTCAACGAAGGATATTCCTTCTCCCGGGAAGACTCAATCAGTCTCGGAATCCCGGTTACAAGACATTTCGACAATGGTAGAACAAGACCAGCAAAGCCGCCTGAATGTGCCGACAAATCCCGAAAAGAGCTGCACGTATCGTTCTCAGGGCACACCGGATGAACAAGACGTCGGGTTGGCATAGACCCTGGTTGCCCAGGGGGCGCCGGACATCGCTCAGTTTGGACCAGCACTCAGAGGAGCACTGGCCCAGCGGGGGGGGGGGGGGCTAAAATAAAGATGACCCTCGGGCTCCGGAAACCCAAGGGAAAAAGGATTAGGTGAGGCAAATGGTAAAACCAAGGTTGGGCCTTGCTGGAAGAGTTTTATTCAAAGCAAACTGTCAAGGGGGTCCCATAAATCAACCAACCACGTTAGGGACGCAAAATCCGGGAACATAATACCGATATGACGGAAACTAGGGCGGCAAGAGAGGAACAAAACACCAGGCATAAGGCCGAGCCTTCCACCCTTTACCAAGTATATAGATGCATCAATAATATAAGAGATATAGTGATATCCCAACATAAACATAATCCAACATGGAGCAATCTTCATCTTCACCTGCAACTAGCAACGCTCTAAGAGGGGCTGAGCAAAAGCGGTAACATAGCCAAACAACGGTTTGCTAGGAAGGGTGGCAAAGTTTAGGGGTTCATGGCAATTTGGGAGGCTTGATAGCAAGTGGTAGGTAATGCGGCATAGCGATAGAACGAAGCAACTAGCATAGCAATGATAGTAATGAGATCCAAGGTGATGGTCATCTTGCCTAAAATCCCGCTAGGAAGAAGAATGAAATCCATGAAGAAGATGAAGCCACGAAGACGAACCAAGCGTAGACGAACGAATCCTCACGATCGCAACGAAACGGGAACTATCGAGAAGAAAGCACACAACACGATAAACTCACCACATATGAACAAGGTGTCGTGGAATTGTCACGGCAGATGTCCTCTTGCAAGGACTTAGTCGTGGAGACATCGCAACTAGGAAGCTCAAAGGGGTTAATCGGGACAAAGGACACAAGAGGGTTTATACTAGTTCGGCCCCTTACGGTGAAGGTAAGGCCTACATCTAGTTGGGTTGGTATTGCTGAGGTTTGGATGACCAGGGAGCGAGATACGCTATGCCCGGCTCTGATGAGTTGTTTTCTGGCCTAAGCCGCCAGCGGGTCGTCCCCTTATATACACAGGTTGACGCCTTGCGGCTTACAGAGTCCCGGCCGGCTCATAGACAGTGTCCGGCCCAGCGACTAGTTAATTCTACCTTTTGTTACAAGTCATACCATCATGGCGGTTACTACTATGGGCCTTAAGCCGCCTGTGGGCCTTAGACCCTTTATCGAACCACCACCTTCATTCTTGGTCCTGGGCTTCTTCTGATGATTCCTCTTTGCGTAACCCGGGCCCTCCTGGGCGGCTTACACAAATAGTTATATCCCCAACATTAGGCCCCAGATTGATTTGAACCGGTCCATGTCAATCTTAAAATACCTTAAGAAATAAATCTTCAGTCTTCTACCTGTGCAAAGGTTTTAACCCCCATGACGTCATCTTCCGGATATGCGTTAACCCTCCGTGACGTCATCTTCAATTAAATTCATATTTTACTCCGTCATATCCTCCAACGGATCTTTGCCTTTACTGACCATCCCGAAAACCGAGGCGTCGGGGCCGCTGGATAATGATACTCGGTCTCCTCATTCTCGCGCCGTCTCAGTCGGCCTTCCCTTATAAATAGGCACGACCTAGGTCTTCCATTCTTCCCTCTTTCAGTCGTCTTTTTCCTCTTGCTGCCTCTCTGCCTCTCGAGCTCCGCCCCCGCCGCCGTCGAACCCCTCGTCTTCACCGATTCAGGCCACTACATCAACCTGAATCTGACCAGAAATCGACGGCGAACCTCCGTAGCTCGTCCACATCCGTGAGTTCCTCTCCTTCCCTTTCTTAGATGTGCATTGGAACTTTTTTGAGTTCGTCGGTGTTCATCGCCGCCCGCTTCAAACCCTCGATAGTTTTTACCTCCAATGCCCTGTTTAGATCGTAAAAATAATGTAGAACTGATGCGGTGATTGTTTGTGCTTATCTTGCATAGAAACAGATCTCATTTCCCTTGTTCGGAAGCCCTCTTCGAGTGTATGAACTTCTCTGCCCTGTTTTAGGTCTAGAAATTTTTCTTTTCAGAGCGACCGTTTGATCCAAAATAACAACTGCAACTTGTGAAACCTGTTTGTTCCACACTTAGCAAAGAATTGCATCTGTTGAATCTGTTTTAGCCATAGTAGTCCACGTGACCGGGTTAAGACAACTCCGGCTGTCAGTCTCGCTTGCTTCCGGCGACTTGAGAAAATTTTAACTACCCTTGATACCAGTAGCGACTTAAATACCATTGCATAGTTACCGATATGTCATTAGGCCCCTTCTTAAGCCGCCACCTTCAATAAATTAATAAAGCTCTCCTCCGGGTTATGAATTGAGCCGGAAAAATTATTTTATCTTGTCATAGGCTTCCATTTACACAATGGCACCCAAAGCTCCCAAACCTCTAGTGACCTGCAACTGGGTCAAGTCCGTTGTTACAGAGAGCACATTATCTGAATTTGTGAAATCTGGCTTTTTGCCCAACAAAGAGATCATGTCTTATCGCGCTCCTGACTCGTCTGAGGAGAAACCTCATCCCAAAGAGGGGGAAGTGATCATTTTCACTGATCATATGAGCCGGGGATTTGCTCCACCCGGTTCAAAATTCTTCAGGGATGTTCTGAAATTCTTTGACCTGAGACCTCAAGACATCGGGCACAATTCCGTGTCAAATATTTGCAACTTCCAAGTCTTCTGTGTGGTGTACCTTGGAGAAGAGCCCAACTTACTTTTATTCAGAGAGTTGTTTTATTTAAACCGGCAAAACAAGCGCGCCAACGGGCCCAGTCTAGAACTTGGTGGTATATCGATTCAGCAGCAGAGAGATTGCCTTTTCCCTTATGCTGAACTGCCGAGTCATCCAAAAGATTGGAACCAGACGTGGTTCTACTACCAGGACACTTCTCCGGCTGGTGAGAACCCGCTGCCCGGCTTCCGTGCCTTACACCTTGAATCCAACCACCCGCTGCCAGACAAGTTGACTGCTGTTGAACGTCTGCCACTCACCCCCACTATCAAGAAGATCAAAGCTCTTTTGGGGAACGGCTTAGACGGCATCGACCTGGTCCGAGTCTGGGTTGCTTGGCGAGTGATTCCGTTAAGCCGCCGCCCCGGTTTAATGTGTACTTACTCAGGTGAGAAGGATGATCCCCTACGTCATAGTTGTGACGACTTACTAGATGACGCGGGGGAGGCTACAACCCAGTCCTTGTTGAAAGACGGCACGGTGACCAGTAATGCCTTCGGCTTACTGCCTTTCTGCAACAAGAACTCGGCCCCTGCAGTGAGTCATCTGCCTCAATGATTACTCTTAACTGTGTTATACCTTATTTTTACTCATAACTCCTTATCATCATTTTTCACAGGCCAATGACAACTTCTGGAAGGTCAAGTATGACCATGAGGCGGCCAAACAAACCAGAGCGGCCAAGAGAGCCGAAAGGATAGCTGCCAAGACAGGAACATCAAAGAAGATAAAGCCGAGCGCTTCTGATATGTTGAGACTCGAAGATTCTGATGACGATGAAGAAGAGGTAACTTTTAACCCTTTGACTCTTTTATCATCACTTTACTAACATTAACTTTTTTCAGGAAGACACGGGGAATAGCCAAGCCGTCGAGGAAGAGGTAACTATAATCTCCTCCGACTCCGAGCCCTTGCCGCGGCAGAAAATTCGAAGAGTGACACGGAAAGTAAGATTTTCACATCCTTTGGCTTACCAAGATCATCAATTTCTTTTGAAGCAACAGCTTTTTGAAAGCCGGAGGAAGACCCGGACCAGCAAGGATGCAGAGCTCTCCTTCGGCTTGCCTGACACAACCAAGAAGCGTCAGACTGAGGTTATCTCCGATTTACGCCCTGTTTTACCTTCGGCAGGTTTAATCCGTCAACCTCTCAATTCATCTGACTCCAATTATCAGGATACCTCTCCTTCCTCCGGCGATTCTATGCAGTCCAACATGCCGGCTTTTAAAACTGCCCCCGGGTAATGCAAATTGTTTTACCTTATGCTTTAGCTTACTCATGCTTTTTTGTACTCACGCTTCTGCCTTGTCCACATCGTGCAAGTGAAGCCCAGGAAGAAAGCGAAGAAAAATAAGCCGGCCCAAGACCCTGTAGTGACTGAGCCGGAGCTGGGCACAGCTGCTCCTGACGCCACTACTCATGAGCCGCCGCCTCAACCATCTCAGGATGTTCCTGTACCTTCCTCTGATCCACCTGCTGATCAAGCCATCCATGATTTTGATAACCCGGAGGCTCCTAGCCCTGCCAAGGCAGATGATCCAGAAGTGCAGATTCTTAAGACTCAATTTGTTGAGCCGGCACAGCAAACAGTTCTTGCCAAGTGTTCTGCTAAGGAGGAATTATTAGAATGCCGAAAAGCCAAGTTAGACGTTGCTGATTATACTCATTTGAGTATTGGGGAGATCGTCTCTGGCTATATCAGTCAAGTACATAGCAGCCGTGACCTGGAAATTGACATGGTGAAGCAAATACAGCAAAAATCTGAGGTATAACTTATACTATTTTTCCTTAATCATACTTACTGTACCAGCCCCCAAGTCTATTGCTTATGAATAAATATGCTGTAGACTTTACAAAACTGCCTAGCACCTTTTATCCGGTTTAAAAAGAAGATATGTAACCCGGTTGTAGCATGATATTTTCAAACTTGCGATACACATTAGCCCCCAAGTGCCATGTATCTTTGCTTGCAAAGTGCTTGGGACTTTAATTTACATAAACCGGTGTAGTAATTTAGAGTTCTTCAGCATGCAGTAGCCCCCAAGTGTCAAGTATCTTTGCTTGCAAAGTGCTTGGGACTTATTGTTATTTTACCATGGTTCTGACTATAACTCGGCATCAATGCAGGCCACCATAAGTCAATTTGAGTCGGAGATTGCTGACCTGAAAAGCCGCCCGGCAGCCCAGGAACTTGAAATTCAAAAGGCCCACTCCAAGATTGAATTCAATGTCTCTAAACAAGAGAAGTTGAAGAAGAACCTTGAGGCGGAGAAGAAAACCTGGGCTGATGAAAAGGCCTCGCTGGTGACCCGGGCCGAGACAGCAGAAGCATCACTTGCGGAAGCAAAAATCGAGCTGTCCGGCTTAAAGCGCTATATATCTCAAATGGTCTCAGCCATCTTTGGTAAGTTATGATATATAAACCTTAAGTACTCCAAACCTTCATTTGATGATTATTTAACCGTTATCTCCGGCTCACCATATGTTTATGAACACAGGCCCTATGAGCACAAACCTCAAACAGAACATGTTGATCAAACTAAAAGCGGTTTACACTCTGGTGGAGCATCTTTACACCGGGTCACAACATGCTTTGGCCATTGTGGCTTTATCAAATGACGTTCCTCACCTCCTGCAAGATGTACTGAAGCGGCTTGCTGTATTACATCAGCGCGTCCAAGAACTAAGGCGGGCGTCCGCAAGAGCCGGGGCCATAGCCGTGTTGAGCCGGGCTAAAGCATGGATTCCAGAACTAGACCCGGCCGACCTCGCTCTTGGATACCCGAGTCTGAACGAAGATGGCACTTTATTCAATGAAGCAGACTTCACCGCCTGTGTGAAAGACATACGCCCTGTGGCTACTCTGATTGGGAACGACACTGATCTTACCAAGTATCAGTCGGGCTATGATAGCGAAAACCGGAGGATTCCAACTCCTGATTATCATGAAGTCAGCCTGATCCCTCCATCTCGTAAGCATACCTTTGCCCCTGAAGTCGACCCAGCCGGGTTAATAGATGATGAAGCTGAGTTTGAAGACTTGAGTGGCATTGACTGGGCATCATCCACCTTCCAGGACAGGGCAGCCGACGGAGAGGCGGAGAAGGATAACCCGGAATCTTCAGGCCAACCTAAATAGTGAACCGCCAGGCATCATATGTTTACGTCTTCGTGAAAACAATGCTTCACCATTCAGACTCGGGGAGTCTTGTAATAGGGTAGAAAACACTCTCGATTTTTGCCATGCCTTCGTGCATGTTTGCGGTGCTTTAATACTTTCTTTAAGTCGCCATCACTATATACTTTCAGCCTTTATTGATCTTCTAGTTCCTGTATGTTTAACAAAAAATTGCTTGCCTTATCCTGCATATGAGACAAATAGAAATCCTTTGGCGACTTATCGCATCAGGGGTGACATAAGGCATTGATAACCCGGAGTATATACCAAACAATCTTAGGAAGGCCAGCTTACGATTAGACCTATTAGACATAATCATAACAATATACCTGTGATTCTTGCGGTTATCTTACCGGCTTATACGACCCAACCCATGAGGGTAAGTTTAACTCCTAAAAGTTGGCAAATATAAAGTTCACCTGACGCTTAACAACCTGAGGCAACCAATATTAAACCGGTGGAACGAAATCCACTCCATAATACTTTCAAAAGGGTCTTAAGATAATTAAATATTTACACTTACAAAGTATGATGAATAATAAACAAAACTTAAAGGCTTCTGATTCGAATACGATCAGTGAACCGTTCCAAAGGGGTTAAGCTAAGATTCGGATACGATCATATAGCCCCAAGTGGCTTTGGTGATGCCGATCAAGTGGGTATCGACAGCTATGTTCTCTTTGGTTCGAATGCGACCTATGTTTGAACAGGAAGCCCCCAAGTGACCATAAGAGTTGTTTAATGACACTGATTCAAATACGATCCACGTCAGACCCAAAGGGGTTAAACTATGATTCAAATATGATCAAGAAGCCCCCAAGTGGGTTTGGTAGTATGCCGATCAAGAGGGTGTTGACAGCTATGTTCTCTTTGGTTCGAATACGACCTATGTTTCAACAGGAAGCCCCCAAGTGATCATGATTAGATTCAGATATGATCATAAGCCGGACCAGAGGGAAAGCTAGATTCTGATATGATCCGCTCCTTGTTGGTTGTTTCCATCACATGATAAGGAAGACATGTAAACCCTTGAGGGTAAAAAGGACAGAGGTCCTGCGTTATTGCTTTATATAATACATAATATATACATCTCGAGAGCCGGTGGCTCAAGTATAATAAGGCCGAAGATGAGCGATGTTCCACGGCCGGCGGGTCTCCTCCTCCGACATACGTGAGTCTTTGTGTTCTCGAACGTCAATAAGGTAGTATGACCCGTTGTTCAGATTCTTGCTGACCACAAAGGGTCCTTCCCAAGGAGGGGATAACTTGTGCATATCAGACTGATCCTGGATGAGCCGGAGCACTAAGTCGCCTACTTGAAAGGTTCTGCTTCTAACCCGGCGGCTGTGACAGCAGCGCAGGTCTTGCTGGTAAATCGCTGAGCGGGCTATTGCCAAGTCTCGCTCTTCATCCAACAAGTAAAGTGCATCTTGACGAGCTTTTTCGTTGTCAGCCTCAACGAAAGCCGCCACGCGAGGTGAGTCATGACGGATGTCACTTGGTAGGACCGCCTCTGCTCCATACACCATGAATAAAGGTGTGTAACCCGTAGATCTATTAGGTGTAGTGTTGATGCTCCAAAGCACAGAAGGCAACTCCTCCACCCAACAACCCGACGTCCGCTATAAAGGGACTAAGAGTCGGGGCTTGATACCTTTCAAAATCTCCTGATTAGCTCTTTATGCTTGGCCATTGGATTGAGGATGAGAAACAGCCGAAACGTCAAGGCGGACATGCTCTCGTTGACAGAACTCTTCCATGGCTCCTTTGGAAAGATTAGTGCCATTATCAGTTATGATGCTGTGTGGAAAACCAAAACGAAAAATCACCTTTTTCATGAACTGAACCACCATGGCTGCATCACACTTACTGACTGGCTCCGCCTCAACCTACTTTGTAAACTTGTCCACTGCCACCAGGAGGTGTGTCTTTTTATCCTTAGACCTTTTGAAAGGCCAGACCATGTCAAGCCCCCAGACTGCGAACGGCCAAGTAATTGGAATCATCCTCAATTCTTGAGCCGGTACATGAGCTCATCATGAGAATTTCTGACACCCATCACATTTACTGACCAGATCTTCTGCATCAGCATGAGCCGTCAACCAATAAAACCCATGACAGAAGGCTTTGGCCACAAGAGATTTTGAGACGGCATGATGACCGCAATCCCCTTCATGGATCTCATGAAGTATCTCCTGACCCTCCGTAGGTGACACGCAATGTTGAAACGCTCCAGTGATGCTGCAGTGATGTCACTCGCCATTAACGATTGTCATGGACTTGGACCGCCGGACGATTTGTCTCGCCAAGGTCTCATCCTCAGGCAACTCTCCCCGGGTCATATAAGCCAAATAAGGCACTATCCAATCTGGGATGACATGGAGAGCCGCTACCAGCTGCGCCTCCGGGTCTGCTACTGCTAGATCTTCTTCTGTGGGTAACTTGACAGAAGGATTATGCAAAACATCGAGAAAGGTATTAGGCGGCACCGGCTTACGCTGAGATCCCAGCTGGCTTAACGCATCAACCGCCTCATTCTTCCTTCGATCAATGTGCTCCACTTGATAACCCTTGAAGTGTCCAGCTACAGCATCACCCTCACGACGGTAAGCCGCCATAAGGGGATCCTTGGAATCCCACTTGCCTGACACCTGTTGAGCCACGAGATCTGAGTCGCCCAAACACCGTACCCGGCTCAAATTCATCTCCTTGGCCATCCGGAGATCATGGAGTAAGGCCTCGTACTCAGCTGCATTGTTAGTACAAGGAAACATAAGCCGGAGTACATAACAAAATTTGTCACCTTGAGGGGAAGTTAACACGACTCCAGCCCCTGAGCCTTCCAACTGCCTGGACCCATCAAAGTAAATAGTCCAATATGTGTTATCAGGTTTCTCCTCAGGTGCCTGCAGCTCTGTCCAGTCATTGATAAAATCCACCAAGACTTGAGACTTAATGGCAGTACGTGGCATGTACTTCAGACCATGAGGCCCAAGCTCAATGGCCCACTGGGCGACTCGTCCCGTGGCCTCTCTGTTCTGGATGATGTCTCCCAAGGGGGCAAAACTTACCACAGTGATAGGGTGACCTTGGAAGCATTGCTTCAGCTTCCAGCTTGCCATGAACACCCCGTAGACAAGCTTCTACCAATGTGGATACCTTTGCTTAGACTCAATGAGCACCTCACTGACATAATAAACCGGCCTTTGAACCGGATGCTCTTTGCTAGCCTCCTTGCGTTCCACCACGGTTGCAACACTGATAGCTCGTGAGCTAGCGGCCACATATAATAACAATGGCTCTCTATCAATGGGAGCTGCCAGGACCGACGGCTCAGATAATTGTCTCTTTAAATCCTCAAAGGCAGTATTAGCAGCATCACTTCAGACAAAAGTGTCTGTTTTCTTCATCATCTGATACAGCGGTAGGGCCTTCTCTGGATTAGCTTCAATGCCCCTGTTTGAGACCAGAAATCCCAAAAGCTTGCCTGCAGGTACACCAAATACACACTTGTCCAGGTTAAGCATCATCTTGTAAACCCGGAGATTATCAAAGGTCTCCTTTAAGTTAGATATCAAGGTTTCCTTCTCTCTGGACTTCACCACTATGTCATCCACATAAGCAAGAGCACTGCGCCCAATCTGATTGTGGAGACAATTCTGTACACACCATTGATAAGTCGCCTGGGCACTCATGAGGCCAAAAGGCATAGATACATAGCAGAAGGTCCAAACGGAGTGATGAAAGCCGTCTTCTCCTGGTCCTTAACTGCCATCTTGATCTGATGATATCCAGAATAAGCATCCAAAAAGCTCAAATGCTCACAACCCGCCGTAGCATCAATGATTTGATCAACACGGGGGAGAGCAAAAGGATCAACCAGACAAGCCTTATTTAAGTCCATGTAATCCACACACATCCGCCAGGTGCCGTTCTTCTTGAGTACGAGCACCGGGTTAGCCAACCACTTTGGGTGAAAAACTTCCACAATGAATCCGGCCGCTAAGAGTCGTGCAACCTCCTCTCCAATAGCTTTCCATCTTTCTTCGTTGAATCACCGAAGAAACTGTCTGACCGGCTTATACTTCGGATCAATATTAAGAGTGTGCTCAGCGAGTCCTCTCGGTACACCCGGCATGTCAGAAGGTTTCCATGCAAAGATGTCCCGATTCTCACGGATGAACTCGATGAGCGCGCTTTCTTATTTAGGATCCAAGTTGGCGCTGATGCTGAACTGCTTAGATGAGTCGCCTAGAGTGAAATAAACAAGTTTAGTCTCAGCAGCCGATTTAAATTACATTGCCGGGTCATGCTCTTTGGTTGGCTTCTTCAGAGAGATCATATCCGCCGGGTCAACGTTATCTTGGTAAAACTTCAACTCCTCTGCTGCACACACAGACTCAGCATAAGCCGCATCACCTTCCTCACACTCCAGAGCCACCTTTCGACTTCCATGCACAGTGATGGTGCCTTTGTAACCCGGCATCTTGAGTTGTAGATAAACATAACACGGCCGTGCCATGAACTTAGCATAAGCCGGCCGCCCAAATAGAGCATGATATGTGCTCTTGATTTTGACCACCTCAAAAGTTAACTTTTCAGCCCTGGAATCGTACTCATCTCCAAAAGCCACCTCCAGCTCAATCTTTCCGACAGGGTACGCCGACTTACCAGGCACCACTCCATGGAAAACGGTGTTGGATGTCTTTAAGTTTTTGTCAGTCAAACCCATACGCCGAAAGGTCTCGTAATAGAGGATGTTGATGCTGCGACCTCCATCCATGAGCACCTTAGTGAATTTATATCCACCGACCTGAGGTGCCACCACCGAGGCTAACTGACCCGGATTATCAACCCGAGGAGGGTGATCCTCTCTACTCCACACAATAGGCTACTCTGACCACCTCAAATAACGGGGAACCGCCGGCTCAACAGAGTTCACGGCCCTCTTATGGATCTTCTGGTCATGTTTGCATAAGCTTGTGGTGAATACATGATACTGCCTACTATTTAGCTACTTGGGATGGCTTTGATAACCTGACTGCTGCTGCCGTTGTCCTCCTTGACCAGACTGCTGTTGGTTATAACCGCCTTGATTTCCCTGAAAAACGGAACTTGAACCGCCGCCCGAGCCATGAATGCCGCCGGCACCCGAGCCGCCGCCCGACCCATGATTGCCAACAAACGTGTTGGGAATTCTTGAAAGCCTTCATGATGGCGCAATCCTTCCATAAGTGGGTGGATGGTCGCTCCCAGGTGCCGTGTCTCGGGCAGGGCTAATTGAGTAACTGCTCAAGAGATGGACCTGACCCGCCAGATCGAGGGGGCGATTTTCCCTTACGTCTCTGATTGTTACCCTGCGCATTAGCGTTGGCCACAAACTCCGGGTTACCCTCCGCCTTACGCTTGTTGCCTCCTTGATTCATCGGGTTATGCTATTGACCCTTTCCATTGTCGTTCTTCTTTCCCTTCCCTGTCTTTTCCTCATTAGACGCGGGATCTTTGGTACTATCAGAGTCGGCGTACTTGACTAAATCTGCCATCAGCGTACCCATATCATTGCAATCACGCTTAAGGCGCCCCAGCTTCTATCTCAGCGGCTCAAAGCGACAATTCTTCTCCAACATGAGAACTGCTGAGCCGGCATCCATCTTGTCAAATGAATGTATTATCTCCTTGACCCGGCGCACCCAATGGGTTGTGGATTCACTCTCCTCTTGCTTACAATTTGTTAAGTACACAATCGACATAGATTCCTTCCAAGTATCCTTGAAATTCTGGATGAATCGGGCCTTTAACTCTGCCCATGAACCAATGGAATTCGGTGGCAAGGCATTTAACGAAGACCGGGCCGTTCCATCCAACATCATGGTGATGTATCTAGCCATTGCCGCATCACTGACCTCCAACAGCTCCATGGCCATCTCATAGCTTTCAATCCATGTCGCAGGCTGTAAGTCAGCCGTATAGTTTGGCACCTTTCGAGGCCCCTTGAAGTCCTTAGGGAGACGCACATTACGTAAAGCCGGCACCAGACACGGTACGCCGCCGGTTCTGGTGGCTACTCCTGCCTCAACAGAGGTTGTCGGATAATCCGGAAAGGCCGGGTGAGCCGTTTGCTGAGTCGCTAGCTGAGCTGCCCGCTCGTCCTCGTGACGTATCCGGTCCTGCACCGGATTATATCCGCCGGGCTGGTTACAGCGCTGAGCATTGCTTGACAAAGCTTCTGACTCCATGTGCCTGCTGTAACTCGGGCTCCGGTTTGGACGAGAAAAAGCTAACCAAGGCGGAGGAGTTGAATGAATTATGTCCCGGCTATAAGAATAAGTCTCTTGCTGAGCCAAAGCCGTTTGAACAAGCTCTCTGATCCTCCGGCTCTCCACTTCTGTTGGATCGTCACCGTCCACTTGGAGAGCCGCCAATTGTGCCGAAGCTACAATTAAGTTCTCCATGGGGTTGGAAAAGTGACCTGGTGGTATTGGCACATAACGGGGCAGTGCCATATTTCCGTGAGGAGGTCCCGTCACCTGAGGCTGAACCAGTCCCCCCGGCTGTCATGAGCTGATTGACCCCCGACGGGTTACTTGGACCAGCTCCGGGTGTAGCAAAGAGGTTCCGTGGATTGTAAATCAGAGGCAAACGAGATTGAGTTTTCTGATGCCTTCTCCTCATCACCTCATTAGACGCGTTCAGGATCATTGTAAGCTGAAAAGCCTATGACTGGAATTGCTGCTCCTGTGCGTCCAAAGCCGCCCGTTCCGTGGCCTATCTGGTGTCCTCAGCTGCTAAGGCCTCTTTGGCCCGAGCTATCTCCTCATGAACCTGTGCCACCTCTACATTATGCTCATCTTGATTTGCAGGGATAACTGTGGTAGTTAACAGGGCTATAAGTTTATCCATGAGATCCATCAGCACCTGAGTCGGCGGGCGCACGGGGCCTCCTGCACCGGCTGCTACTGACCCGGATGTTATGGCTGCTGCCGCTGTAGATTTTTGTCCGGGTTGAGTACCAGCCATGAACACTCCTGACCAGTTTGGCCACTCAGAGGGGTCCGAAATAGTGTTGCCATCGAAACAGCCCCCAAGCCCGCCGCCTTGCAGCAGATACAGCGAATCTGTTGAACCGGCAGACGAATCGCCATCGGAGAGGACGGCCGTCTCACCACCACCTTCAGATCCTTCAGAAAGTTCCCCAAAGGCACGCTTCATGATGGGTTGAGCCCGGGCGGGTCTCGCGCGCTGAGCCGTCTCGATGAGGTCGGTGCAGTTGTCCGGCTCAGGGACCGGCTCACCAATCCGGCCGATGAAAACGTGGACTCCGCCGAAGGGAACCCAGTACCCGTACTCAATTGAGCCAGCGTCGGGGCCCCAGCCTTCGTCGTTGATGTAGATCTTGTCGCGATGACTCTTGGTCATCCGGCCAACCGCGTATCCCTTGAGCCCTTCAAAGCTGCCCTTCAAGAACTCAAATCCACCGTGCGCTGGCCCCACGGTGGGCACCAACTGTCGTGGAATTGTCACGGCAGATGTCCTCTTACAAGGACTTAGTCGTGGAGCCATCGCAACTAGGAAGCTTAAAGGGGTTAATCAGGACAAAGGACACGAGAGGTTTTATACTAGTTCGGCCCCTTACAGTGAAGGTAAGGCCTACGCCTAGTTGGGTTGGTATTGCTGAGGTTTCGATGACCAGGGAGCGAGATACGCTATGCCCGGTTCTCGATGTGTTGTTTCTTTCCCTAAGCCGCCAGCGGGTCGTCTCCTTATATACACGGGTTGACGCCTTGCAGCCTACAGAGTCCCGGCCGGCTCATAGACAATGTCCGGCTCGGTGACTAGTTAATTCTACCTTACAATACAAGTCATGCCATCATGGCGGTTTATCACTATGGGCCTTAAGTCACCTGTGGGCTTTGGACCCTTTATTGAACCGCCATCTTCATGCTTGGTCTTGGGCTTCTTCTGATGAATATTCTCTGCGTAACCCAGCCCCTCCTGGGCGGCTTACACAGTTAGTTATATCCCCAACACAAGGCATGATGCTCAACCAAGTATGATGCATGACAAGACTACATGAGGCTACGCATGGCAAGAGATGATGCATACAAGAGTAACACATCAAAACAAGTTTGAATGAGGCCGGAAACAACATCTAACAATTCCGGTAAGTCCTCATATGCAAATTTCGAAATTGGTCCAGATCTGAGTAAACCTCATGTTCACGTTGTTAAACAGCAAGTTAATATGCACCAAGATGATCTACACAAAATTCTAGTCAAGTTACATATAATGTTCATTAGATTCAGAGCTACCGCCTAGAAGATATGAGCAAAACAAGTTGAACATGGCATTGATGCAAAATGCATTCAAACATCAAGCAAACACACTCAAACCATGGATGCAACAAGATAACATGAAACTACATGCAAAACTAAGCAAGTTTCATATAGAGCACACTCAAAACGGAGCAACGGTTCAACACATACACATGAAACAAGTTTAAAGGACAAGCTGTCCAAAACAGCAACTAGACATATTGCTATCACCAAAACAACATGCTTCAACACCACAAAATGAAAACAAAAGGCATGGACATGATTTACAGGTAAAGCATTACAAAACATGAACACTGAGCTATCTCCAGATCTCACTAGAACATGCTCAAAAGGTCATAGCAAGATAACAAATAATAACAGCTCACAGACTTAGTGGAAATCATTATTCTTAAGTCCAATTTTGATCCAAACAAATTGGCCTCACTGTCCCCATTCTGCTTCGGAAGGCTGTCAAGAATTCCTTGGCCATTTCGTCATGGTTTGACGTTGTTGATCCATCAGACAACAAAAGACTGGCAATAGAGTTTTTTCTGCGTCTCTCAGTTGCCATAGCCTGAAAGAATTTTGAGTTCTCCTCACCCACTTTAATATACCTGATTGTACATCTCTTCTTCCAGTAGAGATATTGCATGTGCAGCAGTCGCTCATGATGCAGTTTTGTGATTTTTCTGAAATTAAACTCAGGCCTGGACAGAGATCTTCTGTCCTCAAGATTGTCCAACCAAAGAATTACCTAGTTACACTTCTCAAGCAACCGTTTGATATGGGATAACCCCTGTTGCCACTTTTTCAGTGCATACCTCAACGCCTTTAGTTTGTCCACAATTATAGCTGCAATATGAGTTTTGCGAGAGGGTCTATTCCAGACCTCCTGAACACACTCCATAAAACCAGCCTGATGGATCCAAAAGTTTTCAAACCTAAAAATGTGTGCTTTTGGAATTGCTGTACTAATGGTAACCAAACAAGGCACATGATCTGACGCATTTTTGGCCAAGGGGGTCAGTTGTGTCATGGGGTAAATGTGTATCCAACTCGCCGATGTGAAAACCCAATCTAACTGCTCGAAAAGAGGTCTGTCCTGCATATTAGACCAAGTAAATTTTCGTCCTTTCAAGGGAAGTTCCAGTAATCCCAAATGGCCAATTATCTCATTGAATATGAACATGTCATTTATATCACCCCCAGGTAAGTTCCTATTATCAATTGAACGGATGAAATTGAAGTCTCCCATCAACATCCACAACTGATCCGGATCAATATCTAAGTTGTAAATCCAAGAAACAAACTCATCACGTAACTCACCCTGACAAGGGCCATACACATTCACCATGAACCACTTTTCATTATTGTGAACCGAGGTAAACTGCATAACTATAGCGTAAGGCTTAAGTTCAAGTAATGTGCCGCGGAACACATCTGAACGCCACACTGTTAATAAGCCCCCAGACGCTCCACTAGAGGGAGACTCCACAAATTGATCAAAGCCATGGGGACAAATGCTTTTAATGTCTGAACGCGAGCAAGTGGAAAGCTTAGTTTCCTGCAAGCAAAGAACTGAACACTGACACTCTATCACTTTTTCCCTGACAGAGCGCTGTCTCGCTCCCGAATTGAGACCGCGTACATTCCAACATAACACTTTCCAGCTACGCGTTGTAACACGATTCTTTAAAAACCATAGCGTCTAGTAGCAAAAGAGATATGGCACCTAATGCCATACCATCCATAATGAACAAAAGTTCAGAACCCCAAAATGTCTCGTCGCAGACTGGACTCAGTTCAACCTTACAATACAAGTCATGCCATCATGGCGGTTTATCACTATGGGCCTTAAGTCACCTGTGGGCTTTGGACCCTTTATTGAACCGCCATCTTCATGCTTGGTCTTGGGCTTCTTCTGATGAATATTCTCTGCGTAACCCAGCCCCTCCTGGGCGGCTTACACAGTTAGTTATATCCCCAACACAAGGCATGATGCTCAACCAAGTATGATGCATGACAAGACTACATGAGGCTACGCATGGCAAGAGATGATGCATACAAGAGTAACACATCAAAACAAGTTTGAATGAGGCCGGAAACAACATATAACAATTCCGGTAAGTCCTCATATGCAAATTTCGAAAATGGTCCAGATCTGAGTAAACCTCATGTTCATGTTGTTAAACAGCAAGTTAATATGCACCAAGATGATCTACACAAAATTCTAGTCAAGTTACATATAATGTTCATTAGATTCAGAGCTACCGCCTAGAAGATATGAGCAAAACAAGTTGAACATGGCATTGATGCAAAATGCATTCAAACATCAAGCAAACACACTCAAACCATGGATGCAACAAGATAACATGAAACTACATGCAAAACTAAGCAAGTTTCATATAGAGCACAGTCAAAACGGAGCAACGGTTCAACACATACACATGAAACAAGTTTAAAGGACAAGCTGTCCAAAACAGCAACTAGACATATTGCTATCACCAAAACAACATGCTTCAACACCACAAAATGAAAACAAAAGGCATGGACATGATTTACAGGTAAAGCATTACAAAACATGAACACTGAGCTATCTCCAGATCTCACTAGAACATGCTCAAAAGGTCATAGCAAGATAACAAATAATAACAGCTCACAGACTTAGTGGAAATCATTATTCTTAAGTCCAATTTTGATCCAAACAAATTGGCCTCACTGTCCCCATTCTGCTTCGGAAGGCTGTCAAGAATTCCTTGGCCATTTCGTCATGGTTTGATGTTGTTGATCCATCAGACAACAAAAGACTGGCAATAGAGTTTTTTCTGCATCTCCCAGTTGCCATAGCCTGAAAGAATTTTGAGTTCTCCTCACCCACTTTAATATACCTGATTGTACATCTCTTCTTCCAGTAGAGATATTGCATGTGCAGCAGTCGCTCATGATGCAATTTTGTGATTTTTCTGAAATTAAACTCAGGCCTGGACAGAGATCTTCTGTCCTCAAGATTGTCCAACCAAAGAATTACCCAGTTACACTTCTCAAGCAACCGTTTGATATGGGATAACCCCTGTTGCCACTTTTTCAGTGCATACCTCAACGCCTTTAGTTTGTCCACAATTATAGCTGCAATATGAGTTTTGCAAGAGGGTCTATTCCAGACCTCCTCAACACACTCCATAAAACCAGCCTGATGGATCCAAAAGTTTTCAAACCTAAAAATGTGTGCTTTTGGAATTGCTGTACTAATGGTAACCAAACAAGGCACATGATCCGACGCATTTTTGGCCAAGGGGGTCAGTTGTGTCATGGGGTAAATGTGTATCCAACTCGCCGATGTGAAAACCCAATCTAACTGCTCGAAAAGAGGTCTGTCCTGCATATTAGACCAAGTAAATTTTCGTCCTTTCAAGGGAAGTTCCAGTAATCCCAAATGGCCAATTATCTCATTGAATATGAACATGTCATTTATATCACCCCCAGGTAAGTTCCTATTATCAATTGAACGGATGAAATTGAAGTCTCCCATCAACATCCACAACTGATCCGGATCAATATCTAAGTTGTAAATCCAAGAAACAAACTCATCACGTAACTCACCCTGACAAGGGCCATACACATTCACCATGAACCACTTTTCATTATTGTGAACCGAGGTAAACTGCATAACTATAGCGTAAGGCTTAAGTTCAAGTAATGTGCCGCGGAACACATCTGAACGCCACACTGTTAATAAGCCCCCATACGCTCCACTAGAGGGAGACTCCACAAATTGATCAAAGCCATGGGGACAAATGCTTTTAATGTCTGAACGCGAGCAAGTGGAAAGCTTAGTTTCCTGCAAGCAAAGAACTGAACACTGACACTCTATCACTTTTTCCCTGACAGAGCGCTGTCTCGCTCCCGAATTGAGACCGCGTACATTCCAACATAACACTTTCCAGCTACGCGTTGTAACACGATTCTTTAAAAACCATAGCGTCTAGTAGCAAAAGAGATATGGCACCTAATGCCATACCATCCATAATGAACAAAAGTTCAGAACCCCAAAATGTCTCGTCGCAGACTGGACTCAGTTCAACATAAAAGAAAACAACCATAACCAGCACCTTCAACATAGAAGTTAACATAAGAAACTACGCTGTGGATGCACACGAGTCCTCCTGTGGATTAGCCATAAGCTTATCCACCGAAATGAGCGCAGGGTCAATCTCTAATTCCTCACCCACAGCTTGCAGAACCTGAATAGGAGTGTGAGGCGGTGCCGCAGGTAGAGCATCTTCAGAATCATCAACTGGAGTGGGCTGGGCCTTGTCTTCCATGGGCTTTGCACGAGGACGCTTCTTGGATGGCTGCAGTGACAGCTGTTCGAAAACCACGTTCTTGTAGCCATCCAATTTTTTCCGCGCTCCTTGTGCATCGCCTTAGAGATGTGTCGACCACTGGAGTCTTCTTCTTCTCTCGCCGTTTACGCATAGTTGACTGCTCAATAGAAAAAACCAAGCTGGATTGAGCTGAGACAGGAACAGCAGAACTATCCGACCCCCCTTCTTCAGAAACAGAGTCTTGGACATTGACAGCCGGCAACTCCTCAAATAAGGCTCTGGCCGCTGGGCGCTTCGCCAAGGACTGTCTGGTGACAGGCACCACAGGCAGAGAGGCAGCTAAAGAAGAAATCATCCTTGCTTCATCGAAGGCAATGGACCAAGACCTCTTCGAGTAAATGACTGTGCCCAGTGGCTTGAAGAAAATGGACCTGGGGACATCTTTAACTGAGAAATCCACCATCAGATTCTCAAAAGATCTTTTCCAAACCATCTCCGGAGGAAGGGGCGGACCAGCCACAATGCGTGCCATGCCAATAAAAACTTCGTGCTGCTGAATCACCGGAGGCTGGTAGGGCACAATGGCAAGCTGGTTTTCTTCAAAAACCGGATGCTGAGCTTCGGGGAGTGGTAAATCATCCTCTTGTTGAAGCTGCTCGACAGAGGCAGACCCTTCCGGCTGATCAATGACTATTGAAACTTGGTCCTGTTCTGGAGCCGCAGGGTGTGGGGCCTGCTTGATCTCTGCATCCTCTCCCCATATGGCATTTCCCCAACCAGGAGCATTATTATTAACAGGCGGAGGGGGTGGAGCAAGGGGAGCATCATTCCAACCAAGCATTGGGTAGGGAGGCAAAGCAAACATCAAATTATCCTGTACCAGATTGCCAGGTAAAGGATGAGGATTTCCATCCAAGGGCATGGGATCTTCGGCATGTGGCATCTGGTCTGCAAAATCTGCACCTAGGACATAGCAAGCAGCAGTCCAAGATACTTGTGTATCACCATACTCCGCATAGTCACGAAAGACAACATCCCTTGGAACCAACGGTGTATCCGGAAAATAAGCTTCCACTACGGTCCGGAGCAGATAAGGATCCTCACTATCCCAAGAGATAAATTTTCCAAAAGTGCCTACCGCCTGTGAGATATATTCAGTGGTGCGATAATCCAGAGGAATCCAAATAAACATTAACCAGCCCTTGCGAAAACCCTGTATCCCTCTATAATTTTGTCCATCATCATGCTTCATAAATCTGATAGAGCGATCATGACCAAAAGGAAATGGTGCATGCTGGATCAATGTGTATCTGACTGACAGATCCCTGACTTGAAACAGCCCAATCCCATGAAACCATGGCTGCGCAGATCGAACAAAAATACCTCTGTTGTGCAGAAACTGAACCACTTCTTCCCGCACTGGGCCAAACGGCCCCTCCGGCTCCGGCATGACCTCTGCCACCATGAAGTCCTCGTGGCGACGAGCCGGCCGCGCAGCGGGCGTGAAGAAGGAGCGGGGTAGCCGACGATCGCCCCCATCAATGATGTGATGACCCGGGGGCGCAAAGCGCTGGGGATCAAGCTCATAGTTCGCCATGGAATCTTCAGTAGTAGGTTGGGGGTTTTCTTTGGCTTGAGGAGAGGGAAGATGTAATGTGGGCGGCGGCGATGGGACTGGACAGTCTATCCCAATAACGCCGGCTCTGTTCCCATGAGTAGCAGCAGATTCCGAGAAACTCGTTTTTTGTTGCACCAAAATTGGCCTCCAAACCAGACCCTTGGAGCGCGCGAAATCATTACAGTCTCGGCTAGAGTGACCAGGACGAGAGCAACTCGTGCAGACCGCTCGCATTCCACAAGCGGCTGACAGGTGGCCCCTTTGAGAGCAAATTGTACAGGTAATCACGCGGTCCACCATGTCATCGACCATGGCCTCAAACTGCCTTGCAGCCTCTTGAGATGAAGGTATATCTAGACAGTGGCCCAAAGGAGTTGGGATCGTAGGCGTAGATGGCCCAGAGGCAGATGGGCTGGGCATTGAAAGTGGGCTAGTGGTCAGGCGGGCCTCCATGGGAACTGGGTCGGAAGGCAGACAATTCATTTGAATAGGCGGCAATCCCGCCCCTGCGAAACATGCGGACGAAATCCCCGCATGCACGGGTGGTCGGTCCTCCGAAACCGGATCAGGCACCGGTGGAGATGAGTCCGGCCGGCTCAACGCCGGCAACGGAGTGACTGTACCAAAAACAATGGGTGGACGTGCCACCGTCCAACGCAAGTCCGCATGTGGCGATGGATGAATGACCACACATTCATGAGCAGGGAGATCATATCCCGCATCACACATGGTATCAATGCATTCTTGCGTAGCCGGATATCTATATCCCTTGCAAGCCGAGTATCGCTCAAAAGTGGCAAAAGAAAGCTTTTTCTGTGCCGAAGAAACAGATTTTAAAGCTGATCTAGCCGGAGGCTTGTTCATGGCTAAAAGGCCTAAAGTTGATCGACGCTTGGTAGGACTAACTAGAATCCATGCAGCATCACATTCCTTCCTCCAGATACGGAGTTCTCTAGTCCAATTAGGTCCCCCATTACGCCACAGATGAAAATAGCACTTGAACAGATCACATGCATATGAATGAAGATCCATAATAAGAAAACCAACTTGTTGGCAAGAGACATGGAAGGAATAAACCTTATTCTTGATATGCTCAACATGAAGCTCAATTGCCGAACCACCAATCGCTGCTTCTAGAGCCGCCACCACAGAATCCTCCGTGAGACGAAAGACATGGCGGCTAAATGAAACCACAAATTTGAATGACCTCCTGTGCCCTGAAGGACGGATTGTAAGGCTAGTAGATCTGAAAACCTCCTCTGCAAAAACCCTACCCTTGGAGAAATCCAAGCCAAGGGTAGATCCACCAGATGAACCCATAGGAGATGGGTATTTCCAAGAACCTGTGAGGATGCCGGAGCCGATGAGCGGTGGGAATCCACAGATTAGTGGAGAAAGAGGGAGATCGCCGGAGAGGGTGATCCACCAGATGAACCCATAGGAGATGGGTATTTCCAAGAACCTGAGAGGATGCCGGAGCCGATGAGTGGTGGGAATCCACAGATTAGTGGAGAAAGAGGGAGATCGCCGGAGAGGGTGGGAGCGCCGTGGGGGGTGGGACGTACCTTGAATTGTTGACAGGAGCAATTGGTAGCCCCCAAGGGCCAGGTCATTATGATGTGATGAGTCGGGTCTTCAATAAGTTGATCAAAAAGTGACTTTACATTAGCCCCCAAGTGCCATGGTGCATGCTGGCAGTGACATGGGACTTGCATATTTGATGTAATCTCAATTTGAATAATGTAGTCCCCAAGTGCTCGTAAGCCTGCAGCGACTCGTGACTATTCCCTCCATTGTAACAATAAATCATGTCCATTAATAAAGTAATGATCATTGCGCTGAAGCGACTTTGAAGACCTCCATCATAATATTGGCTATTGATAACCATAATAAAAATCCAGCCATGTTGGCTATTAACGATTTGAATAATATAATCCGGTTTGAAAAACCTCAATCATTCAATATCATAATGAAAATCCAGCCAAGTTTGGCTATTTGAAGATTCAAATACCTTATCTGTAAGTAAAGCCGGAGTTTTAAATACCCGTCGGCTCTTGGACAATGGCGATTTAATACGCCTCCATTGTAAGCCAGAAGTTTTATAACCCGGCGGCTTATAACCTTTGAGAAAATCCAGAACGGATAATCATTTTGAAGCATCAATTTGAATGATGAGCTTGGACTTAAGCATTTGTATAAGTCATAATTCTGCAAATTCTGCACAGAGTTTAAACAACATATGCCCTGGCGACTTAACATCAAAAGCCAGGGCGGGTAGCCATCTAAATGTAGTATTATCCTTCACACTAGTAGATCACAAGAACCCTTTGCGGTTTACCGCAGGGAGGGTCATAATATCTTACATATGACCACTAGTGTGTAAAAAATTGTAGGCTTCTGATTCAAATACAATCAGAAAACCGTTCCACAGAGGTTAAGCTAAGATTTGAATACGATCATATAGCCCCCAGTGGCTTTGGCGTTGCCGATCAAGAGGGTACAGACAGCTATGTTCTCTTTGGTTCGAATATGACCTATGTTTGAACAGGAAGCCCCCAAATGACCTTGAGACTTGTTTAACGACGCTGATTCGAATACGATCCACGTCGGACCCAAAAAGGGGTTGAGCTATGATTCGAATACGATCAAGAAGCCCCCTAGTGAGTTTGGCAGTGTGCCGATCAAAAGGGTACCGACAGCTATGTTCTCTTTGGTTCAAATACGACCTATGTTTGAACAGGAAGCCCCCAAGTGACTATATAAATTTTGGCATCGCGCATCATGGCATCAAGTACTTTTTGGCAACCTTTAATTTTTCTGAGAACTCGAATCTTGCGAGAGATTAATTCTTTTTGAACCGGAACTTTAAACCGGATTTGAGAGCTTAAAAGCTTTTGTAAGAGACAATTTTACCATGAGCCGGATGTTTGAACTGGATTTGAGAGCTTCAAAACTTTGCGGGAGAGAGATGTCTCTTGAACCAGATTTTAAACCGGAATCTTTATTTTGAACCGACAATTTTCTGACGGCCTTTAAATTTTAATCAATATGGCGGTGTCCTCCGAAACCGGGTTATCATTCCCTCCAATGACCCGGAGTTCCCGAGTCATGTCATTGTAGCCCCCGAGTCTTAAGACGACTCAGGGAGTTGTCTTGAGATTCTCCACATTTGACCGTGATCTAAACCGGTATGAGTCATTCAATGTCTCAGTGATATAACTTGTCCTGCACTGGAGAACTTGCAAGCACTAGTAGAAAACAGGGCTATGGTCACGGGGCAATATTCACATTAGTCCCGGTTTAGTCACGAACCGGGACTAATGTGAGCATTGGTCCTGGTTCGTGCGGCTAAGGCATTAGTCCCGGTTCACTCGGGCCCTTTAGTCCCGGTTTAAGACATGAACCGGGACTAAAGGGTGCGATGACCTTTAGTCCCGGTTCGTGCCTCAAACCGGGACTAAAGATTAGACCTTTAGTCCCGGTTTGAGGCACGAACCGGGACTAATGGGGTTGAGACCTTTAGTCCCGGTTCGTGCCACGAACCGGTACTAAAGGTCCCATTTTGAAACTCTACCCCCGCCCACCTGGTGGATCGCCTTTTTAGTTTAAAAATAAATAAAAGAAAATGATGGAAATGTCAAAAAATAAAAGAAAATAAGTTTCTCATGTGATATGTGGTCTAGTTGTTGGGAAAATTTGCAAATGTGAATTTTGACTTTATTTGCAAAACCTCTCTGAAATTTGTAAAAATGGGCATAACATTTGCATACTAACTCGGATGAAAAAGTTTTTTATATGAAAAATCATCTACTCGAAAAGTTACATCCGAATTTAACTGGTGGAACCCCGTTAAACATTTGCAAAATCCTCAAAAACCTAATAGAAAAAAGGTTACGAGGCTTTTAAGATCTAGAGTGGAAAAAATTGAAAGATATTCAAACAGTGGGCAAACCGTGGTCAAACAATGGTCAAACTAATTATTCTAGAATATTAGTGTTACTAAATAATTATTTTAGTTATTTCAATTTTGGTCAAATCTGATCAAACTATGGTCAAACAATGGTCAAACTAATTATTCAAGAAATATTAGTGTTACTAAATAATTATTGTTTTTTAAAACAATAGTTTCAAACTCAAACAATGAAATGTGTCACTTCATGCTCAAGCAAAATTCCTGAGGGTTAATAGGATTGACATCTTACTATTGTCAGGAAAACAACAAGTGCAGACTTGGAGCGAGGGAGAATAGAACCCGGATGTTAAGCGTACTCAGGCTGGGGGAGTGGGAGGATGGGTGACCGTTCGAAAAGTTAGATGATTTGGAAAGTTGAGGGGTGATTAGAGGATAAATTGAGAAGTGATGAGGGGTGGTGATTACAGACTAGAGGTTAAAATAATTCAGAAATTTGAAAATAAAAAAAAATTCAAAAAAAAATCATAAAATTTCCTTTAGTCCCGGTTGATGTTACCAACCGGGACTAAAGGTGGAGCTCCACGTGGCCGCGCCCTTTAGTCCCGGTTTTGGATTGAACCGGGACTAAAGAGTCAGGGCATTAGTACCGACCCTTTAGTCCCGATTCATGAACCGGGACTAAAGGCCCTCACCAACCGGGACAATAGGCCCCTTTTCTACCAGTGAAGCCAGAGTAATTGCCCTTTTAATGAAAGCAATATATAATATATAATATATTGGATGAATTTCACCTGATGCGTCAGGTTAGAAATTATCACCGCGGAGTTGATGATCCCCATGGTGAAGCTGAAATCAATCACGACCGAGCCGGCCGTGGGAGCCGATATATGAGTCAGCCGCGGTGTTGTAAGCTGGTGTGGACGAGCAAGTTGTCCTCCTTGTTGTAAGCTGGCATGGTCGCGAGAGACGACCATGGCGTTGTAAGCCGGCGCGATCGCGAGAGACGGCCACGGCGTTGTAAGCCGGTGCGGGAGTCCGTTGACTAACGAAGACCACCTGTACCAAAAGATGTTGGCATGCCTCCATCTCTGCAGTATAATATCACTTTTTGTCATAAATAATTGCCCTGCATAAACAATATTGCAGACCAAGGCAAAGATAAACTTGTTCTTTGACAAAAACAACATGTGCTAATAAAACAAACTTGGATGGATATCACCTGATTTGTTTGGACGACGGATGATCCGTTTATCACGACAGAGGTGGCTCAGGCAGACCAGCGACTCAATATAGTTCTGACGGCTCAGGCAGACCGGCGACTTAATAAAACCCCGGCGACTCAAAGCGGCAAGGGCGGCTCAACGCGGCTCCGGCGGGTTGATGTAAATTAAGCTGCACGGGCGGCGACTTGCGCACACCTGTTTCATCAGTAAGCGGGCGCAGACGCCGGTGCGTGATGATGTTGATGTACACTTCATAGGCACAACATAGCACCACCTTTGCTGCACATAAAAATATACAGACCAAAGTAATTGTTCTTTGATGAAAATAATATGTTTAATAAAATAAACTTAGATGGATATCACCTGGCATTTTTTTTGTCGGATGATCACGGATGCTGGTGTAGATAATGCTGGTCGTGCTTGGATCAAAAAATAGCCAGACAGATGCACGTCTACTGTAGCACCAGCGCCCACATGGGTCTTCCTCTGTCCCCCTTTTCTGAATAACAATCGGCTTTGAATGCCTTGAGATCCAAGTCGATGTGCTTGACGCATAGCGAGTGTTCATTAGTAATTGACTAGCTTAACCCGCGCAGCGGCACGCCGCGCCAGTCTATACGTCATGATAGAAACATGAACAATTATTATAACCTAAGAAAATATACACGGTGGCTTCACGTGTGTTATATGCTGTTACATGATCAAAAGCACATTGATACATACATAGAGACGGTGATATAAAACCTCAAGATAGAAAAGAAGTACATTTATTACAACCAATGCATGATGCATATTGAAAAACAAAATGACACACACCTTGATGCACTTCTAATAAAAGCTACAGATTAAAACCATGTACAGTCTGCTCTACATAGCCATGCACTGACACGTTATGTAAGAAATTCTATATACGGTGGTACTAAATTTTATCTGATAATTATCTAATTAACTACTCAGTTGTTGCCTGTTCACTTTTTTTATGTTGTGGTCTATGTACAACCATCGTATTGGTATGGAAGCTGAATTCTTTCATAAAGAAACACACATTACCTAGATGCTACATAGAAGTTCTGTATGCGTGGATAGAAAGAGCCTTGTGTTCATTATTTGGCTAATTGGTTGGTTGTTTATGTTAGCTGTTGTGTACTCCATCAGTTTTTCAAGTTTGTGTAAGTTTAACTGTATGTTTTTTCTCACAGTGTTCTTGTTTCTCATCTTCATATGTAGTTTCAGGTGCTTGATTTTAACTCTTTTTTTTATTTTGTTTGGTTTGATATTCCAGTTTTGTTAATTTCATTTGAGATAGATGATGTGTGTGTCTTTATAATGATGATACAACAATCGGTTATGCATCAATAATGCCATGTCTTTTAGGACCCTCAACTACTAGAAAAGTTGGCCTAAAGTACCTAGCAAAAACTTCTACTTTCCATCCAAAATGGAGAGTAGCATTCTCTTTGTTTTCCAAAGAAAGCACATCCTAAGCTCTTCTCTTCTTCCACTGATTTTGAAGAGAACAGATAAAAAAAGATAGGCCTTAATTTGAGAGCCAAGAGGTGCATGTTGAATCAAATATTAGGTGGATTGTACATAAATATATGCATAGAGACCCTTGTTGAAATGTTGACCTAAAACAAAAAGAAACTTGAGACTATCTTCTCTGATGGCAAATTCTGCTTGCACCGAGTTTTCATATGTATGTACCGGGAACGGTTCTGCAAAAGAACCATACACCATTAGAAAAGACAGATATATATAGTGATGAACCATCTATTTTGCGAAACAAATATGTGTGGCTTTGAGAACTAACTAATCTCCTTCAGAGTACCCGGATGTACTACATACATCATACTTCCAAGTCACAAATCACAGGCAAAGAGTGTTCCTACTAAGATCAAGAAGCGTTGTCAAGTGCCCTACTATTCCAACATGCATGCACGCTACTTGACCGAACAAATGATAAGACATATGCATGTACACCTGCTAGTACCAACCTTCTTCCAGTTGTATAGTACTGTAGTACATTATAATGGACGTCTCGGCTCAATTCGATACCTCTACAGATACGACAATTCAAATTACTATTACATCTCTCAAATTGTAGCAAATAAATTATATGTACAATCAATTAGCAAGTACTATCATTAGCAAAAACAGAAACATGTATGCTAGCAGCCCGTGTGTCCGGTACACGTGCATCTCGTCCATCGTGTGGGTGGCCTATCGCAGGATTCTGAGTTCCTCCGGCAGCAGGACACGGTTGAAAACCATGGGCGCATGATCTTTCTCGTTACTGGCAATAAAATCTGCCAAACTACCGTTGTCCACTTCAGTTAGAACCCAATTTCTGAAAATAAGAAACTTTGCTAGGTGCATATATTTTAAAGCATGACCATTAATAATAATACCTCTCTGTATTATCCTCCAAGTGGGCTGTTGCACCAGTACTTGTTCATTCACAATATTCGGGTAGAAACTTAGACAATAAAACATTGCAAATCAGAAGGAATATTTCAAGGCAAACTCCGTATCAATAAAACAAACAGAATATAAAGAGATCATGAGATCTGGAATCATAAAAGTAGCAAAGGAAAAAAGAAGAAATATGAACAGCACGGGAAATTTCGCTGGATGGTACTCGTTCATCCCTGCTGAAAATGAAGACATGGGAACTTAGAGCTTCATGGAGAAATTGCTGATCATGAGGTTGTAGATCAGTGAGCACAACCATCAGTTCATGTACAAAAACACTAGTAGAAAAAGGGTCAAACATGAAGCACATTAGTGCCGGTTTGAATTAGAGCCGGCACTAATGTGTACATTAGTGCCGGTTCGTGACAGCGATCAATAATACCGGTTCGTGGCGAACCTTTAGTACCGGTTCATGCCACGAACCGGTACTAAAGAGGCTGTGTCAGCCCGCGGTCAGGCTATGGCCCCACCATCACCATTTAGTGCCGGTTCGTACCACGAACCGGTACTAATGAGGTTATGGCAAGCTGTTTTTAGTCCCACCTCGCCAAGAGAGAGGCAGTATGAGCGGTTTATAAGCCGTGAGTGCACAGACAATGACGAAGAGTTGCAATGCTCACCTACATGTTGATTAGCTTCAAGCCTTGCGGAATAGCATAGATTGCACTGAGCTATGTGCAGTGGCTTAGTGCAATCTACACTATTCCGAATGGCTTGAAGCAAATTAACCAGCATTGCACCTCTTTTTTATATTTAATAACTTATTTAAACTCCGGACTTCTTTTGTGTTCAGTATGCAGCATTTAAAGCGACCTCATCAATTTCCAACATGTTCTGACATCATTTGTTGTTTTTCGGTCATTTACCTAATTGTTCAATATGCAGCATTCAATTTCCAGAAGAAAATAAATAGAAGAAAATAAATAATGCAGAAAATAAAAAAACTATACAAAAAAATTACGTAAAAATAAATAGAAGAAAATAAATAATATAGAAAAGAAAAAACTATATAAAAAACTACTCAAAAATAAATAGAAGAAAATAAGTAATGCAGAAAAGAAAAAACTATATAAAAACTGGACGCACTTCGTGTACAAACTGGACAAACTTTTTCCGAGTATCAGGGTTTCGGAGTCCGGAGTGGGTACTAATGTACAACTTTCACCGAAGCCCAGACTCTTTCTGATCGCTTATTATGCCTCAAGGTTGTCGTGGTTTGAAAATTATGGATTTGACAACCATGAATCATAGCTTTTTGTGTAAGTGACTTGGGAAACTCAAGTTTGGCAAACTCTATTGACTAAGAAATTTCTTCAAAAACAATTTCTATCCAATAAAAAAAGACTAGAGGATTACACTTTTCATAGGTTTTGATGAATGTGAACCACAATTTTTAGAGTTACATTGACAGAGTAGTTGCCAATGGAGCTAACCCAATTCTAGGCAGATTGTTAGTCTAATGAAAGTCTATTAGCAAAATAATTTTCTAGTTTGTACATCATATCTTTCACAAATCTAGTGACAATACCAAAATATAAAGATGAAAGTTGGAGATATATCATATTCAAAAGGACCTTGTAGTTAGATATAGCAGAACCGGCACTAGTAGAAAAACGGTCAAATGTGAAGCACATTAGTGCCGGTTTGAATTTGAGCCGGCACGAATGTGACCATTAGTGCCGATTCCAACAGCTAGCCGGGCTGCTACCATTAGTACCGGTTCGTTGCCAATCTTTAGCACCGGTTCGTGGCACGAACCGATACTAATGTGCATCCCACCAATCAGGAAGAATCACACGGATCGTGTGTTTCTTTCTAGCTCTTGCGAGTCGTTGGATCAAGGGTGTGTTTCTTCCTAGCTCATGTGAGTCGTTGGATTGAAACTACCACAATCACTTTGTGAGCCAGACGACCCTATATATAGCCCACCTCTCGCCTTCTCTGCATAAGTCTTTCAGTTCATCGACTACATACATCTACCAGTTCATCGACTGCATACATCTACCAGTTCATCGACTGAATACAAATCATTCGGATTCGCCATCATACGCCCAACCCTGCATTTGATATGCATATATATGCATCACGAGCCACGATAGGGCTGTATGATGGCGATACCGATTGGTTTGTTCTAGATCCGACATAAAAGGTTTGATACAACTTCTTTTTTTGTGACATAAGAGCTATCTCTCCTCCTCCCATGTTAACTGGACTTACAAGTAATGCAATTTAACCAAACTATCTTGTGTTCAGTGACAAGAACAAGAAAGATTCTTCCTCTAGTAGTAATAATGATCATGCTAAATCCAATATTGTTGCTTCTAGTAGTTCTCTTGATTCCACTAATGATTCTCTTAGCCAAGTTACACTTGAGCGAGAAAATATCTTATTGAAGGGAATTATAGAGAAAGGAGTGTACAAAAGCCTTGCCGGAAGTAAGCAATTCGAGGAAATTATGCGCAAGCAAGGAAGGCACCGGAAGAATCAAGGTGTTGGTTTTGAACGAAAGTTCAATGCCAATGGAGTTGAGTGGGAAGAAGATCAATACCCCAAGACAAAGTTTGTTCCTCAACAAGAGAAGTATCCTACTTTCTTCAAGGGGACACAAGCTCAAGATGATCTTCCACCACAAGACTACAAGCAAAAAGGCAAGAACAAGCTTCAAGAGGAAATTGATGTATTTGAAGAAGCTCCTAAGATCTTAGTCAAGTGGATTCCCAAGACCACTTCAAGTTCCACTTCATCAAGTACGACTACAACTCCAAGGATTCCCATCAAGATGGTGTGGATCCAAAAGAAGAAGAACTAGAGAGTTCTTGAGGGTGACTCCGCCAACATACTTCACTATTATCATTTTGGCAAGAACAAGTGCAATCAACTTCCACATCTTGCACTAGTTCAAGGCGTCACAAACCCTCTTGTTGGTAAGACAAGGGACAAGGTAACCTAAATAATGCAGAAAATAAAAAAAAACTATACAAAAAAATTACTCAAAAATAAATAGAAGAAAATAAATAATGCAGAAAAGAAAAAACTATATAAAAAACTACTCAAAAATAAATAAAAGAAAAAACTATATAAAAAATTTGTTGGCGCACTGCCCTGTGGGTCTACCAGACCTAGGGTGTGCAAATGCAGGTCCAGAAGGGCTAGCAGACTCACAGGGCAGCGCGCCCTAATTAATTAGGCCCAGAAGCCTGCTATATAAAGGAGTTCGAAGAGGTAGCCGCGGCTAGGTTTATAAACCAGTGCGGCTGCCCTTCACCGGGCGAGGTGGGACTAAACTTTGGGGTGGCAACGCAAGGCCTTTAGTACCGGTTGGTGGCTCCAACCGGTACTAAAGGTCCCCCCCTTTAGTACCGGTTGGTGGCTCCAACCGGTACTAAAGGCCTTCGTTTCCCGCCGCTTGGCCTGGCGAAAATAAGCCTTTAGTACCGGTTGGAGCCACGAACCGGTACTAAAGGCCCATCCTATATATATAGCACTTACGAAAATTTCAGTTTCATCTCCCCACTTCGTCTCCAACATCCGCCACGCGCGCCGCTCGATCCCGTCGTCCGTCGTAATCGTCGTTGTCCCCGTCGCCGCCCGTCGTCCTCGTCGTCTCGCGCTGCCGCCCCGAACGCCGCCGCCGTCCGTCGTCATCGCCGCGGCCGTACGTCTCTCTCTCGCTCCCGCACACACATACACACACATACATACACACACATACACACACACCAGCGCCCCCGCCCCGTACGCCGGCGCCCCCGCTCGTACGTACGGGGCGGCGGCGTACGAGGCCGCACACACACACACATACCACACACACACACGCATACACACACACATACACACATACGTACACACATATACGTATATATACACACACACACATTTTTTTACTTATTTTCTGTTTTTTAGAAAAGTTAATTAGATGATCGAATGTTAGATTAATGTCGAATGTTAGATGAATTAGCTAGCTACATAGAAAAATTGTCGAACTAGAGATTAGAACTAGTTGAATAATTAATATAACTAGTTTATTTTTAGTAAGAAAATTTAGGTATATGAGATTAGAACTAGTTGAATAAATAATATAACTAGTTTATTTTTAGTAAGAAAATTTAGGTATATGAGATTAGAAATAGTTGAATAATTAATATAACTAGTTTATTTTTAGTAAGAAAATTTAGATATATGAGATTTGATGATTTATTTAAATATTATTTGTTAATGAGTTTTTCTGTTTATTTAATTTTTTATATATTTTGAGTTTATATAAATGTTAGATTAATGTCGAATGTTAGATGAATTAGATAGAAAAGTTAAATATATAGTAATGTCAATTGAATATATAGTTAGATATATTAATGTCAAATGTCTATACGATGTTAGAAAAGTTAAATATATAGTAATGTCAATTGAAAACTTTCATTGCTTAGTATATTAATTACTATACGATGTTGTTCAACAGGGACTTCCAATCACAGTTGTGCCTCAGTGGATCGAGACAAAAGGTCGCATGTCAATGGTTAGCTTACGACCAAGATTTCCTACATTGCACATGAGTGCATTCAGGATTTCTGAAAGCGAAGAATGCTTAATAGTGAAAGATTGGAGCAAAATTGTTAACGATCGCAGAGAAGTACTAGGGGGCAGTAAGGAGAAGCGCAACCCAAGATTAGGAGACAGATTCATCTGCATGCTCCAGTATGATGAATAAGGAGAGCTATACATGTTCTATGCTATTCTACCTGAGAGGGTGCAGCAGGATCAGTAGCTACTAGTTCATGCTCTTAATTAGTACTTGTCTCATGTCCGTGTCCTGAACTTCGATGTTGCTGATGATTATGTTGAACTTGATGACATCTTTGCTTCTGTTACAAAGTGAATGTTTCCTCTTTAAGCTAGTCAGCGTTGATGATGATTAGATAGCTAGCGGTAATGACTATGATGATTAAATAGTGCTAATTAGACGACTATGATGATTTTTAGCTAGCTAGAGTTTATTTATTTATTAATATGGGATGATGATGATGATGATGATGACGACTACAACTCATTATAACGTAAAACAATCCTAAATTAAATTGATAACACAAATTTAATTGAAAAATACAAAATAAAACAAAAACCCACAACCATTTAGTACCGGTTGGTGTTACCAACCGGTACTAAAGGGCTCCCGGCCCCCGGAGCTGGCTCGTGCCACGTGGTTCCCTGTAGCAGCGGTTCGTGCTGAACCGGTACTAAAGGGAGGGGCCTTTAGTGCCGAAACTTTAGTGCCGGTTCCTGAATCGGCACTAAAGGGCCTTACAAACCGGTGCTATTGCCCGGTTCTGCACTAGTGAAAGGACACTGTCCTGCAACAAAAACTACTGGGAAAAAAATCACATCAAAAGGAGAGGAGGACAACTTCTGAACTTTAATTAAAGATGCAGCAAAGAGAGAGGAGCATATCTTTTGTACCTACTGAGGAGGTGCTCATGCAAATATATAGAAGCAGTTCATATGTAAAAAAATGCAAACCTCTAACCTATGCATACTATTTCATACCAGTCAGATCTAAACCTAATTAATTCATAGTATAATTTTCAAATTTACAATGGAATTACAAAGAAAATGTGGCAACATGTGAACCCAAAACCTGCATTATTGCTTCTGGCTTCATACAATGCCTTATTCCATAGAAAGGTATGTTCTAAAGAACAAAAAAAATTGACTTCACCACGCATACAAAATGAACATAAAAAGATATATATAATAAAAGTTGCCCAAAAGAAAACTTAAACTTATATCCGAAAAAGAGAAGACATGAGTATCACACGAACCTCCAAATCCACATATAGAAATGTATCTAAATCCACAACAGCATTTCTTCCACTAATATCTAAAAGCAACCTAAAAGTAATCTTGGCTTATCTAATATGAAAATAGTGAAACTGCATCTGGGGGGTAAGCAGTCCCTTACACCTGATAACCATCCTCTTCACTTTTTCTGATGAAACCTTCTGTCTTTAGCTGAACATCAAGGGATGAGATATTTATATAACCATCTTGTTCACTTTGTCTGCTATAAAAGCAACAGGTTATAGTTGATCATTAGCTAATGTGAAGATGTTTAGTTTTTGTCGACATATTAACAAACATATAGCAATCATGAAATAACCACATCAAAAATATTGTACGTGTGTATTTCTATCAACGTTTCTCTGCATTAAGCTTGACATATCACAGACATTTTATTATAACAAAAAAACCAGATTTCAAATTGATACACCAATTCAGCAAAAGAGAAGCTGTTGCTAAATGAGAGAGAGAGAAAGAGAGAGAGAGAGAGCTAGAGAGAGAACAGGAGCCACCGCTGTGTGTACGATCAGGGGAGAGATGGAGTTGCTGCAGCCATAGAGATAGATAAAAGTAGAGCAGCAACGGCAGGAGCTCCAATTTTTAGTACACGTAACTGGGAGAGAGGGATAGTGCAGAAGCGCCGCGTGCAAGAGCAATGGCCGTGCGTGTCCGTCGACACCAATCGTGGACGGGAACGCGGGTGAATGGGGGCCGACGCTAATTGGTAGCAGAGGAGCCCAGCGCTTGTTCCTGTGGTGGCGATTGGTGACTTACAGGCCGTTGAGGGAGGCGGCACCCAGGTGTCCGTGGGCAGCAGCGCACGCACAAAAGGAGGAGCGGCGATGCATGCGGCATGGGTGGCACGCGCGGGGAGACCAGGTGGCGGTGTGGCGACGATGGCGCGAAGCAGGTCCCAGCGCCGGCCTTACTCGATGGAGGAGCGAGAACAGCGCAGCCGCCTCCTCCATGGAGGCTGCCGCTCCTTTGCCGTAGATGCCCCACAGCCCACAGCGGCCCTCGCACCACTCCAGATCGAGCAACACGACGGCGGTGGCAACTTCGGTAGGGACGGCGATGCAGTTCCTCTCTCGGAGAGCATCAGAGGCGGCTCGACGCAGCTCCTCCCCGGTACTGTCCCTGGAAGAAGACCAGAGTCAATAATCTGGCAAGGAAGGCGACCTATTTATAACCCCACACCGTAGCACGGACCACGGTACGTACATATGCAAGGAAAAAACGGTAGCAGTAAGCGGTGGGATTTCTAGAGCGAGGCACGATAGGACTCTGGAATAAATGGCACCGATCAGAGACACCAACAGCGGCAAGAACAGAAGAAAGCGACGCATCGATCGGGCAACAACGGCCGGGAGACAAACGCATGGCCAATCAATACGTGAAAGCATCAAATTCCAACGCAACAGCGACGCAAAGTAAGTACGCAAGAACACCGAACAAATCAACCTACTCCATATGCAGTACAAAAACGCTAAACCAACCAAATCAATAGCCACACCCGTTCAAAAAATTTCAATCAAAAACCTATATCCACAATGCTTTTCTACCCCACCGTGTACCAAATTAATACCACGCGGCACGTACGCTATTCACCGCGGGTTGCTTTCATACAAGTGGTTTGTTCTCAAGGCAAAAACCTTAACTGGAACAGATGCTTCGGTATGCATGTGGATAGCATCGCTACCACTACTGCTGAATAATGGTTTTCTCGCAGTGTATCAGACTGATCATCGGAGTCGCTTATCTGGGCACAACAATGAAAAATTGACCCAGTATCCTGTATCCCTTGGCCTGTCCCTTGTTCGCATGCTAATGCATCAGAGAAGTAGCCCACAGCGTGAGCGTCTGTCAAGAAAACTGTCACAATTTTTCCACGCCTGCGCCTCCGCGCGGGGCGAACCCAGCGGCTCAGAGGCCATAGGCACGGCGGCTCAAGAACTCGGCAGCGGGCAACATGGCACGACGTCAGAGGCAGTACAGCGGTTCACGAGCTGCAGCGGCAGTGCGTTGAGACGGCGGAGGTAGGCGGGTCAGAGGCGTTTCAGAGCCGGCTCGAGACACCAGCAGCAGCAACAGCAGCAACGGTGGCAGACCACGGCGAGCTGGCGGGTCAATGTGACTCACGGCTGAAACAGAGTAGGGCGGTTTGAAGCAGATGCCGGCTTGCAGTTTGGAATCGGCCGGTAGGGCGGCTCGTGACACTGGCCACGGCAGCGGTTGTGGACTCAGCAGGGACCGGGTCTTCGTGCAGCCATGGCGGTAATTTTAGGCGGCTCAACGGCGTGCAACAACGACGGTCGAGCAAGGAAAGGTCGGGCGACTTGATGAGTCGGGGCCACTTGGCGAGGTGGCTGTAGCAAATCGACTCGGAAACGGCCCAGGGACGATGCTCAAAAATTCCTTGGCGAAGCGAGGCGAGGCCGGCTCGGGGCCGGAACGGCGGCGGAGACGGGCGCCTCGAGGCGAGGACGCGGGCGCAGACGATGGACCAGTCCGGGTCGTGGCCGGTTCTATTTCCGGGTCGTGGGCCTTCCCCCCCCCCCCTTTTTTGTGTGTGTGAGTGTGTTCTAGATGCAGATGACTGCCTCCATAGTCTTTTGCCCTTCGACCCCTTGCGTACTAGTAGCAACAACATGTGGTACTATGTTGGCTTGATGTGATGGACTGTCTTTTTCCTGACCACGTGAGAGCTTCAGTACATACCCTGGCGAAACAGCATCCGGCTCGGTGAGTTTTCCTTCTCCGGGTCGCAGTTGATTTGCAGAACCTATGTCCGCATGGCATTAAAACGTCGACAACGATAGATCACTTTTTACCAGCGGCTTTGCACAGACGTCTACGGAAGAATTACTCCGACCGCTTGGTTACTTCCTCGATCTGTGTGCCTGATGAAATTCTTGCTGTCTTTTCTTTCTTCAGACATCTACAGACACTGGTTTGCTTCCCCACGTAGCAGTTTTGGCCCAGTTGTAGATCAATTTGGCCATCACGTGGCAGAGTACTAACTGGAATAACACCATTGCTACTTGTTGGCTCTTCCCATTGGTGCAGGTTTCACGTGAGGATACGGAAGCTGGCCTGACCCCTTGCATGCACGAGTGCCTAACTTGGTCGATGGGAGGAAAACAAGGACTACAGCGGCTCGTCGGCCTTAGTGTGTCCGCCGCGTAAACTGAGAAAGAAGAAACTGTAGCGAACAGTTTAATCTCGGTCTCAATGATTATTCCAGATCGCAGCGGTTGAGCGGACGCAACCCTAGTTCTCTCCTGATCAGAATCTTGTATATGCTCTTCCGACTGTTCGTCGTTCATGTAGATTCTTTCTTCATCTAGAAAATTGCGAACTCTTCGATCCCTCGGAGAGATTCTTTCAAAAACTCAACACCACCGTGCGTAGGCCCCACGGTGGGCGCTAACTGTTGTGGAATTGTCACGTCAGATGTCCTACTGTGAGGACTTAGTCGTGAGGCCAACGCACCTATGTGGTAGCTTGAGAGGGATTGAGCGAAATCGAGAGACGCAACACAAGATAAGGATTTAGACAGCTTCAGGTCCCGGAAAACATCATCCGGTAATAACCCTACATGCTGTTTGTGCCTAGATCTCATTATGCTCATGAGAGAGTCGCCGCATCAGCCGGCTCCCCCTTTGTGTCTAGCCCTAGATATTGTTTCTTGTTCCTTGTCCCCTCTTTGGGTGCCCTGCCCCTCCTTATATAAGTTGAAGGGGCGGGTTACATGACTAGTCGTAGTAGGATTATTCAATTACAAGTGAAGTCCTAGTCTTACTTCCTTTGTAAGGGAATATTCCTTACGCTTTCCTCTTAAGCCGGCCCACCATAACATGAGCTGGCCTTCTGGGCCTTGGGCCTAGTCTTCTATTTGACCCGCTGTCGGGGTCATTCGTGAGTCGTCAGGCTCGTGAGTCGTCTGAAAAGTGAGCCGCCAGACCCATGAGTCGCCAGTCCTCCGGCGGGTCATCGGTGAAGCGCCAAGTCCGGCCGGGTCATACCGCGGAGTATATCCCCGACAGCTATCAAACAACATGCTAAAGAAACAGATCATAGCAAACAAAGGCATGACATGAATCTACTAATTGCATAGAAAAAAGTCACTTACTGATCAAGAGCCAAAAATGCACAGAAGATATGATGGCACCCATGTAAACAGAGCAAGTTCATAAACAGATTCAGACTTAGCAGCAAAAACTGAGCATGGCATAAACAGAATTATGAAGGCACCTTTGCGAGCTCAAATCACTCACCACAAAGCATTGCATGACAAGACAAACATACCTACAGCAAGATGACATGTTCATGAAGCTAACCATGGCAATAGCAAGTTCATAGCATGCTTGGATAACTAACAACAACCATGGCAAAATTGATTAACATGTAAACAATCCGCCGGGAACATTTTATAGCAAAAGTAGAGCAAGATTACAACAAGCTATAGCAGGCTATAAATGCAAATCAAGGCATGGATGGATAGAGAAACACATGTTTAACAAAACACCCTTAGTGAACATCTCCATATTATGCATAGAACTCATGGTATCAACAGGTTTACATAGAACCACAATGTATCAGTTTCAGACTTAGCAGAAATGACTAAGTCACAGAAATCAGCAACATCATGAAGGCTACTTTGCAAGCTTGTAACAATCAACACAAGGCATATCATGAAGATACAATCACGGTTACGCACGCGATTGGTGTATTTTAGAAGAGTTTACTTCAAGTTTACTACAACCGGATATTAACAAATTCCCATCTGCCACATGACCGCGGGCACGACTTTCGAAAGTTCAAACCCTGCAGGGGTGTCCCAATTTAGCCCATTATAAGCTCTCACGGTCAACGAAGGATATTCCTTCTCCCGAGAAGACTCGATCAGTCTCGGAATCCCGGTTACAAGACATTTCGACAATGGTAGAACAAGACCAGCAAAGCCGCCCAAATGTGCCGACAAATCCCGATAAGAGCTGCACATATCGTTCTTAGGGCACACCGGATGAACAAGACGTCGGGTTGGCATAGACCCTGATTGCCCAAGGGGCGCCGGACATTGCTCAGTTTGGACCAGCACTCAGAGGAGAACTGGCCCGGCGGGGGGGGGGGGGCTAAAATAAAGATGACCCTCGGGCTCCGGAAACCCACGGGAAAAAGGATTAGGTGAGGCAAATGGTAAAACCAAGGTTGGGCCTTGCTGGAAGAGTTTTATTCAAAGCAAACTGTCAAGGGGGTCCGATAAATCACCCAACCACGTTAGGGACGCAAAATCCGGGAACATAATACCGATATGACGGAAACTAGGGCGGCAAGAGTGGAACAAAACACCAGGCATAAGGCCGAGCCTTCCACCCTTTACCAAGTATATAGATGCATCAATAATATAAGAGATATAGTGATATCCCAACATAAACATAATCCAACATGGAGCAATCTTCATCTTCACCTGCAACTAGCAACGCTCTAAGTGGGGCTGAGCAAAAGCGGTAACATAGCCAAACAACGGTTTGCTAGGAAGGGTGGCAAAGTTTAGGGGTTCATGGCAATTTGGGAGGCTTGATAGCAAGTGGTAGGTAATGCGGCATAGCGATAGAACGACGCAACTAGCATAGCAATGATAGTAATGAGATCCAAGGTGATGGTCATCTTGCCTAAAATCCCACTAGGAAGAAGAATGAAATCCATGAAGAAGATGAAGCCACGAAGACGAACCAAGCGTAGACGAACGAATCCTCACGATGGCAACGAAACGGGAACTATCGAGAAGAAAGCACACAACACGATAAACTCACCACACATGAACAAGGTGTCGTGGAATTGTCACGGCCGATGTCCTCTTGCAAGGACTTAGTCGTGGAGCCATCGCAACTAGGAAGATTAAAGGGGTTAATCGGGACAAAGGACACGAGAGGGTTTATACTAGTTCGGCCCCTTATGGTGAAGGTAAGGCCTACGTCTAGTTGGGTTGGTATTGCTGAGGTTTCGATGACCAGAGAGCGAGATACGCTATGCCCGGTTCTCGATGTGTTGTTTCTTTCCCTAAGCCGTCTGCGGGTCGTCCCCTTATATACACGGGTTGACGTCCTGCGGCCTACAGAGTCCCGGCCAGCTCATAGACAATGTCCGTCTCGGTGACTAGTTAATTCTACCTTACAATACAAGTCATGCCATCATGGCAGTTTATCACTATGCTCCTTAAGTCACCTGTGGGCTTTGGACCCTTTATTGAACCGCCATCTTCATGCTTGGTCTTGGGCTTCTTCTGATGAATATTCTCTGCGTAACCCGGCCCCTCCTGGGCGGCTTACACAGTTGGTTATATCCCCAACATTAGGCCCCAGATTGATTTGAACCAGTTCATGTCAATCTTAAAATTCCTTAATAACCAGTCCTTCTGTCTTCTGTCTGCGAAAAGGTCATAACCCGTCGTGACGTCATCTTCTGGTTCCATGTTAACCCGCCGTGACGTCATCTTCAATTAAATCCCTATTTTATTCCATCATATCTTCAACGGATCTTTGCCTTTACTGACCATCCCGAAAACCGAGGCGTCGGGGTCGCTGGATAATGATACTCGGTCTCCTCATTCTCGTGCCATCTCAGTCGGCCTTCCCTTATAAATAGGCACGACCTAGGTCTTCCATTCTTCCCTCTTTCAGTCGTCTTTTTCCTCTTGCTACCTCCCTGCCTCTCGAGCTCCGCCGCCGCCGCCGTCGAACCCCTCATCTTCACCGAGTCAGGCCACTGCATCAACCTGAATCTGACCAGAAATCGACGGCGAACCTCCGCAGCTCGTCCACATCCGTGAGTTCCTCTCCTTCCCTTTCTTAGATATGCATTGGAACTTTTTTGAGTTCGTCGGTGTTCATCGCCGCCCGCTTCAAACCCTCGATAGTTTTTACCTCCAATGCCCTGTTTAGATCGTAAAAATTGAAGGAAATATGCCCTAGAGGCAATAATAAAGTTATTATTTATTTCCTTATATCATGATAAATGTTTATTATTCATGCTAGAATTGTATTAACCGGAAACATAATACATGTGTGAATACATAGACCAACAGAGTGTCACTAGTATGCCTCTGCTTGACTAGCTCGTTAATCAAAGATGGTTATGTTTCCTAACCATGAACAAGGAGTTGTTATTTGATTAACGAGGTCACATCATTAGTAGAATGATCTGATTGACATGACCCATTCCATTAGCTTAGCACCCGATCGTTTAGTATGTTGCTATTGCTTTCTTCATGACTTATACATGTTCCTATAACTATGAGATTATGCAACTCCCGTTTACCGGAGGAACACTTTGGGTACTACCAAACGTCACAACGTAACTGGGTGATTATAAAGGAGTACTACAGGTGTCTCCAATGGTAGATGTTGGGTTGGCGTATTTCAAGATTAGGGTTTGTCACTCCGATTGTCGGAGAGGTATCTCTGGGCCCTCTCGGTAATGCACATCACATAAGCCTTGCAAGCACTGCAACTAATATGTTAGTTGTGAGATGATGTATTACGGAACGAGTAAAGGGACTTGCCGGTAACGAGATTGAACTAGGTATTGGATACCGACGATCGAATCTCGGGCAAGTAACATACCGATGACAAAGGGAACAACGTATGTTGTTATGCGGTCTGACCGATAAAGATCTTCGTAGAATATGTAGGAGCCAATATGGGCATCCAGGTCCCGCTATTGGTTATTGACCGGAGACGTGTCTCGGTCATGTCTACATTGTTCTCGAACCGTAGGGTCCGCACGCTTAACGTTACGATGACAGTTATTATGAGTTTATGCATTTTGATGTACCGAAGGTTGTTCGGAGTCCCGGATGAGATCACGGACATGCGAGGAGTCTCGAAATGGTCGAGACGTAAAGATTGATATATTGGAAGCCTATGTTTGGACATCAGAAGTGTTCCGGGTGAAATCGGGATTTTACCGGAATACCGGGAGGGTTACCGGAACCCCCCGGGAGACTAATGGGCCTATTGGGCCTTAGTGGAAAAGGAGAAAAAGGGAAAGCCCACAAGCTGGCCGGCGCCCCCCTTCCCAAAGTCCTAGTAGGACTAGGATAGGGGCCGGCCCCCCTTCTCTCTCCTTTTCCCCCCCGGGAGTCCTAATAGGATTAGGATTGGGGGGAGGAGTCCTACTCCCGGTGGGAGTAGGACTCCCCTGCGCCTCCTCTCCCTGGCCGGCCGGCTCCCCCTCCTCCAACCTTTATATACGGGGGCAAGGGGCACCCCAAGACACACAAGTTGATCCTTGAGATCGTTCCTTAGCCGTGTGCGGTGCCCCCTGCCACCAAATTCCACCTCGGTCATATCGTTGTAGAGCTTAGGCGAAGCCCTGCGTCGGTAGTACATCAAGATCGTCACCACGCCGTCGTGCTGACGGAACTCTTCCTCGACGCTTTGCTGGATCAGAGCCCGAGGATCGTCATCGAGCTGAACGTGTGCTAAGAACTCGGAGGTGCCGGAGTAACGGTGCTTGGATCGGTCGGATCGGGAAGAAGACGTACGACTACTTCCTCTACGTTGTGTGATCGCTTCCGCAGTCGGTTTTCATTGGTACGTAGACAACACTCTCCCCCTCGTTGCTATGCATCACCATGATCTTGCGTGTTCGTAGGAATTTTTTTGAAATTACTATGTTCCCCAATAGTGGCATCCGAGCCTAGGTTTTATGGTTTGATGTTATTTGCACGAGTAGAACACAAGTGAGTTGTGGGCGATACAAGTCATACTGCCTACCAGCATGTCATACTTTGGTTCGGCGGTATTGTTGGTTGAGACGATCCGGACCAACCTTACGCGTACTCTTACGCGAGACCGGTTCCCTCGACGTGCTTTGCACATAGATGGCTTGCGGAAGACTGTCTCTCCAACTTTAGTTGAACCAAGTGTGACTACGCCCGGTCCTTGAGAAGGTTAAAACGGAGTCTATTTGACGAACTATCGTTGTGGTTTTGATGCGTAGGTGAGATGAGTTCTTACTTAAGCCCGTAGCAGCCACGTAAAACTTGCAACAACAAAGTAGAGGACGTCTAACTTGTTTTTGCAGGGTATGTTGTGATGTGATATGGTCAAGGCATGATGCTGATTTTATTGTATGAGATTATCATGTTTTGTAACCGAGTTATCGGCAACTGGCAGGAGCCATATGGTGGTCGCTTTATTGTATGCAATGCAATCACGATGTAATGCTTTACTAGATTACTAAACGGTAGTAATAATCGTGGAAGCATAAGATTGGCGAGACGACAACGATGCTACGATGGAGATCAAGGTGTCGCGCCGGTGACGATGGTGATCATGACGGTGCTTCGGAGATGGAGATCACAAGCACAAGATGATGATGGCCATATCATATCACTTATATTGATTGCATGTGATGTTTATCCTTTTATGCATCTTATCTTGCTTTGATTGACGGTAGCATTATAAGATGATCTCTCACTAAATTATCAAGAAGTGTTCTCCCTAAGTATGCACCGTTGCCAAAGTTCGTCGTGCCCAGACACCACGTGATGATCGGGTGTGATAAGCTCTACGTCCATCTACAACGGGTGCAAGCCAGTTTTGCACACGCAGAATACTCAGGTTAAACTTGACGAGCCTAGCATATGCAGATATGGCCTCGGAACACAGAGACCGAAAGGTCGAGCGTGAATCATATAGTAGATATGATCAACATGACGATGTTCACCATTGAAAACTACTCCATCTCACGTGATGATCGGTTATGGTTTAGTTGATTTGGATCACGTGATCACTTAGAGGATTAGAGGGATGTCTATCTAAGTGGGAGTTCCTAAGTAATTTGATTAACTGAACTTAAACTTATCATGAACTTAGTACCTGATAGTATCTTGCTTGTTGATTGTAGATAGATGGCTCGTGCTGTTGTTCCGTTGAATTTTAATGCGTTCCTTGAGAAAGCGAAGTTGAAAGATGATGGTAGCAATTACACGGACTGGGTCCGTAACCTGAGGATTATCCTCATTGCTGCACAGAAGAATTACGTCCTAGAAGCACCGCTGGGTGCCAGGCCTGCTGCTGGAGCAACGCCAGATGTTATGAACGTCTGGCAGAGCAAAGCTGATGACTACTCGATAGTTCAGTGTGCCATGCTTTACGGCTTAGAATCGGGACTTCAACGACGTTTTGAACGTCATGGAGCATATGAGATGTTCCAGGAGTTGAAGTTAATATTTCAAGCAAATGCCCGAATTGAGAGATATGAAGTCTCCAATAAGTTCTATAGCTGTAAGATGGAGGAGAACAGTTCTGTCAGTGAGCATATACTCAAGATGTCTGGGTATAACAATCACTTGATTCAGATGGGAGTTAATCTTCCAGATGACTGCGTCATTGACAGAATTCTCCAATCACTGCCACCAAGCTACAAGAGCTTCGTGATGAACTATAATATGCAAGGGATGAACAAGACTATTCCCGAGCTCTTCGCAATGCTGAAAGCTGCGGAGGTAGAAATCAAGAAGGAGCATCAAGTGTTGATGGTTAGCAAAACCACTAGTTTCAAGAAAAAGGGCAAAGGGAAGAAGAAGGGAAACTTCAAGAAGAACAGCAAGCAAGTTGCTGCTCAGGAGAAGAAACCCAAGTCTGGACCTAAGCCTGAAACTGAGTGCTTCTACTGCAAGCAGACTGGGCACTGGAAGCGGAACTGCCCCAAGTATTTGGCGGATAAGAAGGATGGCAAAGTGAGCAAAGGTATATGTGATATACATGTTATTGATGTGTACCTTACTAGAGCTCGCAGTAGCACCTGGGTATTTGATACTGGTTCTGTTGCTAATATTTGCAACTCGAAACAGGGACTACGGAATAAGCGGACGCTAGCAAAGGACAAGGTGACGATGCGCGTGGGAAACGGTTCCAAAGTCGATGTGATCGCGGTCGGCACGCTACCTCTACATCTACCTTCGGGATTAATATTAGACCTAAATAATTGTTATTTGGTGCCAGCGCTGAGCATGAACATTATATCTGGATCTTGTTTAATGCGAGACGGTTATTCATTTAAATCAGAGAATAATGGTTGTTCTATTTATATGAATAATATCTTTTATGGTCATGCACCTCTGAAGAGTGGTCTATTCTTGTTGAATCTCGAAGATAGTAATACACATATTCATAATGTAGAAACCAAAAGATGCAAAGTTAATAATGATAGTGCAACTTATTTGTGGCACTGCCATTTAGGTCATATCGGTGTAAAGCGCATGAAGAAACTCCATGCTGATGGGCTTTTGGAACCACTTGATTATGAATCACTTGGTACTTGCGAACCGTGCCTCATAGGCAAGATGACTAAAACACCGTTCTCCGGTACTATGGAGAGAGCAACAGATTTGTTGGAAATCATACATACCGATGTATGTGGTCCGATGAATATTGAGGCTCGTGGCGGATATCGTTATTTTCTCACCTTCACAGATGATTTAAGCAGATATGGGTATATCTACTTAATGAAACATAAGTCTGAAACATTTGAAAAGTTCAAGGAATTTCAGAGTGAAGTTGAAAATCATCGTAACAAGAAAATAAAATTTCTACGATCTGATCGTGGAGGAGAATATTTGAGTTACGAGTTTGGTATACATTTGAAAAATTGTGGAATAGTTTCGCAACTCACGCCACCCGGAACACCACAACGTAATGGTGTGTCCGAACGTCGTAATCGTACTTTACTAGATATGGTGCGATCTATGATGTCTCTTACTGATTCACCGCTATCATTTTGGGGTTATGCTTTAGAGACGGCCGCATTCACGTTAAATAGGGCACCATCAAAATCCGTTGAGACGACGCCTTATGAACTATGGTTTGGCAAGAAACCAAAGTTGTCGTTTCTTAAAGTTTGGGGCTGCGATGCTTATGTGAAAAAGTTTCAACCTGATAAGCTCGAACCGAAAGCGGAGAAATGTGTCTTCATAGGATACCCAAAAGAAACTGTTGGGTATACCTTCTATCACAGATCCGAAGGCAAGACATTCGTTGCTAAGAATGGATCATTTCTAGAGAAGGAGTTTCTCTCGAAAGAAGTGAGTGGGAGGAAAGTAGAACTTGACGAGGTAACTGTACCTGCTCCCTTATTGGAAAATAGTACATCACAGAAAACTGTTTCTGCGACACCTATACCAATCAGTGAGGAAGCTAATGATGATGATCATGACACTTCAGGGCAAGATGCTACTGAACCACGTAGATCAACCAGAGTGAGATCCGCACCAGAGTGGTACGGTAATCCAGTTCTGGAAGTCATGCTACTAGATCATGATGAACCTACGAACTATGAAGAAGCGATGGTGAGCCCAGATTCCACAAAGTGGCTTGAGGCCATGAAATCTGAGATGGGATCCATGTATGAGAACAAAGTATGGACTTTGGTTGACTTGCCCGATGATCGGCAAGCAATTGAGAATAAATGGATCTTCAAGAAAAAGGATGACGCTGACGGTAATGTTACTGTCTATAAAGCTCGACTTGTCGCAAAAGGTTTTTGACAAGTTCAAGGGGTTGACTACGATGAGACCTTCTCACCCGTAGCGATGCTTAAGTCCGTCAGAATTATGTTAGCAATTGCCGCATTTTATGATTATGAAATATGGCAGATGGATGTCAAAACTGCATTCCTGAATGGATTTTTGGAAGAAGAGTTGTATATGATACAACCAGAAGGTTTTGTCGATCCAAAGGGAGCTAACAAAGTATGCAAACTCCAGCGATCCATTTATGGACTGGTGCAAGCATCTCGGAGTTGGAATAAACGCTTTGATAGTGTGATCAAAGCATTTGGCTTTATACAGACTTTTGGAGAAGCCTGTATTTACAAGAAAGTGAGTGGGAGCTCTGTAGCATTTCTGATATTATATGTGGATGACATATTGCTGATTGGAAATGATATAGAATTTCTGGATAGCATAAAGGGATACTTGAATAAAAGTTTTTCGATGAAAGACCTCGGGGAAGCTGCTTACATATTAGGCATAAAGATCTATAGAGATAGATCGAAACGCTTAATTGGACTTTCACAGAGCACATACCTTGACAAGATTTTGAAGAAGTTCAAAATGGATCAAGCAAAGAAAGGGTTCTTGCCTGTGTTACAAGGTGTGAAATTGAGTCAAACTCAATGCCCGACCACTTCAGAAGATAGAGAGAAAATGAAAGATGTTCCCTATGCTTCAGCCATAGGCTCTATCATGTATGCAATGCTGTGTACCAGACCTGATGTGTGCCTTGCTATAAGTTTAGCAGGGAGGTACCAAAGTAATCCAGGAGTGGATCACTGGACAGCGGTCAAGAATATCCTAAAATACCTGAAAAGGACTAAGGATATGTTTCTCGTATATGGAGGTGACAAAGAGCTCACCGTAAGAGGTTACGTTGATGCAAGCTTTGACACTGATCCGGACGATTCTAAATCGCAAACCGGATACGTGTTTACTTTAAACGGTGGAGCTTTCAGTTGGTGCAGTTCTAAACAAAGCGTCGCAGCGGGATCTACATGTGAAGCGGAGTACATAGCTGCTTCGGAAGCAGCGAACGAAGGAGTCTGGATGAAGGAGTTCATATCCGATCTAGGTGTCATACCTAGTGCATCGGGTCCAATGAAAATCTTCTGTGACAATACTGGTGCAATTGCCTTGGCAAAGGAATCCAGATTTGACAAAAGAACCAAACACATCAAGAGACGCTTCAACTCCATCCGGGATTTAGTCCAGGTGGGAGACATAGAGATTTGCAAGATACATACGGATCTGAATGTTGCAGACCCGTTGACTAAGCCTCTTCCACGAGCAAAACATGATCAGCACCAAGGCTCCATGGGTGTTAGAATCATTACTGTGTAATCTAGATTATTGACTCTAGTGCAAGTGGGAGACTGAAGGAAATATGCCCTAGAGGCAATAATAAAGTTATTATTTATTTCCTTATATCATGATAAATGTTTATTATTCATGCTAGAATTGTATTAACCGGAAACATAATACATGTGTGAATACATAGACCAACAGAGTGTCACTAGTATGCCTCTGCTTGACTAGCTCGTTAATCAAAGATGGTTATGTTTCCTAACCATGAACAAGGAGTTGTTATTTGATTAACGAGGTCACATCATTAGTAGAATGATCTGATTGACATGACCCATTCCATTAGCTTAGCACCCGATCGTTTAGTATGTTGCTATTGCTTTCTTCATGACTTATACATGTTCCTATAACTATGAGATTATGCAACTCCCGTTTACCGGAGGAACACTTTGGGTACTACCAAACGTCACAACGTAACTGGGTGATTATGAAGGAGTACTACAGGTGTCTCCAATGGTAGATGTTGGGTTGGCGTATTTTGAGATTAGGGTTTGTCACTCCGATTGTCGGAGAGGTATCTCTGGGCCCTCTCGGTAATGCACATCACATAAGCCTTGCAAGCACTACAACTAATATGTTAGTTGTGAGATGATGTATTACGGAACGAGTAAAGAGACTTGCTGGTAACGAGATTGAACTAGGTATTGGATACCGACGATCGAATCTCGGGCAAGTAACGTACCGATGACAAAGGGAACAACGTATGTTGTTATGCGGTCTGACCGATAAAGATCTTCGTAGAATATGTAGGAGCCAATATGGGCATCCAGGTCCCGCTATTGGTTATTGACCGGAGACGTGTCTCGGTCATGTCTACATTGTTCTCGAACCGTAGGGTCCGCACTCTTAACGTTACGATGACAGTTATTATGAGTTTATGCATTTTGATGTACTGAAGGTTGTTCGGAGTCCCGGATGAGATCACGGACATGACGAGGAGTCTCGAAATGGTCGAGACGTAAAGATTGATATATTGGAAGCCTATGTTTGGACATCGGAAGTGTTCCGGGTGAAATTGGGATTTTACCGGAATACTGGGAGGGTTACCGGAACCCCCCGGGAGACTAATGGGCCTATTGGGCCTTAGTGGAAAAGGAGAAAAAGGGAAAGCCCACAAGCTGGTCGGCGCCCCCCTTCCCAAAGTCCTAGTAGGACTAGGATAGGGGCCGACCCCCCTTCTCTCTCCTTTTCCCCCCGGGAGTCCTAATAGGATTAGGATTGGGGGGAGGAGTCCTACTCCCGGTGGGAGTAGGACTCCCCTGCGCCTCCTCTCCCTGGCCGGCCGGCTCCCCCTCCTCCAACCTTTATATACGGGGGCAAGGGGCACCCCAAGACACACAAGTTGATCCTTGAGATCGTTCCTTAGCCGTGTGCGGTGCCCCCTGCCACCAAATTCCACCTCGGTCATATCGTTGTAGAGCTTAGGCGAAGCCCTGCGTCGGTAGTACATCAAGATCGTCACCACGCCGTCGTGCTGACGGAACTCTTCCTCGACGCTTTGCTGGATCGGAGCCTGAGGATCGTCATCGAGCTGAACGTGTGCTAAGAACTCGGAGGTGCCGGAGTAACGGTGCTTGGATCGGTCGGATCGGGAAGAAGACGTACGACTACTTCCTCTACGTTGTGTGATCGCTTCCGCAGTCGGTCTGCGTTGGTACGTAGACAACACTCTCCCCCTCGTTGCTATGCATCACCATGATCTTGCGTGTGCGTAGGAATTTTTTTGAAATTACTACGTTCCCCAACAAAAATAACGTAGAACTAATGCGGTGATTGTTTGTGCTTATCTTGCATAGAAACAGATCTCATTTCCCTTGTTCGGAAGCCCTCTTCGAGTGTATGAACTTCTCTACCTTGTTTTAGGTCTAGAAATTTTTCTTTTCAGAGCGACCGTTTGATCCAAAATAACAACTTCAACTTGTGAAACCTGTTTGTTCCACACTTAGCAAAAAATTGCATCTGTTGAATCTGTTTTAGCCATAGTAGTCCATGTGACCGGGTTAAGACAACTCCAGCTGTCAGTCTCGCTTGCTTCCGGTGACTTAAGAAATTTTTAACTACCCTTGATACCTGTAGCGACTTAAATACCATTGCATAGTTACCCATATGTCATTAGGCCCCTTCTTAAGCCGCCACCTTGAATAAATTAATAAAGCTCTCCTCCGGGTTATGAATTGAGCCGGAAAAATTCTTTTATCTTGTCATAGGATTCGATTTACACAATGGCACCCAAAGCTCTCAAACCTCCGGTGACCTGCAACTGGGTCAAGTCCGTTGTCACAGAGAGCACATTATCTGAATTTGTGAAATCCGGCTATCTGCCCAAAAAAGAGATCATGTCTTATCGCGCTCCTGACTCGTCTGAGGAGAAACCTCATCCCAAAGAGGGGGAAGTGATCATTTTCACTGATCATATGAGCCGAGGATTTGCTCCACCCGGTTCAAAATTCTTCAGGGATGTTCTGAAATTCTTTGACCTGAGACCTCAAGACATCGGGCCCAATTCCGTGTCAAATATTTGCAACTTCCAAGTCTTCTGTGAGGTGTACCTTGGAGAAGAGCCCAACTTACTTTTATTCAGAGAGATGTTTTATTTAAACCGGCAAAACAAGCGCGCCAACGGGCCCAGTCCAGAACTTGGTGGTATATCGATTCAGCAGCGGAGAGATTGCCTTTTCCCTGATGCGGAACTGCCGAGTCATCCAAAAGATTGGAACCAGACGTGGTTCTACTACCAGGACACTTCTCCGGCTGGTGAGAACCCGCTGCCCAGCTTCCGTGCCTTACACCTTGAATCCAGCCACCCGCTGCCAAACAAGTTGACTGCTGTTGAACGTCTGCCACTCACCCCCACTATCAAGAAGATCAAAGCTCTTTTGGGGAACGGCTTAGACGGCATCGACCTGGTCCGAGTCTGGGTTGCTTGGCGAGTGATTCCGTTAAGCCGCCGCCCCGGCTTAATGTGTACTTACTCAGGCGAGAAGGATGATCCCCTACGTCATAGCTGTGACAACTTACCAAATGACGCGGGGGAGGCTACAACCCAGTCCTTGTTGAAAGACGGCACGGTGACCAGTAATGCCTTCGTCTTACTGCCTTTCTGCAACAAGAACCCGGCCCCAGCAGTGAGTCATCTGCTTCAATGATTACTCTTAACTGTGTTATACCTTATTTTTACTCATAACTCCTTATCATCATTTTTCACAGGCCAATGACAACTTCTGGAAGGTCAAGTATGACCATGAGGCGGCCAAACAAACCAGAGCGGCCAACAGAGCCGAAAGGAAAGCTGCCAAGATAGGAACATCAAAGAAGAGAAAGCCGAGCGCTTCCGATATGTAGAGACTCGAAGATTCTGATGACGATGAAGAAGAGGTAACTTTTAACCCTTTGACTCTTTTATCATCACTTTACTAACATTAACTTTTTTCAGGAAGACACGGGGAATAGCCAAGCCGTCGAGGAAGAGGTAACTATAATCTCCTCCGACTCCAAGCCCTTGCCGCGGCAGAAAATTCGAAGAGTAACCCGGAAATTAAGATTTTCACATCCTTTGGCTTACCAAGATCATCAATTTCTTTTGAAGCAACAGCTTTTTGAAAGCCGGAGGCAGACCCGGACCAGCAAGGATGCAGAGCTCTCCTCCGGCTTGCCTGACACAACCAAGAAGCGCCAGACTGAGGTTATCTCCAATTTACGCCCTGTTTTACCTTCGGCAGGTTTAATCCGTCAACCTCTCAATTCATCTGACTCCAATTATCAGGATACCTCTCCTTCCTCCGGCGAGTCTATGCAGTCCAACATGCCGGCTTTTAAAACTGCCCCCGGGTAATGCAAATTGGTTTACCTTATGCTTTACCTTACTCATGCTTTTTTGTACTCACTCTTCTGCCTTGTCCACATCATGCAAGTGAAGCCCAGGAAGAAAGCGAAGAAAAATAAGCCGGCCCAAGACCCTGTAGTGACTGAGCCGGAGCTGGGCACAGCTGCTCCTGACGCCACTAGTCATGAGCCGCCACCTCAACCATCTCAGGATGTTCCTGTACCTTCCTCTGATCCACCTACTGATCAAGCCATCCATGATTCTGATAACCCGGAGGCTCCTAGCCCTGCCAAGGCAGATGATCCAGAAGTGCAGATTCTTAAGACTCAATTTGTTGAGCTGGCACAACAAACTGTTCTTGCCAAGTGTTCTGCTAAGGAGGAATTATTAGAACGCCGAAAAGCCAAGTTAGACGTTGCTGATTATACTCATTTGAGTATTGGGGAGATCGTCTCTGGCTATATCAGTCAAGTACATAGCAGCCGTGACCTGGAAATTGACATGGTGAAGAAAATACAGCAAAAATCTGAGGTATAACTTATACTATTTTTCGTTAATCATACTTACTGTACCAGCCCCCAAGTCTATTGCTTATGAATAAATATGCTGTAGACTTTACAAAACTGCCTAACACCTTTTATCCAGTTTAAAAAGAAGATATGTAACCCAGTTGTAACATGATATTTTCAAACTTGCGATACACATTGGCCCCCAAGTGCCACGTATCTTTGCTTGCAAAGTGCTTGGGACTTTAATTTACATAAACCGGCGTAGTAATTTAGAGTTCTTCAGCATGCAGTAGCCCCCAAGTGTCAAGTATCTTTGCTTGCAAAGTGCTTGGGACTTATTGTTATTATACCAAGGTTCTGACTATAACCCGGCATCAATGCAGGCCACCATAAGTCAATTTGAGTCGGAGATTGCTGACCTGAAAAGCCGCCTGGCAGCCCAGGAACTTGAAATTCAAAAGGCCAACTCCAAGTTTGAATTCAGTGTCTCTGAACAAGAGAAGTTGAAGAAGAACCTTGAGGCGGAGAAGAAAACCTGGGCTGATGAAAAGGCCTCACTGGTGGCCCGGGCCGAGACAGCAGAAGCATCACTTGCGGAAGCAAAAATCGAGCTGTCTGGCTTAAAGCGCCAGATATCTCAAATGGTCTCAGCCATCTTTGGTAAGTTATGATATATAAACCTTAAGTACTGCAAACCTTCCTTTCATGATTATTTAACCGTTATCTCTGGCTCACCATATGTTTATGAACACAGGCCCTATGAGCACAAACCTCAAACAGAACATGTTGATCAAACTGAAAGCGGTTTACACTCTGGTGGAGCATCTTTACACCGGGTCACAACGTGCTTTGGCCATTGTGGCTTTATCAAATGACGTTCCTCACCTCCTGCAAGACGTACTGAAGCGGCTTGCTGTATTACCTCAGCGCGTCCAAGAACTAAGGCGCGCGTCCGCAAGAGCCGGGGCCATAGCCGCGTTGAGCCGGGCTAAAGCATGGATTCCAGAACTAGACCTGGCCGACCTCGCTCTTGGATACCTGAGTCTGAAGGAAGATGTCACTTTATTCAATGAAGCAGACTTCACCGCCTGTGTGAAAGACATACGCCCTGTGGCTACTCTGATTGGGAACGACACTGATCTTACCAAGTATCAGCCGGGCTATGGCAGCGAAAACCGGAGGATTCCAACTCCTCATTATCATGAAGTCAGCCTGATCCCTCCAACTCGTAAGCATACCTTTGCCCCTGAAGTCGACCCAGCCGGGTTAATAGATGATGAAGCTGAGTTTGAAGCCTTGAGTGGCATTGTCTGGGCATCATCCACCTTCCAGGACAGGGCAGCCGACGGAGAGGCGGAGAAGGATAACCCAGAATCTTCAGGCCAACCTAAAGAGTGAACCGCCAGGCATCATATGTTTACGTCTTCGTGAAAACAATGCTTCACCATTCAGACTCGGGGAGTCTTGTAATAGGGTAGAAAACACTCTCGATTTTTGCCATGCCTTCGTGCATGTTTGCAGCGCTTTAATACTTTCTTTAAGTCGCCATCACTATATACTTTCAGCCTTTATTGATCTTCTACTTCCTGTATGTTTAACAAAAAATTGCTTGCCTTATCCAGCATATGAGACAAATAGAAATCCTTTGACGACTTATCGCATCAGGGGTCACATAAGGCATTGATAACCCGGAGTATATACCAAACAATCTTAGGAAGGCCAGCTTACGATTAGACCTATTAGACATAATCATAACAGTATACCTGTGATTCTTGCGGTTATCTTACCGGCTTATACTGAAGGAAATATGCCCTAGAGGCAATAATAAAGTTATTATTTATTTCCTTATATCATGATAAATGTTTATTATTCATGCTAGAATTGTATTAACCGGAAACATAATACATATGTGAATACATAGACAAATAGAGTGTCACTAGTATGCCTCTACTTGACTAGCTCGTTAATCAAAGATGGTTATGTTTCCTAACCATGAACAAAGAGTTGTTATTTGATTAACGAGGTCACATCATTAGTTGGATGATCTGATTGACATGACCCATTTCATTAGCTTAGCACCCGATCGTTTAGTATATTGCTATTGCTTTCTTCATGACTTATACATGTTCCTATAACTATGAGATTATGCAACTCCCGTTTACCGGAGGAACACTTTGTGTTGGGGAACGCAGTAATTTCGAAAATTTTCCTACGCACACGCAAGATCATGGTGATGCACAGCAACAAGGGGGAGAGTCTGATCTACGTACCCTTGTAGATCGCAACGGAAGCGTTGACACAACATAGAGGAAGTAGTCGTACGTCTTCTTCCCGATCCGACCGATCCAAGCACCGTTACTCCGGCACCTCCGAGTTCTTAGCACACGTTCAGCTCGATGACGATCCTCAGGCTCCGATCCAGCAAAGCGTCGAGGAAGAGTTCCGTCAGCACGATGGCGTGGTGACGATCTTGAAGTACTACCGACGCAGGGCTTCGCCTAAGCTCTACAACGATATGACCGAGATGGAATTTGGTGGCAGGGGGCACCGCACACGGCTAAGGAACGATCAACTATGATCAACTTGTGTGTCTATGGGGTGCCCCCTGCCCCCGTATATAAAGGAGCAGGGGGAGGGGTTCGGCCGGCCAGGGAGAGGGGCGCAGGAGGAGTCCTACTCCTACCGGGAGTAGGACTCCCCCCCCCCAATCCTATTCCTAATAGGATTCTCCAAAGAGAAGAGAGAAAGAGGGGGGACGGCCCCTTCTCCTAGTCCTAATAGGACTAGGGAAGGGGGGAGGCGCGCAGCCCTTGTGGGCAGCCCCTTTCACTTTTCCACTAAGGCCCAATAGGCCCATTTGCCTCCCGGGGGGTTCCGGTAACCCTCCCGGTATTCCGGTAAAATCCCGATTTCATCCGGAACACTTCCGATGTCGAAACATAGGCTTCCAATATATCAATCTTTACGTCTCAACCATTTCGAGACTCCTCGTCATGTCCGTGATCACATCCGGGACTCCGAACAACCTTCGGTACATCAAAATGCATAAACTCATAATAACTGTCATCGTAACGTTAAGCGTGCGGACCCTACAGTTCGAGAACAATGTAGACATGACCGAGACATGTCTCCGGTCAATAACCAATAGCGGGACCTGGATGCCCATATTGGCTCCTCCATATTCTACGAAGATCTTTATCGGTCAGACCGCATAACAACATACGTTGTTCCCTTTGTCATCGGTATGTTACTTGCCCGAGATTCGATCGTCGGTATCCAATACCTAGTTCAATATCGTTACTGGCAAGTCTCTTTACTCGTTCCGTAATACATCATCTCATAACTAACATCTTAGTTATTATACTTGCAAGGCTTATGTGATGTGTATTACCGAGAGGGCCCAGAGATACCTCTCCGACAATCGGAGTGACAAACCCTAATCTTGAAATACGCCAACCCAACATCTACCATTGGAGACACCTGTAGTACTCCTTTATAATCACCCAGTTACGTTGTGATGTTTGGTAGTACCCAAAGTGTTCCTCCGATAAACGGGAGTTGCATAATCTCATAGTTATAGGAACATGTATAAGTCATGAAGAAAGCAATAGCAACATACTAAACGATCGGGTGCTAAGCTAATGGAATGGGTCATGTCAATCAGATCATTCAACTAATGATGTGACCTCGTTAATCAAATAACAACTCTTTGTTCATGGTTAGGAAACATAACCATCTTTGATTAACGAGCTAGTCAAGTAGAGGCATACTAGTGACACTCTGTTTGTCTATGTATTCACACATGTATTATGTTTCCGGTTAATACAATTCTAGCATGAATAATAAACATTTATCATGATATAAGGAAATAAATAATAACTTTATTATTGCCTCTAGGGCACATTTCCTTCACTTTGGGTACTACCAAACATCACAACGTAACTGGGTGATTATAAAGGAGTACTATAGGTGTCTCCAATGGTAGATGTTGGGTTGGCGTATTTCGAGATTAGGGTTTGTCACTCCGAGTGTCGGAGAGGTATCTCTGGGCCCTCTCGGTAATACACATCACATAAGCCTTGCAAGCATTATAACTAAGATGTTAGTTGTGAGATGATGTATTACGGAACGAGTAAAGAGACTTGCCAGTAACAAGATTGAACTAGGTATTGGATACCGACGATCGAATCTCAGGCAAGTAACATACCGATGACAAAGGGAACAACGTATGTTGTTATGCGGTCTGACCGATAATGATCTTCGTAGAATATGTAGGAGCCAATATGGGCATCCAAGTCCCGCTATTGGTTATTGACCGGAGACGTGTCTCGGTCATGTCTACATTGTTCTCGAACCGTAGGGTCCGCACGCTTAACGTTACGATGACAGTTATTATGAGTTTATGCATTTTGATGTACCGAAGGTTGTTCGGAGTCCCGGATGTGATCACGGCTAGATCCCGGATGGAGTTGAAGCGTCTCTTGATGTGTTTGGTCCTTTTGTGAAATCTGGATTCCTTTGCCAAAGCAATTGCACCAGTATTGTCACAAAAGATTTTCATTGGACCCGATGCACTAGGTATGACACCTAGATCGGATATGAACTCCTTCATCCAGACTCCTTCGTTCGCTGCTTCCGAAGCAGCTATGTATTCCGCTTCACATGTAGATCCCACTACGACGCTTTGTTTAGAACTGCACCAACTGACAGCTCCACCGTTTAAAGTAAACACGTATCCGGTTTGCGATTTAGAATCGTCCGGATCAGTGTCAAAGCTTGCATCAACGTAACCTCTTACGGTGAGCTCTTTGTCACCTCCATATACGAGAAACATATCCTTAGTCCTTTTCAGGTATTTCAGGATGTTCTTGACCGCTGTCCAGTGATCCACTCCTGGATTACTTTGGTACCTCCCTGCTAAACTTATAGCAAGGCACACATCAGGTCTGGTACACAGCATTGCATACATGATAGAGCCTATGGCTGAAGCATAGGGAACATCTTTCATTTTCTCTCTATCTTCTGCAGTGGTCGGGCATTGAGTCTGACTCAACTTCACACCTTGTAACACAGGCAAGAACCCTTTCTTTGCTTGATCCATTTTGAACTTCTTCAAAATCTTGTCAAGGTATGTGCTTTGTGAAAGTCCAATTGAGCGTCTTGATCTATCTCTATAGATCTTTATGCCTAATATGTAAGCAGCTTCCCCGAGGTCTTTCATCGAAAAACTTTTATTCAAGTATCCCTTTATGCTATCCAGAAATTCTATATCATTTCCAATCAGCAATATGTCATCCACATATAATATCAGAAATGCTATAGAGCTCCCACTCACTTTCTTGTAAATACAGGCTTCTCCAAAAGTCTGTATAAAGCCAAATGCTTTGATCACACTATCAAAGCGTTTATTCCAACTCCGAGATGCTTGCACCAGTCCATAAATTGATCGCTGGAGTTTGCATACTTTGTTAGCTCCCTTTAGATCGACAAAACCTTCTGGTTGCATCATATACAACTCTTCTTCTAGAAATCCATTCAGGAATGCAGTTTTGACATCCATCTGCCATATTTCATAATCATAAAATGCGGCAATTGCTAACATGATTCTGACGGATTTAAGCATCGCTACGGGTGAGAAGGTCTCATCGTAGTCAACCCCTTGAACTTGTCGAAAACCTTTTGCGACAAGTCGAGCTTTATAGACAGTAATATTACCGTCAGCGTCAGTCTTTTTCTTGAAGATCCATTTATTCTCAATTGCTTGCCGATCATCGGGCAAGTCAACCAAAGTCCATACTTTGTTCTCATACATGGATCCCATCTCAGATTTCATGGCCTCAAGCCACTTTGCGGAATCTGGGCTCACCATCGCTTCTTCATAGTTCGTAGGTTCATCATGATCTAGTAGCATGACTTCCAGAACTAGATTACCGTACCACTCTGGTGCGGATCTCACTCTGGTTGATCTACGTGGTTCAGTAGTATCTTGTCCTGAAGTTTCATGATCATCATCATTAGCTTCCTCACTAATTGGTATAGGTGTCGCAGAAACAGTTTTCTGTGATGTACTATTTTCCAATAAGGGAGCAGGTACAGTTACCTCGGCAAGTTCTACTTTCCTCCCACTCACTTCTTTCGAGAGAAACTCCTTCTCTAGAAATGATCCATTCTTAGCAACGTATGTCTTGCCTTCGGATCTGTGATAGAAGGTATACCCAACAGTTTCCTTTGGGTATCCTATGAAGACACATTTCTCCGCTTTGGGTTCGAGCTTATCAGGTTGAAGCTTTTTCACATAAGCATCGCAGCCCCAAATTTTAAGAAACGACAACTTTGGTTTCTTGCCAAACCATAGTTCATAAGGTGTCGTCTCAACGGATTTTGATGGTGCCCTATTTAACGTGAATGCGGCCGTCTCTAAAGCATAACCCCAAAACGATAGTGGTAAATCAGTAAGAGACATCATAGATCACACCATATCTAGTAAAGTACGATTATGACGTTCGGACACACCATTACGCTGTGGTGTTCCGGGTGGCGTGAGTTGCGAAACTATTCCACAATTTTTCAAATGTACACCAAACTCGTAACTCAAATATTCTCCTCCACGATCAGATCGTAGAAACTTTATTTTCTTGTTACGATGATTTTCAACTTCACTCTGAAATTCCTTGAACTTTTCAAATGTTTCAGACTTATGTTTCATTAAGTATATATACCCATATCTGCTTAAATCATCTGTGAAGGTGAGAAAATAACGATATCCGCCACGAGCCTCAATATTCATCGGACCACATACATCGGTATGTATGATTTCCAATAAATCTGTTGCTCTCTCCATAGTACCGGAGAACGGTGTTTTGGTCATCTTGCCTATGAGGCACGGTTCGCAAGTACCAAGTGATTCATAATCAAGTGGTTCCAAAAGCCCATCAGTATGGAGTTTCTTCATGCGTTTTACACCGATATGACCTAAACGGTAGTGCCACAAATAAGTTGCACTATCATTATCAACTCTGCATCTTTTGGCTTCTACATTATGAATATGTGTATCACTACTATCGAGATTCAACAAGAATAGACCACTCTTCAAAGGTGCATGACCATAAAAGATATTACTCATATAAATAGAACAACCATTATTCTCTGATTTAAATGAATAACCGTCTCGCATTAAACAAGATCCAGATATCATGTTCATGCTCAACGCTGGCACCAAATAACAATTATTTAGGTCTAATATTAGTCCCGAAGGTAGATGTAGAGGTAGCGTGCCGACCGCGATCACATCGACTTTGGAACCGTTTCCCACGCGCATCGTCACCTCGTCCTTTGCTAGTGTCCGCTTATTCCGTAGTCCCTGTTTCGAGTTGCAAATATTAGCAACAGAACCAGTATCAAATACCCAGGTGCTACTGCGAGCTCTAGTAAGGTACACATCAATAACATGTATATCACATATACCTTTGTTCACCTTGCCATCCTTCTTATCCGCCAAATACTTGGGGCAGTTCCGCTTCCAGTGACCAGTCTGCTTGCAGTAGAAGCACTCAGTTTCAGGCTTAGGTCCAGACTTGGGTTTCTTCTCCTGAGCAGCAACTTGCTTGCTGTTCTTCTTGAAGTTCCCCTTCTTCTTCCCTTTGCCCTTTTTCTTGAAACTAGTGGTTTTGTTAACCATCAACACTTGATGCTCCTTCTTGATTTCTACCTCCGCAGCTTTCAGCATTGCGAAGAGCTCGGGAATAGTCTTGTTCATCCCTTGCATATTATAGTTCATCACGAAGCTCTTGTAGCTTGGTGGCAGTGTTTGGAGAATTCTGTCAATGACGCAATCATCTGGAAGATTAACTCCCATCTGAATCAAGTGATTATTATACCCAGACATTTTGAGTATATGCTCACTGACAGAACTGTTCTCCTCCATCTTGCAGCTATAGAACTTATTGGAGACTTCATATCTCTCAATTCGGGCATTTGCTTGAAATATTAACTTCAACTCCTGGAACATCTCATATGCTCCATGACGTTCAAAACGTCGTTGAAGTCCCGATTCTAAGCCGTAAAGCATGGCACACTGAACTATCGAGTAGTCATCAGCTTTGCTCTGCCAGACGTTCATAACATCTGGTGTTGCTCCAGCAGCAGGCCTGGCACCTAGCGGTGCTTCCAGGACGTAATTCTTCTGTGCAGCAATGAGGATAATCCTCAGGTTACGGACCCAGTCCGTGTAATTGCTACCATCATCTTTCAACTTTGCTTTCTCAAGGAACGCATCAAAATTCAACGGAACAACAGCACGAGCCATCTATCTAATATCAACATAAACAAGCAAGATACTATCAGGTACTAAGTTCATGATAAGTTTAAGTTTAGTTAATAAAATTACTTAGGAACTCCCACTTAGATAGGCATCCCTCTAATCCTCTAAGTGATCACGTGATCCAAATCAACTAAACCATAACCGATCATCACGTGAGATGGAGTAGTTTTCAATGGTTAACATCGTCATGTTGATCATATCTACTATATGATTCACGCTCGACCTTTCGGTCTCTGTGTTCCGAGGCCATATCTGCATATGCTAGGCTCGTCAAGTTTAACCTGAGTATTCTATGTGTGCAAAACTGGCTTGCACCCGTTGTAGATGGACGTAGAGCTTATCACACCCGATCATCACGTGGTGTCTGGGCACGACGAACTTTGGCAACGGTGCATACTCAGGGAGAACACTTCTTGATAATTTAGTGAGAGATCATCTTATAATGCTACCGTCAATCAAAGCAAGATAAGATGAATAAAAGGATAAACATCACATGCAATCAATAAAAGTGATATGATATGGCGATCATCATCTTGTGCTTGTGATCTCCATCTCCGAAGCACCGTCATGATCACCATCGTCACCGGCGCGACACCTTGATCTCCATCGTAGCATCGTTGTCGTCTCGCCAATCTTATGCTTCCACGACTATCACTACCGCTTAGTAATAAAGTAAAGCATTACATCGCGATTGCATTGCATACAATAAAGCGACAACCATATGGCTCCTGCCAGTTGCCGATAACTTGGTTACAAAACATGATAATCTCATACAATAAAATCAGCATCATGCCTTGACCATATCACATCACAACATGCCCTGCAAAAACAAGTTAGACGTCCTCTACTTTGTTGTTGCAAGTTTTACGTGGCTACTACGGGCTTAAGTAAGAACTCATCTCACCTACGCATCAAAACCACAACGATAGTTTGTCAAATAGACTCCGTTTTAACCTTCTCAAGGACCGGGTGTAGCCACACTTGGTTCAACTAAAGTTGGAGAGACAGTCTTCCGCAAGCCATCTATGTGCAAAGCACGTCGAGGGAACCGGTCTCGCGTAAGAGTACACGTAAGGTTGGTCCGGATCGTCTCGTCCAACAATACCGCCGAACCAAAGTATGACATGCTGGTAGGAAGTATGACTTGTATCGCCCACAACTCACTTGTGTTATACTCGTGCAAATAACATCAAACCATAAAACCTGGCTCTGATACCACTGTTGGGGAACGCAGTAATTTCGAAAATTTTCCTACGCACACGCAAGATCATGGTGATGCACAGCAACGAGGGGGAGAGTCTGATCTATGTACCCTTGTAGATCGCAACGGAAGCGTTGACACAACGTAGAGGAAGTAGTCGTACGTCTTCTTCCCGATCCGACCGATCCAAGCACCGTTACTCCGGCACCTCCGAGTTCTTAGCACACGTTCAGCTCGATGACGATCCTTGGGCTCCGATCCAGCAAAGCGTCGAGGAAGAGTTCCGTCAGCACGACGGCGTGGTGACGATCTTGATGTACTACCGACGCAGGGCTTCGCCTAAGCTCTACAACGATATGACCGAGATGGAATTTGGTGGCAGGGGGCACCGCACACGGCTAAGGAACGACCAACTATGATCAACTTGTGTGTCTATGGGGTGCCCCCTGCCCCCGTATATAAAGGAGCAGGGGGAGGGGTTCGGCCGGCCAGGGAGAGGGGCGCAGGAGGAGTCCTACTCCTACCGGGAGTAGGACTCCCCCCCCCCCCAATCCTATTCCTAATAGGATTTTCCAAAGAGAAGAGAGAAAGAGGGGGGTCGGCCCCTTCTCCTAGTCCTAATAGGACTAGGGAAGGGGGGAGGCGCGCAGCCCTTGTGGGCAGCCCCTTTCACTTTTCCACTAAGGCCCAATAGGCCCATTTGCCTCCCGGGGGGTTCCGGTAACCCTCCCGGTATTCCGGTAAAATCCCGATTTCATCCGGAACACTTCCGATGTCCAAACATAGGCTTCCAATATATCAATCTTTACATCTCGACCATTTCGAGACTCCTCGTCATGTCCGTGATCACATCCGGGACTCCGAACAACCTTCGGTACATCAAAATGCATAAACTCATAATAACTGTCATCGTAACGTTAAGCGTGCGGACCCTACGGTTCGAGAACAATGTAAACATGACCGAGACATGTAGGGTCCGCACGCTTAACGTTAAACTCATAATAACTGTCTACATTGTTCTCGAACCGTAGGGTCCGCACGCTTAACGTTACGATGACAGTTATTATGAGTTTATTCATTTTGATGTACCGAAGGTTGTTCGGAGTCCTGGATGTGATCACGGACATGACGAGGAGTCTCGAAATGGTCGAGACATAAAGATTGATATATTGGAAGCCTATGTTTGGACATCGGAAGTGTTCCGGGTGAAATCGGGATTTTACCGGATTACCGGGAGGTTTACCGGAACCCCCCGGGAGCCAAATGGGCCAACATGGGCCTTAGTGGAAAGGTGAGAGGGCAGCCCACATAGGGCTGCGCCTCCCCCCTCTCCCTAGTCCTATTAGGACTAGGAGAGGGGCCGGCCACCTCTCTCTTTCTCTTCCCCTTTGGGTAATCCTATTAGGAATAGGATTGGGGGGGGGGGAGTCCTACTCCCGGTAGGAGTAGGACTCCTCCTGCGCCTCCTAGCTTGGCCGGCCAGCCTCCCCCCTTCATCCTTTATATACGGGGGCAGGGGGCACCTCTAGACACACAAGTTGATCCTTGAGATCGTTCCTTAGCCGTGTGCGGTGCCCCCTGCCACCAAATTCCACCTCGATCATACCGTTGTAGTGCTTAGGCGAAGCCCTGCGTCGGTAGTACATCAAGATCGTCACCATGCCGTCATGCTGACGGAACTCTTCCTCGACGCTTTGCTGGATCGGAGCCCGAGGATCGTCATCGAGCTGAACGTGTGCTAAGAACTCGGAGGTGCCAGAGTAACGGTGCTTGGATCGGTCGGATCGGGAAGACGTACGACTACTTCCTCTATGTTGTGTGATCGCTTCCGCAGTCGGTCTGCGTTGGTACGTAGACAACACTCTCCCCTCTCGTTGCTATGCATCACCATGATCTTGCGTGTGCGTAGGAAATTTTTTGAAATTACTACGTTCCCCAACAGTGGTATCAGAGCCTAGGTTTTATGGTTTGATGTTATTTGCACGAGTAGAACACAAGTGAGTTGTGGGCGATACAAGTCATACTGCCTACCAGCATGTCATACTTTGGTTCGGCGGTATTGTTGGACGAGACGACCCGGACCAACCTTACGCGTACGCTTACGCGAGACCGGTTCCCTCGACGTGCTTTGCACATAGATGGCTTGCGGGCGACTGTCTCTCCAACTTTAGTTGAACCAAGTGTGGCTACGCCCGGTCCTAGACAAGGTTAAAACGGAGTCTATTTGACGAACTATCGTTGTGGTTTTGATGCGTAGGTGAGATGAGTTCTTACTTAAGCCCGTAGCAGCCATATAAAACTTGCAACAACAAAGTAGAGGATGTCTAACTTGTTTTTGCAGGGCATGTTGTGATGTGATATGGTCAAGGCATGATGCTGATTTTATTGTATGAGATGATCATGTTTTGTAACCAAGTTATCGGCAACTGGCAGGAGCCATATGGTTGTCACTTTATTGTATGCAATGCAATTGCGATGTAATGCTTTACTTTATTACTAAGCGGTAGTGATAGTCGGGGAAGCATAAGATTGGCGAGACGACAATGATGCTACGATGGAGATCAAGGTGTCGCGCCGGTTACAATGGGGATCATGACGGTGCTTCAGAGATGGAGATCACAAGCACAAGATGATGATGGCCATATCATATCACTTATATTGATTGCATGTGATGTTTATCCTTTTATGCATCTTATCTTGCTTTGATTGACGGCAGCATTATAAGATGATCTCTCACTAAATTATCAAGAAGTGTTCTCCCTGAGTATGCACCGTTGCCAAAGTTCGTCGTGCCCAGACACCACGTGATGATCGGGTGTGATAAGCTCTACGTCCATCTACAACGGGTGCAAGCCAGTTTTGCACAAGCAGAATACTCAGGTCAAACTTGACGAGCCTAGCATATGCAGATATGGCCTTGGAACACAGAGACCGAAAGGTCGAGCGTGAATCATATAGTAGATATGATCAACATGATGATGTTCACCATTGAAAACTACTCCATCTCACGTGATGATCGGTTATGGTTTAGTTGATTTGGATCACGTGATCACTTAGAGGATTAGAGGGATGTCTATCTAAGTGGGAGTTCATATGTAATTTGATTAACTGAACTTAAACTTATCATGAACTTAGTACCTGATAGTATCTTGCTTGTTGATTGTAGATAGATGGCTCGTGCTGTTGTTCCGTTGAATTTTAATGCGTTCCTTGAGAAAGCGAAGTTGAAAGATGATGGTAGCAATTACACGGACTGGGTCCGTAACCTGAGGATTATCCTCATTGCTGCACAGAAGAATTACGTCCTGGAAGCACCGCTGGGTGCCAGGCCTGCTGCTGGAGCAACGCCAGATGTTATGAACGTCTGGTAGAGCAAAGCTGATGACTACTCGATAGTTCAGTGTGCCATGCTTTACGGCTTAGAATCGGGACTTCAACGACGTTTTGAACATCATGGAGCATATGAGATGTTCCAGGAGTTGAAGTTAATATTTCAAGCAAATGCCCGAATTGAGAGATATGAAGTCTCCAATAAGTTCTATAGCTATAAGATGGAGGAGAACAGTTCTGTCAGTGAGCATATACTCAAGATGTCTGGGTATAACAATCACTTGATTCAGATAGGAGTTAATCTTCCAGATGACTGCGTCATTGACAGAATTCTCCAATCACTGCCACCAAGCTACAAGAGCTTCGTGATGAACTATAATATGCAAGGGATGAACAAGACTATTCCCGAGCTCTTCGCAATGCTGAAAGCTGCGGAGGTAGAAATCAAGAAGGAGCATCAAGTGTTGATGGTTAGCAAAACCACTAGTTTCAAGAAAAAGGGCAAAGGGAAGAAGAAGGGAAACTTCAAGAAGAACAGCAAGCAAGTTGCTGCTCAGGAGAAGAAAACCAAGTATGGACCTAAGCCTGAAACTGAGTGCTTCTACTGCAAGCAGACTGGTCACTGGAAGCGGAACTGCCCCAAGTATTTGGCGGATAAGAAGGATGGGAAGGTGAACAAAGGTATATGTGATATACATGTTATTGATGTGTACCTTACTAGAGCTTGCAGTAGCACCTGGGTATTTGATACTGGTTCTGTTGCTAATATTTGCAACTCGAAACAGGGACTACAGAATAAGCGGACGCTAGCAAAGGACGAGGTGACGATGCGCGTGGGAAACGGTTCCAAAGTCGATGTGATCGCGGTCGTCACGCTACCTCTACATCTACCTTCGGGATTAATATTAGACCTAAATAATTGTTATTTGGTGCCAGCGTTAAGCATGAACATTATATCTGGATCTTGTTTGATGCGAGACGGTTATTCATTTAAATCAGAGAAGAATGGTTGTTCTATTTATATGAGTAATATCTTTTATGGTCATGCACCTTTGAAGAGTGGTCTATTCTTGTTGAATCTCGATAGCAGTGATACTCATATTCATAATGTAGAAGCCAAAAGATGCAGAGTTGATAATGATAGTGCAACTTATTTGTGGCACTACCGTTTAGGTCATATCGGTGTAAAGCGCATGAAGAAACTCCATACTGATGGGCTTTTGGAATCACTTGATTATGAATCACTTGGTACTTGCGAACCGTGCCTCATAGGCAAGATGACTAAAACACCGTTCTCCGGTACTATGGAGAGAGCAAGAGATTTATTGGAAATCATACATACCGATGTATGTGGTCCGATGAATATTGAGGCTCGTGGCGGATATCGTTATTTTCTCACCTTCACAGATGATTTAAGCAGATATGGGTATATCTACTTAATGAAACATAAGTCTGAAACATTTGAAAAGTTCAAGGAATTTCAGAGTGAAGTTGAAAATCATCGTAACAAGAAAATAAAGTTTCTACGATCTGATCGTGGAGGAGAATATTTGAGTTACGAGTTTGGTGTACATTTGAAAAATTGTGGAATAGTTTCGCACCTTACGCCACCCGGAACACCACAGCGTAATGGTGTGTCTGAATGTCATAATCGTACTTTACTAGATATGGTGCGATCTATGATGTCTCTTACTGATTTACCGCTATCGTTTTGGGGTTATGCTTTAGAGACGGCCGCATTCACGTTAAATAGGGCACCATCAAAATCCATTGAGACGACGCATTATGAACTATGGTTTGGCAAGAAACCAAAGTTGTCGTTTCTTAAAGTTTGGGGCTGCGATGCTTATGTGAAAAAGCTTCAACCTGATAAGCTCGAACCCAAAGCGGAGAAATGTGTCTTCATAGGATACCCAAAGGAGACTGTTGGGTATACCTTCTATCACAGATCCGAAGGCAAGACATTCGTTGCTAAGAATGGATCATTTCTAGAGAAGGAGTTTCTCTCGAAAGAAGTGAGTGGGAGGAAAGTAGAACTTGACGAGGTAACTGTACCTGCTCCCTTATTGGAAAATAGTACATCACAGAAAACTGTTTCTGCGACACCTATACCAATTAGTGAGGAAGCTAATGATGATGATCATGAAACTTCAGGACAAGATACTACTGTACCACGTAGATCAACCAGAGTGAGATCCGCACCAGAGTGGTACGGTAATCCAATTCTGGAAGTCATGCTACTAGATCATGATGAACCTACGAACTATGAAGAAGCGATGGTGAGCCCAGATTCCGCAAAGTGGCTTGAGGCCATGAAATCTGAGATGGGATCCATGTATGAGAACAAAGTATGGACTTTGGTTGACTTGCCCGATGATCGGCCAGCAATTGAGAATAAATGGATCTTCAAGAAAAAGACTGACGCTGACGGTAATATTACTGTCTATAAAGCTTGACTTGTCGCAAAAGGTTTTCGACAAGTTCAAGGGGTTGACTACAATGAGACCTTCTCACCCGTAATGATGCTTAAGTCCGTCAGAATCATGTTAGCAATTGCCGCATTTTATGATTATGAAATATGGCAGATGGATGTCAAAACTGCATTCCTGAATGGATTTCTGGAAGAAGAGTTGTATATGATGCAACCAGAAGGTTTTGTCGATCCAAAGGGAGCTAACAAAGTGTGCAAACTCCAGCGATCCATTTGTGGACTGGTGCAAGCATCTCGGAGTTGGAATAAACGCTTTGATAGTGTGATCAAAGCATTTGGCTTTATACAGACTTTTGGAGAAGCCTGTATTTACAAGAAAGTGAGTGGGAACTCTGTAGCATTTCTGATATTATATGTGGATGACATATTGCTGATTGGAAATGATATAGAATTTCTGGATAGCATAAAGGGATACTTGAATAAAAGTTTTTTCGATGAAAGACCTCGGGGAAGCAGCTTACATATTAGGCATAAAGATCTACAGAGATAGATCAAGACGCTTAATTGGACTTTCACAAAGCACATACCTTGACAAGATTTTGAAGAAGTTCAAAATGGATCAAGCAAAGAAAGGGTTCTTGCCTGTGTTACAAGGTGTGAAGTTGAGTCAGACTCAATGCCCGACCACTGCAGCAGATAGAGAGAAAATGAAAGATGTTCCCTATGCTTCAGCCATAGGCTCTATCATGTATGCAATGCTGTGTACCAGACCTGATGTGTGCCTTGCTATAAGTTTAGCAGGGAGGTACCAAAGTAATCCAGGAGTGGATCACTGGACAGCGGTCAAGAACATCCTGAAATACTTGAAAAGGACTAAGGATATGTTTCTCGTATATGGAGGTGACAAAGAGCTCACCGTAAGAGGTTACGTTGATCCAAGCTTTGACACGGATCCAGACGATTCTAAATCGCAAACCGGATACGTGTTTACTTTAAACGGTAGAGCTGTCAGTTGGTGCAGTTCTAAACAAAGCGTCGTAGCGGGATCTACATGTGAAACGGAGTACATAGCTGCTTCGGAAGCAGCGAACGAAGGAGTCTGGATGAAGGAGTTCATATCCGATCTAGGTGTCATACCTAGTGCATCGGGTCCAATGAAAATCTTTTGTGACAATACTGGTGCAATTGCTTTGGCAAAGGAATCCAGATTTCACAAAAGGACCAAACACATCAAGAGACACTTCAACTCCATCCGGGATCTAGTCCAGGTGGGAGACATAGAGATTTGCAAGATACATACGGATCTGAATGTTGCAGACCCGTTGACTAAGCCTCTTCCACGAGCAAAACATGATCAGCACCAAGGCTCCATGGGTGTTAGAATCATTACTGTGTAATCTAGATTATTGACTCTAGTGCAAGTGGGAGACTGAAGGAAATATGCCCTAGAGGCAATAGTAAAGTTATTATTTATTTCCTTATATCATGATAAATGTTTATTATTCATGCTAGAATTGTATTAACCGGAAACATAATGCATGTGTGAATACATAGACAAACAGAGTGTCACTAGTATGCCTCTACTTGACTAGCTCGTTAATCAAAGATGGTTATGTTTCCTAACCATGAACAAAGAGTTGTTATTTGATTAACGAGGTCACATCATTAGTTGAATGATCTGATTGACATGACCCATTCCATTAGCTTAGCACCCGATCGTTTAGTATGTTGCTATTGCTTTCTTTATGACTTATACATGTTCCTATAACTATGAGATTATGCAACTCCCGTTTATCGGAGGAACACTTTGGGTACTACCAAACGTCAGAACCTAACTGGGTGATTATAAAGGAGTACTACAGGTGTCTCCAATGGTAGATGTTGGGTTGGCGTATTTCGAGATTAGGGTTTGTCACTCCGAGTGTCGGAGAGGTATCTCTGGGCCCTCTCGGTAATACACATCACATAAGCCTTGCAAGCATTATAACTAAGATGTTAGTTGTGAGATGATGTATTATGGAACGCGTAAAGAGACTTGCCAGTAACGAGATTGAACTAGGTATTGGATACCGACGATCGAATCTCGGGCAAGTAACATACCGATGACAAAGGGAACAACGTATGTTGTTATGCGGTCTGACCGATAAAGATCTTCGTAGAATATGTAGGAGCCAATATGGGCATCCAGGTCCCGCTATTGGTTATTGACCGGAGACGTGTCTCGGTCATGTCTACATTGTTCTCGAACCGTAGGGTCCGCACGCTTAACGTTACGATGACAGTTATTATGAGTATATGCATTTTGATGTACCGAAGGTTGTTCGGAGTCCCGGATGTGATCAGGACATGACGAGGAGTCTCGAAATGGTCGATACATAAAGATTAATATATTGGAAGCCTATGTTTGGACATCGGAAGTGTTCCGGGTGAAATCGGGATTTTACCGGATTACCGGGAGGGTTACCGGAACCCCCCGGGAGCCAAATGGGCCAACATAGGCCTTAGTGGAAAGGTGAGAGGGCAGCCCACATAGGGCTGCGCCTCCCCCCTCTCCCTAGTCCTATTAGGACTAGGAGAGGGGCCGGCCACCTCTCTCTTTCTCTTCCCCTTTGGGGAATCCTATTAGGAATAGGATTGGGGGGGGGGAGTCCTACTCCCGATAGGAGTAGGACTCCTCCTGCGCCTCCTAGCTTGGCTGGCCAGCCTCCCCCCTTCATCCTTTATATACGGGGGCAGGGGGCACCTCTAGACACACAAGTTGATCCTTGACATCGTTCCTTAGCCGTGTGCGGTGCCCCCTGCCACCAAATTCCACCTCGATCATACCATTATAGTGCTTAGGCGAAGCCCTGCATCGGTAGTACATCAAGATCGTCACCACGCCGTCATGCTGACGGAACTCTTCCTCAACGCTTTGCTGGATCGGAGCCCGAGGATCGTCATCGAGCTGAACGTGTGCTAAGAACTCGGAGGTGCCGGAGTAACGGTGCTTGGATCGGTCGGATCGGGAAGACGTACGACTACTTCCTCTACGTTGTGTGATCGCTTCCGCAGTCGGTCTGCGTTGGTACGTAGACAACACTCTCCCCTCTCGTTGCTATGCATCACCATGATCTTGCGTGTGCGTAGGAAATTTTTTGAAATTACTACGTTCCCCAACATATACGACCCAACCCATGAGGGTAAGTTTAACTCCTAAAAGTTGGCAAATATAAAGTTCACCTGGCGCTTAACAACCTGAGGCAAACAATATTTAACCGGTGGAACAAAATCCACTCCATAATACTTTCAAAAGGGTATTAAGATAATTAAATATTTACAATTACAAGGTATGATGAATAATAAACAAAACTTAAAGGCTTCTGATTCCAATACGATCAGTGAACCGTTCCAAAGGGGTTAAGCTAAGATTCGGATACGATCATATAGCCCCTAGTGGCTTTGCTGATCCCGATCAAGTGGGTATCGATAGCTATGTTCTCTTTGGTTCGAATACGACCTATGTTTGAACAGGAAGCCCCCAAGTGACCATAAGAGTTGTTTAATGACGCTGATTCGAATATGATCCACGTCAGACCCAAAGGGGTTAAGCTATGATTCAAATATGATCAAGAAGCCCCCAAGTGGGTTTGGCAGTATGCCGATCAAGAGGGTATCGACAGCTATGTTCTCTTTGGTTCGAATACGACCTATGTTTGAACAAGAAGCCCCCAAGTGGTCATGACTAGATTCAGATATGATCATAAGCCGGACCAAAGAGAAAGCTGGATTTAGATATGATCCGCTCCTTGTTGGTTGTTTCCATCACATGATAAGGAAGACATGTAAACCTTTGAGGGTAAAAAGGACAGAGGTCCTGCTTTATTGCTTTATATAATACATAATATATACATCTCGAGAGCCGGTGGCTCAAGTATAATAAGGCCGAAGATGAGCGATGTTCCACGGCCGGCGGGTCTCCTCCTCCGACATACGTGAGTCTTTGTGCTCTCGAACGTCAATAAGGTAGTATGACCCGTTGTTCAGATTCTTGCTGACCACAAAGGGTCCTTCCCAAGGAGGGGATAACTTGTGCGTATCAGACTGATCCTGGATGAGCCGGAGCACTAAGTCGCCTTCTTGAAAGGTTCTGCTTCTAACCCGGCGGCTGTGACAGCAGCGCAGGTCTTGCTGGTAAATCGCCGAGCGGGCTATTGCCAAGTCTCGCTCTTCATCCAACAAGTAAAGTGCATCTTGACGAGCTTTTTCATTGTGAGCCTCAACGTAAGCCGCCACGCGAGGTGAGTCATGACGGATGTAACTTGGTAGGACCGGCTCTGCTCCATACACCATGAAGAAAGGTGTGTAACCCGTAGATCTATTAGGTGTAGTGTTGATGCTCCAAAGCACAGAAGGAAACTCCTCCACCCAACAACCCGGCGTCCGCTATAAAGGGACTAAGAGCCGGGGCTTGATACCTTTCAAAATCTCCTGATTAGCTCTTTCTGCTTGACCATTGGATTGAGGATGAGAAACGGTCGAAACGTCAAGCCGGACATGCTCTCATTGATAGAACTCTTCCATGGCTCCTTTGGAAAGATTAGTGCCATTATCAGTTAGGATGCTGTGTGGAAAACCAAAACGAAAAATCACCTTTTTCATGAACTGAACCATCATGGCTGCATCACACTTACTGACTGGCTCCGCCTCAACCTACTTTGTAAACTTGTCCACTGCCACCAGGAGGTGTGTCTTTTTATCCTTAGACCTTTTGAAAGGCCCGACCATGTCAAGCCCCTAGACTGCGAACGGCCAAGTAATTGGAATCATCCTCAATTCTTGAGCCGGTACATGAGCTCGTCGTGAGAATTTCTGACACCCGTCACATTTACTGACCAGATCTTCTGCATCAGCATGAGCCGTCAACCAATAAAAGCCATGACGGAAGGCTTTGGCCACAAGAGATTTTGAGCCGGCATGATGACCGCAATCCCCTTCATGGATCTCACGAAGTATCTCCTGACCCTCCGTAGGTGACACGCAACGTTGAAACGCTCCAGTGATGCTGCAGTGATGTAACTCGCCATTAACGATTGTCATGGACTTGGACCGCCGGACGATTTGTCTCGCCAAGGTCTCATCCTCAGGCAACTCTCCCCGGGTCATATAAGCCAAATAAGGCACTATCCAATCCGGGATGACATGGAGAGCCGCTACCAGCTGCGCCTCCGGGTCTGATATTGCTAGATCTTCTTCTGTGGGTAACTTGACAGAAGGATTATGCAAAACATCGAGAAAGGTATTAGGCGGCACCGGCTTACACTGAGATCCCAGCTTGCTTAAGGCATCAGCTGCCTCATTCTTCCTTCGATCAATGTGCTCCACTTGATAACCCTTGAAGTGTCCAGCTACAGCATCACCCTCACAACGGTAAGCCGCCATAAGGGGATCCTTGGAATCCCACTTGCCTGACACCTGTTGAGCCACGAGATCTGAGTCGCCCAAACACCATACCCGGCTCAAATTCATCTCCTTGCCCATCCGAAGATCATGGAGTAAGGCCTCGTACTCAGCTGCATTGTTAGTACAAGGAAATATAAGCCGGAGCACATAACAGAATTTGTCACCTTGAGGGGAAGTTAACACGACTCCAGCCCCCGACCCTTCCAACTGCCTGGACCCATCAAAGTAAATAGTCCAGTATGTGATATCAGGTTTCTCCTCAGGTGCCTGCAGCTCTGTCCAGTCATTGATAAAATCCACCAAGACCTGAGACTTAATGGCAGTACGTGGCATGTACTTCGGACCATGAGGCCCAAGCTCAATGGCCCACTTGGCGACTCGTCCCGTGGCCTCTCTGTTCTGGATGATGTCTCCCAAGGGGGCAGAACTTACCACAGTGATAGGGTGACCTTGGAAGTATTGCTTCAGCTTCCGGCTTGCCATGAACACCCCGTAGACAAGCTTCTGCCAATGTGGATATGTTTGCTTAGACTCAATGAGCACCTCACTGACATAATAAACCGGCCTTTGAACCGGATGCTCCTTGCCAGCCTCGTTGCGTTCCACCACGATTGCAACACTGACAGCTCATGAGCTAGCGGCCACATATAATAACAATAGCTCTCTAGCAATGGGAGCTGCCAGGACCGGCGGCTCAGATAATTGTCTCTTTAAATCCTCAAAGGCAGTATTAGCAGCATCACTCCAGACAAAAGTGTCTGTTTTCTTCATCATCTGATACAGCGGTAGGGCCTTCTCCGGATTAGCTTCAATGCCCCTGTTTGAGACCAGAAATCTCAAAAGCATGCCTGCAGGTACACCAAATACACACTTGTCCAGGTTAAGCATCATCTTGTAAACCCGGAGATTATCAAAGGTCCCCTTTAAATCAGATATGAAGGTTTCCTTCTCTCTGGACTTCACCACTATGTCATCCACATAAGCAAGAACACTGCGCCCAATCTGATTGTGGAGACAGTTCTGTACACACCGCTGATAAGTCGCCTGGGCACTCATGAGCCCAAAAGGCATAGATACATAGCAGAAGGTCCAAACGGAGTGATGAAAGCCATCTTCTCCTGGTCCTTAACTGCCATCCTGATCTGATGATATCCAGAATAAGCATCCAAAAAGCTCAAACGCTCATAACCCGCCGTAGCATCAATGATTTGATCAATACGGGGGAGAGCAAAAGGATCAGCCGGACAAGCCTTATTTAAGTCCGCGTAATCCACACACATCCGCCAGGTGCCGTTCTTCTTGAGTATGAGCACCGGGTTAGCCAACCACTTTGGGTGAAAAACTTCCACAATGAATCCGGCCGCTAAGAGTCGTGCAACCTCCTCTCCAATAGCTTTCCGTCTTTCTTCGTTGAATCGCCGAAGAAACTGTCTGACCGGCTTATACTTCGGATCAATATTAAGAGTGTGCTCAGCGAGTCCTCTCGGTACACCTAGCATGTCAGAAGGTTTCCATGCAAAGATGTCCCAGTTCTCACGGATGAACTCGATGAGCGCGCTTTCTTATTTAGGATCCAAGTTGGCGCTGATGCTGAACTACTTAGATGAGTCGCCTGGAGTGAAATCAACAAGTTTAGTCTCAGCAGCCGATTTAAAGTACATTGCCGGGTCATGCTCTTTGGTTGGCTTCTTCAGAGAGATCATATCTGCCGGGTCAACGTTATCTTGGTAAAAGTTCAACTCCTCTGCTGCCCACACAGACTCAGTATAAGCCACATCACCTTCCTCACACTCCAGAGCCACCTTTCAACTTCCATGCACAGTGATGGTGCCTTTGTAACCCGGCATCTTGAGTTGTAGATAAACATAACACGGCCGCGCCATGAACTTAGCATAAGCCGGCCGCCCAAATAGAGCATGATATGTGCTCTTGATTTTCATGACCTCAAAAGTTAACTTTTCATCCCTGGAATCGTACTCATCTCCAAAAGCCACCTCCAGCTCAATCTTTCCGACAGGGTACGCCGACTTACCAGGCACCACTCCATGGAAAACAGTGTTGGATGTCTTTAAGTTTTTGTCAGTCAAACCCATATGCCGAAAGGTCTCGTAATAGAGGATGTTGATGTTGCTACCTCCATCCATGAGCACCTTAGTGAATTTATATCCACCGACCTGAGGTGCCACCACCAAGGCTAACTGACCCGGATTATCAACCCGGGGAGGGTGATCCTCTCTACTCCACACAATAGGCTGCTCCGACCACCTCAAATAACGGGGAACCACCGGCTCAACAGAGTTCACGGCCCTCTTATGGATCTTCTGGTCACGTTTGCATAAGCTTGTGGTGAATACATGATACTGCCCACTATTTAGCTACTTGGGATGGCTTTGATAACCCGACTGCTACTGCCGTTGTCTTCCTTGACCAGACTACTGTTGGTTATAACCGCCTTGATTTCCCTGAAAAATGGAACTTGAACCGCCTCCCGGGCCATGAAAGCCGTCGGCACCTGAGCCGCCGCCCGACCCATGATTGCCATCAAACGTGTTGGAATTCTTGAAAGCCTTCATGATGGCGCAATCCTTCCATAAGTGGGTGGATGGTCGCTCCCAGGTGCCGTGTCTCGGGCAGGGCTAATTGAGTAGCTGCTCAAGAGATGGACCAGACCCGCCAGATCGAGGGGGCGATTTTCCCTTATGTCTCTGATTGTTACCCTGCGCATTGGCGTTGGCCACAAACTCCGGGTTACCCTCCGCCTTACGCTTGTTGCCTCCTTGATTCATCGGGTTATCCTGTTGACCCTTTCCATTGTCGTTCTTCTTTCTCTTCCCTGTCTTTTCCTCATCAGACGCGGGATCTTTGGTACTATTAGAGTCGGCGTACTTGACTAAAGCTGCCATCAACATACCCATATCATTGCAATCACGCTTAAGGCGCCCCAGCTTCTGTCTCAGCGGCTCAAAGCAACAATTCTTCTCCAACATGAGAACTGCTGACCCGGCATCCATCTTGTCAAATGAATGTATTATCTCCTTGACCCGGCGCACCCAATGGGTTGTGGATTCACCCTCCTCTTGCTTACAATTTGTTAAGTCCACAATCGACATAGATTGCTTCTAAGTATCCTTGAAATTCTGGATGAATCGGGCCTTTAACTCTGCCCATGAACTAATGGAATTCGGTGGCAAGGCCTTTAACCAAGACCGGGCCGTTCCATCCAACATCATGGTGAAGTATCTATCCATTGCTGCATCACTGACCTCGAACAGCTCCATGGCCATCTCATAGCTTTCAATCCATGTCCCAGGCTGTAAGTCGGCCGTATAGTTTGGCACCTTTCGAGGCCCCTTGAAGTCCTTAGGGAGACGCACATTACGTAAAGCCGGCACCAGACACGGTAGGCCGCCGGTTCTGGTGGCTACTCCCGCCTCAACAGAGGTGGTCGGATAATCCGGAAAGGCCGGGTGAGCCGTTTGCGGAGTCGCTAGCTGAGCTGCCCACTCGTCCTCGTGACGTATCCGGTCCTGCACCGGATTATATCCGCCGGGTTGGTTACAGCGCTGAGCATTGCTTGACAAAGCTTCTGACTCGATGTGCCTGCTGTAACTCGGGCTCCGGTTTGGACGAGACAGAGCTAACCAAGGCGGAGGAGTTGAATGAATTATGTCCCGGCTATAAGAATAAGTCTCTTGCTGAGCCAAAGCCGTTTGAACGAGCTCTCTGATCCTCCGGGTCTCCACTTCTGTTGGATCGTCACCGTCCACTGGGAGAGCCGCCAATCGTGCCGAAGCTACAATTAAGTTCTCCATGGGGTTGGAAAAGTGACCCGGTGGTATTGGCACATAACGGGGCGGTGCCATATTTCCGTGAGGAGGTCCCGTCACCTGAGGCTGAACCAGTCCCCCGGCTGTCATGAGCTGATTGACCCCCGACGGGTTACTTGGACCAGCTCCGGGTGTAGCAAAGAGGTTTCGTGGATTGTAAATCAGAGGCAAACGAGATTGAGTTTTCTGATGCCTTCTCCTCATCACCTCATTAGACGCGTTCAGGCTCATTGTAAGATGAAAAGCCTGTGACTGGAGTTGCTGCGCCCGTGCGTCCAAAGCCGGCCGTTCCGTGGCCAATCTGGTGTCCTCAGCTGCTAAGGCCTCTTTGGCCCGAGCTATCTCCTCACAAACCTGTGCCACCTCTGCATTATGCTCATCTTGATTTGCAGGGATAACTGTGGCAGTTAACAGGGCTGTAAGTTTATCCATGAGATCCATCAGCACCTGAGCCGGCGGGCGCATGGGGCCTCTTGCACCGGCTGCTACTGACCCGGATGTTATGGCTGCTGCCGCTGTAGAATTTTGTCCGGGTTGAGTACCATCCATGAAGACTCCTGCCCAGTTGGCGACTCAAAGGGGTCCCAAATAGTGTTGCCATCGGAACAGCCCCCAAGCCCGCCGTCTTGCAGCGGATACAACGAATCTGTTGAACCGGCGGAAGAATTGCCATCGGAGAGGACGACCGTCTCACCACCACCTTCAGATCCTTCAGAAAGTTCCCCTCCGTGGATGCAGCCCACAAAGGCACGCTTCACGATGGGTTGAGCCCGGGCGGGTCTCGCGCGCTGAGCCGTCTCGATGAGGTCGGTGCAGTTGCCCGGCTCAGGGCCCAGCTCACCAATCCGGCCGATGAAAACATGGATTCCGCCGAAGGGAACCCAGTACCCGTACTCAATTGAGCCAGCGTCGGGGCCCCATCCTTCGTCGTCGATGTAGATCTTGTCGCGATGACTCTTGGTCAACCGGCCAACCGCGTATCCCTTGAGCCCTTCGAAGCTGCCCTTCAAGAACTCAAATCCACCATGCGCTGGCCCCACGGTGGGCGCCAACTATCGTGGAATTGTCATGGCAGATGTCCTCTTGCAAGGACTTAGTCGTGGAGCCATCGCAACTAGGAAGCTTAAAGGGGTTAATCAGGACAAATGACACGAGAGGTTTTATACTAGTTCGGCCCCTTACGGAGAAGGTGAGGCCTACCCCTAGTTGGGTTGGTATTGCTGAGGTTTCGATGACCAGGGAGCGAGATACGCTATGCCCGGTTCTCGATGTGTTGTTTCTTTCCCTAAGCCGCCAGCGGGTCGTCCCCTTATATACACGGGTTGACGCCTTGCGGCCTACAGAGTCCCGGCTGGCTCATAGACAATGTCCGGCTCGGTGACTAGTTAATTCTACCTTACAATACAAGTCATGCCATCATGGCGGTTTATCACTATGGGCCTTAAGTCACCTGTGGGCTTTGGGCCCTTTATTGAACCGCCCTCTTCATGCTTGGTCTTGGGCTTCTTCTGATGAATATTCTCTGCGTAACCCGGCCCCTCCTGGGCGGCTTACACAGTTAGTTATATCCCCAACACAAGGCATGATCCCCAACCAAGTATGATGCATGACAAGACTACATGAGGCTACGCATGGCAAGAGATGATGCATACAAGAGCAACACATGAAAACAAGTTTAAATGAGGCCGGAAACAACATCTAACAATTCCGGTATGTCCTCATATGCAAATTTCAAAATTGGTCCAGATCTGAGTAAACCTCATGTTCAAGTTGTTAAAGAGCAAGTTAATATGCACCAAGATGATCTACACGAAATTATAGTCAAGTTACATATAATGTTCATTAGATTCGGAGCTACCGCCTAGAAGATATGAGCCAAACAAGGTGAACATGGCACTGATGCAAAATGCATTCAAACATCAAGCAAACACACTCAAAACATGGATGCAACAAGATAACATGAAACTACATGCAAAACTAAGCAAGTTTCATATAGAGCACACTCAAAGCGGAGCAACGGTTCAACACATACACATGAAACAAGTTCAAAGGACAAGCTGTCCAAAACAACAACTAGGCATATTGTTATCACCAAAACAACATGCTACAACCCCACAAAATGAAAACAAAAGGCATGGACATGATTTACAGGTAAAGCATTACAAAACATGAACACTGAGCTATCTCCAGATCTCACTAGAACATGCTCAAAAGGTCATAGCAAGATAACAAATAATAACAACTCACAGACTTAGTGGAAATCTTTGGACATGACAGAATTAACATCAGGTTGCAAAGTTTAGAGTTATTGTTGTGGAATTGTCACGGCAGATGTCCTAGTGTGAGGACTTAGTCGCGAGGCCAGCGCATCTATGTGGTAGCTTGAGAGAGGTTGAGCGGAATCGAGAGACGCAACACAAGACAAGGATTTAGACAGCTTCGGGCCCCGGGAAACATCATCCGGTAATAACCCTACATGTTGTTTGTAGCTAGATCTCATTATGCTCATGAGAGAGTCGCCGCATCAGCCAGCTCCCCCTTTGTGTCTAGCCCTAGATATTGTTTCTTGTTCCTTTTCCCCTCTTGGGGTGCCCTGCCCCTCCTTATATAAGTTGAAGGGGCGGGTTACATGACTAGTCGTAGTAGGATTACTCAATTACAAGTGGAGTCCTAGTCTTGCTTCTTTTGTAAGGGAATATTCCTTACGCTTTCCTCTTAAGCCGGCCCACCATAACATGAGCCGACCTTCTGGGCCTTGGGCCTAGCCTTCTATCTGACCCGCCGTCGGGGTCATCCGTGAGTCGTCAGGCTCGTGAGTCGTCTGACCAGTGAGCCGCCAGACCCGTGAGTCGCCAGTCCTCTGGCGGGTCATCGGTGAAGCGCCAAGTCTGGTCGGGTCATACCGCGGGGTATATCCCCGACATTAGCCCCCAGTTTAATTTGGATTTATCCATGTTAAACTAATCCTGTAAAACAAACAGAATAACAAATTTGAAAGATTGTGTTCCGGGTTAAAAATTCTTGTAAGCCGGCACCTAATCATCCTTAATTCCTTGTGCTCCGGGTTAAATATTCTCCTGAGCAGGGACCTGATTATCCTTAAGTCCAATTGTCATTTCCTTCATCTAGAAAATCCGGGTCAATAATCTAGCTTCATACTCAATTTGCTGATGTTGGTTTCTCACAGAAAAATATTTTGAAGAATAATCCACTTGAGTGGGCTTCCAAGGCGCCGGCTTAATAAACATATTGGACTCAAGACTCATCTGGTGATCCGCCGGTTTAAAGATGTAGAGGCCGGCGAGCAAAATTGCCGGCTTGTAAATATTGATAACACCGGGTCATAATTGTTGTTGATGTCGGGTTAATGTTATGATGATGCCGGGTCATAAACTTTGCAGATTTCTCTGATAATAATATAATACCTGATTTGCTCAAAACTGATAATTTGAAGTTATTCCTCCCTTATATGCATATCACCTGTAGCCCCCTAGTGCCGGGTTGTCATGCTTGCAGCAACCTGGGAATTGTAATTGCCTTATGCTCATAAAGATTTCAACCAGTGTAGCCCCCAAGGGCCGGGTCATTATGCAATAATGAGCTGGGACTTTGTAAATATGATCATGTAAACTTGAGCAACAACGTGTAGCCCCCAAGGGCCGGCTCAATAAGATATTACTGAGCTGGGACTTTGTATATGATTCATTGATAATACCATCAAATGATGTAATCTCCACCATGGCGCTTGAATCCACGTCCACAAGGTTAAGAGCTTTGTACTCTACTAACTAAATAATGGATCTTTCAATATAATGGATTAAGACTTGTGTACCTTGAATTGCTGACAGGAGCAATTGGTAGCCCCCAAGGGCTGGCTCATTATGATGTGATGAGTCGGGTCTTCAATAAGTTGATCAAAAAGTGACTTTACATTAGCCCCCAAGTGCCATGGTGCATGCTGGCAGTGACATGGGACTTGCATATTTGATGTAATCTCAATTTGAATAATGTAGTCCCCAAGTGCTCGTAAGCCTGCATCGACTCGTGACTATTCCCTCCATTGTAACAATAAATCATGTCCATTAATAAAATAATGATCATTGCGCTGAAGCGACTTTGAAGACCTCCATCATAATATTGGCTATTGATAACCATAATAAAAATCCAGCCATGTTGGCTATTAAAGATTTGAATAATATAATCCGGTTTGAAAAACCTCAATCATTCAATATCATAATGAAAATCTAGCCAAGTTTGGCTATTTGAAGATTCAAATACCTTATCTGTAAGTAAATCCGGAGTTTTAAATACCCGTCGGCTTGGACAATGGCGATTTAATACGCCTCCATTGCAAGCCGGAATTTTTATAACCCGGCGGCTTATAACCTTTGAGAAAATCCAGAACGGATAATCATTTTGAAGCATCAATTTGAATGATGAGCTTGGACTTAAGCATTTGTATAAGTCATAATTCTGCAAATTCTGCACAGAGTTTAAACAACATATGCCCTGGCGACTTAACATCAAAAGCCAGGGCGGGTAACCATCTAAATGTAGTCTTATCCTTCACACTAGTAGATCACAAGAATCCTTTGCGGTTTACCGCAGGGCGGGTCATAATATCTTACATATGACCACTAGTGTGTAAAAAATTTGAGGCTTCTGATTCAAATACGATAAGAAAACCGTTCCAAAGGGGTTAAGCTAAGATTCGAATACGATCATATAGCCCCCAGTGGCTTTGGCGTTGCCGATCAAGAGGGTACAGACAGCTATGTTCTCTTTGGTTCGAATATGACCTATGTTTGAACAGGAAGCCCCCAACTGACCTTGAGAGTTGTTTAACGACGCTGATTCGAATACGATCCACGTGGGACCCAAAAAGGGGTTGAGCTATGATTCGAATACGATCAAGAAGCCCCCTAGTGAGTTTGGAAGTGTGCCGATCAAATGGGTACCGATAGCTATGTTCTCTTTGGTTCGAATACAACCTATGTTTGAATAGGAAGCCCCCAAGTGACTATATAAATTTTGGCATCGCGCATCATGGCATCAAGTACTTTTTGGCAACCTTTAATTTTTCTGAGAAATCAAATCTTGCGAGAGATTAATTCTTTTTGAACCGGAACTTTAAACCGGATTTGAGAGCTTAAAAGCTTTTGTAAGAGACAATTTTACCATGAGCCGGATGTTTGAACTGGATTTGAGAGCTTCAAAACTTTGCGGGAGAGAAATGTCTCTTGAACCGGATTTTAAACTGGAATCTTTATTTTGAACCGACAATTTTCTGACGGCCTTTAAATTTTAATCAATATGGCGGTGTCCTCCGAAACCGGGTTATCATTCCCTCCAATGACCCGGAGTTCCCGAGTCATGTCATTGTAGCCCCCGAGTCTTAAGACGACTCGGGGAGTTGTCTTGAGATTCTCCACATTTGACCGTGATATAAACCGGCATGAGTCATTCAATGTCTCAGTGATATAACTTGTCCTGCACTTGAGAACTTGCAAGCACTAGTAGAAAACAGGGCTATGGTCATGGGGCAATATTCACAATAGTCCCGGTTCAGTCACGAACCGGGACTAATGTGAGCATTGGTCCCGGTTCGTGCGGCTAAGGCATTAGTCCCGGTTCACTCGGGCTCTTTAGTCCCGGTTTAAGACATGAACCGGGACTAAAGGGTGCGATGACCTTTAGTCCCGGTTCGTGCCGCAAATCGGGACTAAAGATTAGACCTTTAGTCCCGGTTTAAGGCACGAACCGGGACTAATGGGGTTGAGACCTTTAGTCCCGGTTCGTGCCACGAACCGGTACTAAAGGTCCCATTTTCAAACTCTACCCACCGGTGGATCGCCTTTTTAGTTTAAAAAAAAATAAAATAAAATGATGAAAATGTCAAAAAAATAAAAGAAAATAAGTTTCTCATGTGATATGTGGTCTAGTTGTTGGGAAAATTTGCAAATGTGAATTTTGACTTTATTTGCAAAATCTCTCTGAAATTTGTAAAAATGGGCATAACTTTTGCATACTAACTCGGATGAAAAAGTTTTTTATATGAAAAATCATCTACTCGAAAAGTTACATCCGAATTTAACTGGGGGAACCCCGTTAAACATTTGCAAAATCCTCAAAAACCTAATAGAAAAAAGGTTACGGGGCTTTTAAGATCTAGAGTGGAAAAAATTGAAAAATATTCAAACAGTGGGCAAACTGTGGTCAAACAATGGTCAAACTAATTATGCTAGAATATTAGTGTTACTAAATAATTATTTTAGTTATTTCAATTTTGGTCAAATCGGGTCAAACTGTGGTCAAACAATGGTCAAACTAATTATTCAAGAAATATTAGTGTTACTAAATAATTATTGTTTTTTAAAACAATAGTTTCAAACTCAAACAATGAAATGTGTCACTTCATGCTCAAGCAAAATTCCTGAAGGTTAATAGGATTGACATCTTACTATTGTCAGGAAAACAACAAGTGCAGACTTGGAGCGAGGGAGAATAGAACTCGGAAGTTAAGGGTGCTCAGGCTGGGGGAGTGGGAGGATGGGTGACCGTTCGGGAAGCTAGATGATTTGGAATGATGAGGGGTGATTCGAGGATAAATTGAGAAGTGATGAGGGGTGGTGATTACAGACTAGAGGTTAAAATAATTCAGAAATTTGAAAATAAAAAAAATTCAAAAAAAATTTCAAAAAAAAATTATAAATTTACCAACCGGGACTAAAGGTGGAGCTCCACGTGGTCGCGCCCTTTAGTCCCGGTTCTGGATTGAACCGGGACTAAAGGGTCAGGGCATTAGTACCGACCCTTTAGTCCTGATTCATGAACCGGGACTAAAGGCCCTCACCAACCGGGAGAATAGGCCCCTTTTCTACCAGTGAAGCCAGAGTAATTGCCCTTTTAAAGAAAGCAATATATAATATATAATATACTCGATGAATTTCACCTGATGCGTCAGGTTAGTAATTATCACCGCGGAGTTGATGATCCCCATGGTGAAGCTGAAATCAATCACGAACGAGCCGGCCGTGGGAGCCGATATATGAGTCGGCCGCGGTGTTGTAAGCCGGTGTGGACGAGCAAGTTGTCCTCCTTGTTGTAAGCTGGCATGGTCGCGGGAGACGACCATGGCGTTGTAAGCCGGCGCGGTTGCAAGAGACGGCCACGGCGTTGTAAGCCGGTGCGGGAGTCCGTTGATTAACGAAGACCACATGTACCAAAAGATGTTGGCGTGCCTCCATCTCCACAGTATAATATCACTTTTTGTCATAAATAATTGCCCTGCATAAACAATATTACAGACCAAGGCAAAGATAAACTTGTTCTTTGACAAAAACAACATGTGCTAATAAAACAAACTTGGATGGATATCACCTGATTTGTTTGGACGACGGATGATCCGTTTATCACGACAGAGGTGGCTCAGGCAGACCAGCGACTCAATATAGTTCCGGCGGCTCAGGCTGACCGGCGACTTAATATAACCCCGGCGGCTCAAAGCGGCAAGGGCGGCTCAACGTGGCTCCGGCGGGTTGATGTAAATTAAGCTGCACGAGCGGCGACTTGCGCACACCTGTTCCATCAGTAAGCGGGCGCAGACGCCGGTGCGTGATGATGTTGATGTACACTTCATAGGCAAAACATAGCACCACCTTTGCTGCACATAAAAATATACAAACCAAAGTAATTGTTCTTTGATGAAAACAATATGTTTAATAAAATAAACTTAGATGGATATCACCTGGCATTTTTTTTGTCGGATGATCACGGATGCTGGAGTAGATAATGCTGGTCGTGCTTGGATCAAAAAATAGCCAGACAGATGCACGTCTACTGTAGCACCAGCGCCCACATGGGTCTTCCTCTGTCCCCCTTTTCTGAATAACAATCGGCTTTGAATGCCTTGAGATCCAAGTCGATGTGCTTGACGCATAGCGAGTGTTCATTAGTAATTGACTAGCTTAACCCGCGTGGCGGCACGCCGTGCCAGTCTATACGTTATGATAGAATCATGAACAATTATTATAACCTAAGAAAATATACGCGGTGGCTTCACGTGTGTTATATGCTGTTACACGATCAAAAGCACATTGATACATACATAGAGACGGTGATATAAGACCTCAAGATAGAAAAGGAGTACATTTATTACAACCAATGCATGATGCATATTGAAAAACAAAATGACACACGCCTTGATGCACTTTTAATAAAAGCTACAGATTAAAACCATGTACAGTCCGCTCTACATAGCCATGCATTGACACGTTATGTAAGAAATTCTATATACGGTGGTATTAAACTTTATCTGATAATTATCTAATTAACTACTCAGTTGTTGCCTGTTCACTTTTTTATGTTGTGGTCTATGTACAACCATCGTATTGGTATGGAAGCTGAATTCTTTCATAAAGAAACACACATTACCTAGATTCTACATAGAAGTTCTGTGTGCGTGGATAGGAAGAGCCTTGTGTTCATTATTTGGCTCATTGGTTGGTTGTTTATGTTAGCTGTTGTGTACTCCATCAGTTTTTCAGGTTTGTGTAAGTTTAACTGTATGTTTTTTCTCACAGTGTTCTTGTTTCTCATCTTCATATGTAGTTTCATGTGCTTGATTTTAACTCTTTTTTTTATTTTGTTTGGTTTGATATTCCAGTTTTGTTAATTTCATTTGAGATAGATGATGTGCGTGTCTTTATAATGATGATACAACAATTGGTTATGCATCAATAATGCCATGTCTTTTAGGACCCTCAACTACTGGAAAAGTTGGCCTAAAGTACCTAGCAAAAACTTTACTTTCCATCCAAAATGGAGAGTAGCATTCTCTTTGTTTTCCAAAGAAAGCACATCCTAAGCTCTTCTCTTCTTCCACTGATTTTGAAGAGAACAAATAAAAAAAGATAGGCCTTAATTTGAGAGCCAAGAGGTGCATGTTGAATCAAATTTAAGGTGGATTGTACATAAATATATGCATAGAGACCCTTGTTGAAATGTTGACCTAAAACAAAAAGAAACTTGAGACTATCTTCTCTGATGGAAAATTCTGCTTGCACCGAATTTTCATATGTATGTACCGGGAACAGTTCTGCAAAAAAACCATACACCATTAGCAAAGACAGATATATATAGTGACGAACCATCTATTTTGCGAAACAAATATGTGTGGCTTTGAGAACTAACTAATCTCCTTCAGAGTACCCGGATGTACTACATACATCATACTTCCAAGTCACAAATCACAGGCAAAGAGTGTTCCTACTAAGATCAAGAAGCGTTGTCAAGTGCCCTACTATTCCAACATGCATGCACGCTACTTGACCGAACAAATGATAAGACATATGCATGTACACCTGCTAGTACCAACCTTCTTCCAGTTGTATAGTACTGTAGTACATTATAATGGACGTCTCGGCTCAATTCGATACCTCTACAGATACGACAATTCAAATTACTATTACATCTCTCAAATTGTAGCAAATAAATTATATGTACAATCAATTAGCAAGTACTATCATTAGCAAAAACAGAAACATGTATGCTAGCAACCCGTGTGTCCAGTACACGTGCATCTCGTCCATCGTGTGGGTGGCCTATCGCAGGATTCTGAGTTCCTCCGGCAGCAGGACACGGTTGAAAACCATGGGCGCATGATCTTTCTCGTTACTAGCAATAAAATCTGCCAAACTGCCGTTGTCCACTTCACTTAGAACGCAATTTCTGAAAATAAGAAACTTTGCTAGGTGCATATATTTTAAAGCATGACCATTAATAATAATACCTCTCTGTATTATCCTCCAAGTGGGCTGTTGCACCAGTACTTGTTCATTCACAATATTCGGGTAGAAGCTTAGACAATAAAACATTGCAAATCAGAAGGAATATTTCAAGGCAAACTCCGTATCAATAAAACAAACAGAATATAAAGAGATCATGAGATCTGGAATCATAAAAGTAGCAAAGGAAAAAAGAAGAAATATGAACAGCACAGGAAATTTCGCTGGATGGTACTCGTTCATCCCTGCTGAAAATGAAGACATGGGAACTTAGAGCTTCATGGAGAAATTGCTGATCATGAGGTTGTAGATCAGTGAGCACAACCATCAGTTCATGTACAAAAAGGACACTGTCCTGCAACAAAAACTACTGGGAAAAAAATCACATCAAAAGGAGAGGAGGACAACTTCTGAACTTTAATTAAAGATGCAGCAAAGAGAGAGGAGCATATCTTCTGTACCTACTGAGGAGGTGCTCATGCAAATATATAGAAGCAGTTCATATGTAAAAAAATGCAAACCTCTAACCTATGCATACTATTTCATACCAGTCTGATCTAAACCTAATTAATTCATGGTATAATTTCAAATTTACAATGGAATTACAAAGAAAATGTGGCAACATGTGAACCCAAAACCTGCATTATTGCTTCTGGCTTCATACAATGCCTTATTCCATAGAAAGGTATGTTCTAAAGAACAAAAAAAATTGACTTCACCACGCATACAAAATGAACATAGAAAGATATATATAATAAAAGTTGCCCAAAAGAAAACTTAAACTTATATCCGAAACAGAGAAGACATGAGTATCACACGAACCTCCAAATCCACATCTAGAAATGTATCTAAATCCACAACAGCATTTCTTCCACTAAGATCTAAAAGCAACCTTAAAGTAATCTTGGCTTATCTAATATGAAAATAGTGAAACTGCATCTGGGGGGTAAGCAGTCCCTTACACCTGATAACCATCCTCTTCACTTTTTCTGATGAAACCTTCTGTTTTTAGCTGAACATCAAGGGATGAGATATTTATATAACCATCTTGTTCACTTTGTCTGCTATAAAAGCAACAGGTTATAGTTGATCATTAGCTAATGTGAAGATGTTTAGTTCTTGTCGACATATTAACAAACATATAGCGATCATGAAATAACCACATCAAGAATATTGTACGTGTGTATTTCTATCAACGTTTCTTTGCATTAAGCTTGACATATCACAGATTTCAAATTGATACACCAATTCAGCAAAAGAGAAGTTGTTGCTAAATGAGAGAGAGAGAGAGAGAGAGAGCTAGAGAGAGAACATGAGCCACCGCTGTGTGTACGATCAGGGGAGAGATGGAGTTGCTGCAGCCATGGAGATAGATAAAAGTAGAGCAGCAACGGCAGGAGCTCCAATTTTTGGCTGGAATAGATGCTTGGGTATACATGTGGATAGCATCGCTACCACTACTGCTGAATAATGGTTCTCTCACAGTGTATCAGACTGATCATCGGAGTCGCTTATCTGGGCACAACAATGAAAAATTAACCCAGTATCCTGTATCCCTTGGCCTGTCCCTTGTTCACATGCTAATGCATCAGAGAAGTAGCCCACAGCGTGAGCGTCTGTCAAGAAAACTGTCACAACTTTTCCACGCCTGCCCCTCCGCGCGGGGCGAACCCTGCGGCTCAGAGGCCATAGGCACGGCGGCTCAAGAACTCGGCAGCGGGCAACATGGCACGACGTCAGAGGCAGTACAGCGGCTCACGAGCTGCAGCGGCAGTGCGTTGAGACGGCGGAGGTAGGCGGGTCAGAGGCGTTTCAGAGCCGGCTCGAGACACCAGCAGCAGCAACAGCAGCAACGGTGGCAGACCACGGCGAGGTGGCGGGTCAATGTGACTCACGGCTGAAACAGAGTAGGGCGGTTTGAAGCAGATGCCGGCTTGCAGTTTGGAATCGGCCGGTAGGGCGGCTCGCGACAATGGCCACGGCAGCGGTTGTGGACTCAGCAGGGACCGGGTCTTCGTGCAGCCATGGCGGTAATTTTTAGGCGGCTCAACGGCGTGCAACAACGACGGTCGAGCAAGGAGAGGTCGGGCGACTCGATGAGTCGGGGCCACATGGCGAGGTGGCTGTAGCAAATCGACTCGGAAACGGCCCAGGGACGATGCTCAAAAATTCCTTGGCGAAGCGAGGCGAGGCCGGCTCGGGGCCGGAACGGCGGCGGAGACGGGCGCCTCGAGGCGAGGACGCGGGCGCTGACGATGGACCAGTCCGGGTCGTGGCCGGCTCTATTTCCGGGTCGTGGGCCTTTTCCCCCCTTTTTTTGTGTGTGTGAGTGTGTTCTAGATGGAGATGACTGCCTCCATAGTCTTTTGCCCTTTGACCCCTTGCTTACTAGTAGTAACAACATGTGGTACTATGTTGGCTTGATGTGATGCACTGTCTTTTTCCTGACCACGTGAGAGCTTCAGTACATACCCTGGCGAAACAGCATCCGGCTCGATGAGTTTTCCTTCTCCGGGTCGTATCTATGTGCTAACTTGAGAGGGGTTTAGCGGAATCGAGAGACGCAACACAAGACAAGGATTTAGACAGCTTCGGGTCCCGGAAAACATCATCCGGTAATAACCCTACATGCTGTTTGTGCCTAGATCTCATTATGCTCATGAGAGAGTCGCCGCATCAGCCAGCTCCCCTTTGTGTCTAGCCCTAGATATTGTTTCTTGTTCCTTGTCCCCTCTTGGGGTGCCCTGCCCCTCCTTATATAAGTTGAAGGGGCGGGTTACATGACTAGTCGTAGTAGGATTATTCAATTACAACTGAAGTCCTATCTTGCTTCCTTTGTAAGGGAATATTCCTTACGCTTTCCTCTTAAGTCGGCCCACCATAACATGAGCCGGCCTTCTGGGCCTTGGGCCTAGTCTTCTATTTGACCCGCTGTCGGGGTCATTCGTGAGTCGTCAGGCTCGTGAGTCGTCTGAAAAGTGAGCCGCCAGACCCATGAGTCGCCAGTCCTCCGGCGGGTCAACGGTGAAGCGCCAAGTCCGGCCGGGTCATACTTCCGGCCGGGTCATACCGCGGGGTATATCCCCGATAGCTATCAAACAACATGCTAAAGAAACAGATCATAGCAAACAAAGGCATGACATGAATCTACTAATTGCATAGAAAAAAGTCCCTTACTGATCAAGAGCCAAAAATGCACAGAAGATATGATGGCACCCATGTAAACAGAGCAAGTTCATAAACAGATTCAGACTTAGCAGCAAAAACTGAGCATGGCATAAACAGAATTATGAAGGCACCTTTGCGAGCTCAAATCACTCACCACAAAGCATTGCATGACAAGACAAACATACCTACAGCAAGATGACATGTTCATGAAGCTAACCATGGCAATAGCAAGTTCATAGCATGCTTGGATAACTAACAACAACCATGGCAAAATTGATTAACATGTAAACAATCCGCCGGGAACATTTTATAGCAAAAGTAGAGCAAGATTACAACAAGCTATAGCAGGCTATAAATGCAAATCAAGGCATGGATGGATAGAGAAACACATGTTTAACAAAACACCCTTAGTGAACATCTCCATATTATGCATAGAACTCATGGTATCAACAAGTTTACATAGAACCACAATGTATCAGTTTCAGACTTAGCAGAAATGACAGGCTATAATTGATTAACATGTAAACAATCTGACAGGAACATTTTATAGAAAAAGTAAAGCAAGATTATAACAAGCTACGACAGGCTATATATGCAAAGCAAGCCATGGATGGATAGAGCATCACATGTTTACCAAACGCCCTTAGTGAACATCTCCAGATTATGCATAGAACGCATGGTATCAACAGGTTTACATAGCATCACAATGTATCAGTTTCAGACTTAGCAGATATGAATAAGTCACAGAAATCAGCAACATCATGAAGGCTACTTTGCAAGCTTGTAACAATCAACACATGACATATCATGAAGAGTGGATTGCACCACAGCAAAGATGGCATGTAGTAGCTCATAACACATGTAGACATCATGCTCATAAGAAAATAACACAAAAAGATACAAAAATGACAAATGAGCAAGTTCTGTTAGCTACAGCAGACAATAACACATAACACTCTTGCAACGATGATTTGGGCATCAAGATGGACTGAAACAAGCATAGCACAATGGAACAAAATTAAGAGCATGTAATGATGAACATTTTGATATATCATCATGCAAAACAGAGCAAGGGTCATGGAGATATGGCCTGATGAACATGGCAACATAAAATGGTTTTCTTAGGACTTCGTGAAAATCTCACCCCGGGAAAAGTGGATCTCGCGGATCGGGACGGAGCGGTGCGATGCAGCCGTTTGGATCGGGGTACGCGGTCTTCCAGGGACGGGGGACTCCCGACAGTTGGACAGGGCGGCGGCCATGGCGGTTCTGGTGACGGGGAGCCGCTCCGGCGAGGGGTGGAGGCTGGAGATGGCCGGATCGGGCGGGAGGGGGCCTCCTCCGGCCGGATCTCGCCGGATCCAGCGCGGGGCAAGGGGCGGCGCGACGGGCTCGGGCCGGTGGGTTCGGTCGCGGGCGCGGCTCCGGTGAGCTCGCGCGAAGGCCGGCGAAGGCGTGGGCGGCGGCGGAGATGTGTCGCGGGGCCGGGCGACGCGGCCGGGGTTGCTGCGCGGCGGCGGCGGCGGGCGGTAGCCGGCAGCCGGCAAGGCGGGCGGCCACGAAGGCGGGCATAGAGGCACGGCGCCTGCGGGAGTGGAGGAGGCGGCGCGGGGCGCGGGCCCGGCGTGGCACGGTTCGTGTCCGGGGCGGGCCGGATCTGGGCCCCGGGCGGTGGTGGCGATGTAGGCGCGGGGAGGGTGACGTGGTGCGACCTGATTGGTCTGGTGCGGCGGCGGACGTGTCCGGCGGCGCGGAGGGATTGGATCTAGGGTTTTTACCCGGATTTGGAGGAGGGGTGCACATATTTATACGTAGGAGGAGTTTTGAGTGTCCAAATCAGGCACGATTTTCCGCCACGCGATCGTGATCGAACGACCGAGAGGATGGTGGGGGTTTGGATGGGATTTGGGCCACTTTGGAGGGGTGTTGGGCTGCAACACACACGAGGCCTTTACGGTTCCCCGGTTAACCGTTGTAGTATCAAACGAACTCCAAATGGCTCGAAAGTTGACAAGCGGTCTACTGGTGGTGTACCAAGGCCGCTTGGCAAATCTCGGTCCATTCCGAGAATGTTTAGCACCCGCTCACAAAAAGAGACAAACGGGGGACGCCGGAGGACGCCGGAGGACATAGTAGTGTTGGATTGCAAAACGGACAACAGGGAAAATGCTCGGATGCATGAGACGAACACGTATGCAAAATGAGATGCACATGATGACATGGCAAAATGCAACACGCAAGCAAAGGACATGGCAATGAAGGCGAATAACTGAGAGACACCTGGCGCATCGAATCCAGGGCGTTACAACTCTCCTCTACTAACAAGAGATCTCGTCCCGAGATCTTAGCATCGATACGGGGAGGAAAAGGGATGAGGTGAAACAAGAACGCAAGAGGGAAAATGAACAAAGTCGAGAGCACTCAGGTAGAAAAGAGGAATTACGATTATGACGAGAACCAAAAGCTCAAAGAACATGATGGATTCTGAAACCACTCTGGTTAGAACAAGATAAGAATGGAATAAGTCTAAAAGAATTTAGGTAGAACTCTGACTGAACAAGGAAAGAGTTGGAACTGAGATTGAGAAAATGGAGCGATAGTTGACGAGAGGAACAACACAATGCCTCCGGAAAAACTTGAAAGAGTTGAATGAAAGGATCGACGAAGAAAAATATACCATCTACCACAATTGAGTTGAAAGCATCCTTAGGAGGAACGATTGAACGGAATTGTTGAGAAAATCAACAACGAAAAGAATAAGCTTGTTATGGACTTATGGATAACCTCTCAAAAATTATGAGGTGATAACCGACCACAAGCGGAAAAAAATTGGAAAGCTGAGAAGAATGAAGAAATGCAAAACTCCACTTCAAAAGAATACGGAGAATTAATTGCACTTCGAGATGCAAGAAGAAAAGATACTCGAGCTCCTACAACAAGAATCTTGATAAACACTTGAAGAATAAATCAAATACTGACGAACCACCGTGAAGAACTCCGGTAACAAAAGAGTGACGAGATAAATTTGAAGGATGAAAGGGATAAGATTAAAGACTTGCGATGATTCCGATGGAGATTCCGATGAGATGGCCGAGGAAGCTTTGGACTCCGGGAAAGAAAAGCTGAAAAAAAACTTTGAACCGAGAATGAGATAAGATGAACAAACTCCCAAAAGAAGAGATTAATCCACATGAAGAAAGAAAAATAAGAATTATGTTATGCTTATCTTTCATCAATTAAATTGATGGGAAGCAATGGATTTGCATACTACTTATTCGCGTTGGAAAAGATTAAGGGGAGATATAGCGCCAAACTTGGGAAAGTCTTCATGAACCACCGGTAGGATTGGAACGGACGAACGAGCTGATACGATAAGAACGGAAAAGGAATGTCTCAACGAACCACCGTAAGAATTCAAAATTGCATGACGAAGGAGAATGAATCACCGACAAGAATAGAAACGGATGAAGATACTTGAGGGAAGTTAGAGACAAAAGAACAAAGAGATCGCGAGCTGGTTGAAGAATGCTTGAACGAGGCACCGGTACAAATATAGGTACGAACGGGGCTGAAAACTTGGAATGAAGAAATCTTCTGAAATGGTGGCTTCCGGATGATCGAAACGGAAGACAACTCCTGAGATACTCCGGATGATTGAAAAGAATTGCACGACTAGAAACAATTTGATAGGATAACATCAAGCTAGCACCGCGAATCTCCGGGAGAACGGACAAGATTTAGGGAAAACTCTACTTCGGTCTTCAAATGTTGAGAATGACGACGGGAAACACCGTCAAAATTGTTGAGATACTCCGGGAGAATGGAAAGCGAAGAGGTTGAGCCGAACATGAAAATAATTTGAATCAATATTGGAAAAGCGTCTGACTGATGAAATTCATACTTACGTCAAACTTTGAAAAGAATTTTTAGAATAACTTCAGAAAATCAGAAGAGCCAGGTAAGATCCTGGGAAAAGACCTGTGGGTTAAGGCCCACCAAAAGAACCACCGTTGAGAGGAATTGAAGAAGAGATAATGCACCGAAACAACTGAGGGATTTGAATGAGGTGATAACCTCGAAATAATAGAATGCAAACATGAATCTTCTGAAATGTCTTGAGCACTCCGGAAGGATTAAATGGTGAGAGGTGAATGATTAGAGGGAAATATTTGAGCTGAGGGAAAGAATATGATCGACAACGAAAAAGTTGAACTTGGATCCACCGGCAAGAAAAACGAGACGAGCAATAATTAACTAGACGAAAATTCACCGGTTGAGGCAATTGAGGAAAAACTGGAGATACTCCGCACGAATGAAATTGATTGCTCAAATAAAGGCTCAGACACCGGAATAAAAGGGGTGGGAGGGCGAAAAAAAACACGGGCAACTTGAACGAGGAATCGACGAATAACTTGAAGAGAAAAGCACTGGTTGAAGTGATTGAGGGGAGAATGCAAAGGCTTCACACGAGTAGGATGGATACTCGATTTCGGACTCCGGTTCTAAGAAGAAGAAGGGTAGGCGGGTGGAAAAACAAGGACAACTTCGGACAGGGAACACCATCGATTGAAAAGAGCTGAGGATTGATCTCCCGAAAGAGAAAGAGGGTCGAATCAACTTGACGATAAATGCACCGGACAAAAGAGGATGGGCAACGAACGAAAACTAGCCGCGTGATCCTAAAGAAAAATTTGAAGAGGAAGAGGAGTAGTTCAAAACACCTATGTCAAGATTTCTCACCAGAGCGACGACGGGGCAGAGAAGTAAAAAGAAGTCCTACTCTCCGATATACTAGACTTTGAAAAAGTTTTCTTCTAGACTCGACATCGGCCAAACTACACGATCAAACAAGGGGGCTCCTAGGGTCGGTCGAGGCTCTGATACCAACTTGTTACGCCCAAGATGCGATCCTATCCTAAAGGAACTCGAGGGTCCCACCAAGGATAGAAGCACATGCTGAAGACGCTTTTCCAAGGTGGATATCATTACATCAACATTACATAATAGATGGGGATACATACAAGGCATACAAATGCCGCAAGAATACATCAACATACATGAGAACAACATCCGACTATGGATGAAACATAAACAGAAACTCAAACAATATCCACCCTGCTCGCCCAGGCTGCCGACCTGGAACCTATCCCCTGATTGAAGAAGAAGCAGAACAAGAACTCCAAAACACGTAAACATCGCTCTCGCGTCATGAGCATCGCATAACCTGTACCTGTAACTGGTGTTGTAGTAATCTATGAGCCACGAGGACTCAGCAATCCCATTACCATGGGTATCAAGACTAGCAAAGCTTAAAGGGTAAGGAAGGGGCAAAGTGGTGAGGTTGCAGCAGCGACTAAGCATGTATGGTGGCTAACTTACGAAAACAAGAGCGAGAAGAGGAGCTTAGCAAGCGGTCGTCAACTAGTAATGATCAAGAAGTGATCCTGAACTCCTACTTACGTCAAGCATAACCCAAGGACCGTGTTCTCCTCTCGAACAACCCCGAAAAGAGACAATCACGGTTACGCACGCGATTGGTGTATTTTAGAAGAGTTTACTTCAAGTTTACTACAACCGGATATTAAGAAATTCCCATCTGCCACATAACCGCGGGGACGGCTTTCGAAAGTTCAAACCCTGCAGGGGTGTCCCAACTTAGCCCATTATAAGCTCTCACGATCAATGAAGGATATTCCTTCTCCCGGGAAGACCCGATCAGTCTCGGAATCCCGGTTACAAGACATTTCGACAATGGTATAACAAGACCAGCAAAGCCGCCCGAATGTGCCGATAAATCCTGATAGGAGCTGCACATATCTCGTTCTCAGGGCACACTGGATGAACAAGATGTCTGGTTGGCATAGACCCTGATTGCCCAGGGGGCGCCGGACATTGCTCAGTTTGGACCAGCACTTAGAGGAGCACTGGCCCGGGGGGGGGGGTGTTAAATAAAGATGACCCTCGGGAAGGCTTAGGTGAGGCAAATGGTAAAACCAAGGTAAAACCGAAGGGAAAAAAGGCTTAGGTGAGGCAAATGGTAAAACCAAGGTAAAACCCAAGGGAAAAAGGCTTAGGTGAGGCAAATGGTAAAACCAAGGTTGGACCTTGCTGGAACAGTTTTATTCAAAGCGAACTGTCAAGGGGTCCCATAAATCACCCAACCTCGTTAGGGACGCAAAATCCGGGAACATAATACCGATATGACGGAAACTAGGGCGGCAAGAGTGGAACCAAACACCAAGCATAAGGCCGAGCCTTCCACCCTTTACCAAGTATATAGATGCATTAATAATACTAGCACATATGCCCGTGCGTTGCAACGGGAAGATGTTTTTTTACAAGAACCAACAGGAGAGATAATTGATGTGTTCATAAAAAACGGTCTCGAGGGCGGGGGGCGATAGAGTGAGGAGTTGAGGTCTTCTCACGAGTCTTGATAGTGGTGGGGTATGTTGGTGTGGCGGCATTTACCCAACTGGTACCTTTTTCCCTCCGGGCCCATCTTCGTCTCGGAGTTGTTGTTGCGTCCACATTTGGTTGTTGCGCGGCGACCTTCGAGGCACGGTTGCTTCGATCACTTTCTTCTACCACGATGTAACCGGATGAGTTACTAATTGCAGCACATAAATTATGTTTAATTAGCATAATCAACGTATAACCAGGCATGAGTATCCCTCATTGTCAGGATTTATTCTCTCGACTATTTTTGCGCTCACGTGCCCACAAATTTTATTAATTAGACAAAACCAACATATTTTTTTATTAGCATGTGTCCACAATTTTTTCCATTATAGCCAACCAGCATATTGTCTTTTATTGACACGTGCAGCTCATAATTCTTGAGACAACCTCCTTATTCTCACACAACCTCCTTATGTTCAGACAACTTAGAGACATATAAAAACTGCAGGGCTACCTGAGTTGGTTTTATCCGTCAGCACAATAGAGAAGATACATGGTGCAATCCAATCACGCCCTTTATTTTTTGCTGCTCGTTGGTCCGACAAAAAAAGAAATATATGGTAGGTCTAGTTTGGCCCACCCGAGGAACTACGTGTGGAATGGACGGAACAAAATTTAGACATATTTTTTCTTCTTTTCTGAGGGCAGCTGCGTGGAAGCTACTATATGACGCTAGCCGCGTCAATTAGCGTGGAGGACGCACAACAGTTCGCGTCTGGGCCAGCCCACTGGCAGGCCCTGAAATAATCTTTGTTTGCAAGGCACGAGTAATAATAAAAAAAACAACGTTTTGAACGATTCAACACATGACCTTAAAATCCCGACCAATTTGCCGCTAGCCACGATAACAAATGCCTACTGCTAACCAATGGCCAGCGTGAATATTTAAGAACATAGGGCAACGTTGGATTTAAAACTTTATTTATTTATTTTTTTAAATATGAATTGCTGAATATTTTCGGAAACCTGAAGATTTTTTTAAATTGCGAACAATGCTTTCAATATTCTGTCCATTTTAAAAAAAACATGAACAAATTTTGAAACAACATCATTTTCTAAAGACATGAACCTTTTATCACAACCCAAATATTTTTTTAATTTATGACCGACTTTTAAAAATTGAGCATATTTTGAACATTCAGAATAATTTTATAAAATGTGTTTTTAAACGCAAACATTTCTTTGAATCTATGAATATTTTAGTAAAACCATAATATATTTAAAATTTCTAATACTTTTTCAAATACATGTGTTTTAAATTCCAAACATTTTTGGAATATTTCTAAATTGGAAAAAAAATTGAAATCAGAAAATAAATTAATGTTCAAAACATTTCAAAAAAGGGGAAGACAATATTTTAAATCGATCAATTTTGACAAATAATTAAGTCTGATTTTTTTAAATTTTGAATTACGAAATAATGTAAAAATAAAAGTAAATTTGGACAGAGAAACAAAACGGGCCGGCCCAGTCTTTGGCGCCCTGTGCGAACTTCATCTATCTTCCGCGCAAGGCGAGAAATAGGAATTTTGTCGATACATGGGCAGGCAAATAAGTGGGCTGAATTCGCTGGGCCAGAGCGTGTGCGGGCCAAATACAAAATTCTGGATTGCTAAAAGAATAGATGGACACACAAAAATTTAGTACCATCTGGGATAGAAGAATAAATTTCGACGGTGAACGAATGAAAAAAATCGGAGAAACGTACCATGCTTTATTAGAAGGTATAGATAAGAGATATTGTGATATCCCAACATAAACAAAATCCAACATGGAGCAATCTTCATCTTCACCTGCAACTAGCAATGCTATAAGAGGGGCTGAGCAAAAGCGGTAACATAGCCAAACAACGATTTGCTAGGAAGGGTGGCAAAGGTTAGGGGTTCATGTCAATTTGGGAGGCTTGATAGCAAGTGGTAGGTAACACGGCATAGTGAAGAACGAAGCAACTAGTATAGCAATGATAGTAATGAGATCCAAGGTGATGGTCATCTTGCCTGAAATCCCGCTAGGAAGAAGAACGAAATCCATGAAGAAGATGAAGCCACGAAGACGAACCAAGCATAGACGAACGAATCCTCACGATCGCAACAAAAACGGGAACTATCGAGAAGAAAGCACACAACATGATAAACACACCACACATGAACAAGGCATGGTGCTCAACCAAGTATGATGCATGACAAGACTACATGAGGCTACGCATGGCAAGAGATGATGCATACAAGAGCAACACATCAAAACAAGTTTAAATGAGGCCGGAAACAACATATAACAATTCTGGTAAGTCCTCATATGCAAATTTCGAAATTGGTCCAGATCTGAATAAACCTCATGTTCAAATTGTTAAACATAAATTTAATATGCACCAAGATGATCTACACGAAATTCTAGTCAAGTTACATATAAAGTTCATTAGATTCGGAGCTACGGCCTAGAAGATATGAGCAAAACAAGTTGAACATGGCATTGATGCAAAATGCATTCAAACATCAAGCAAACACACTCAAAACATGGATGCAACAAGGTAACATGAAACTACATGCAAAATTAAGCAACTTTCATATAGAGCACACTCAAAACGGAGCAACGGTTCAACACATACACATGAAAAAAGTTTAAAGGACAAGCTGTCTAGAACATCAACTAGGCATATTGCGATCACCAAAACAACATGCTACAGCACAACAACATGAAAACATAAGTTATGGACATGATTTACAGGTAAAGCATTACAAAACATGAACACTGAGCTATCTCCAGATCTCAGTAGAACATGCTCAAAAGGACATGACAAGATAACAAATAATAACAGTTCACAGACTTAGTGGAAATCAGTGGACATGACAAAATTAACACCAGGTTGCAAAGTTTATAGCTATCAAACAACATGCTACAGGAACAGATCATAGCAAACAAAGGCATAGCATGTGTATACTAGTTGCATAGAACAAAAGTCCAGTGCTGATCAAGAGCCAAAAATGCACAAAAGATATGATGGCACCCATGTAAACATAGCAAGTTCATAAACAGATTCAGACTTAGCAGCAAAAACTGAGCATGGCATAAACAGAATTATGAAGGCACCTTTGCGAGATCAAATCACTCCCCACAAAGCATTGCATGACAAGACAAGCATACCTACAGCAATATGACATGTTCATGAACCTAACCACAGCAAGAGCAAGTTCATAGCATGCTTGGATCACTAACAACAACCATGGCAAAATTGATTAACATGTAAACAATCTGACAGGAACATTTTATAGAAAAAGTAGAGCAAGATTATAACAAGCAACGACAGGCTATATATGCAAAGCAAGGCATGGATGGATAGAGCATCACATGTTTACCAAACGCCCTTAGTGAACATCTCCAGATTATGCATAGAACGCATGGTATCAACAGGTTTACATAGCATCACAATGTATCAGTTTCAGACTTAGCAGATATGAATAAGTCACAGAAATCAGCAACATCATGGAGGCTACTTTGTAAGCTTGTAACAATCAACACATGGAATATCATGAAGAGTGGATTGCACCACAGCAAAGAAGGCATATTGTATCTCATAACACATGTAGACATCAAGCTCAAAAGAAAATCACACAAAAAGATACAAAAATGACAAATGAGCAAGTTCTGATAACTACAGCAGACAATCACACATAGCACTCTTGCAATGATGATTTGGGCATCAAGACAGACTCAAACATGGAACAAAATGAAGAGCACGTCATGATGAACCTTTTGATATATCATACATGCAAAACCAAGCTACGGTAATGGAGATATGGCCTGATGAACATGGCAACATAAAATGGTTTTCTTAGGACTTCGTGAAAATCTCAACCCGGGAAAAGTTGATCTCGCGGATCAGGACAGAGCGGTGCGATGCGGCCGTTTTGATTGGGGTACGCAGTCGTCTAGGGATGAGGGACTCCCGGCGGCTGGACAGGGCGGCAGCCATGGCGGTTCCGGCGACGGGTAGCCGCTCCGGCGAGGGGTGGAGGCCGGAGATGGCCGGATCGGGCGCGACGGAGCCTCCTCCGGCCGGACCTCGCCAGATCCGGTGCGGGGCGAGGGGCGGCGCCATGGGCTCGGGCCGGCGGGGTAGGTCGCGGGCGCGGCTCCGGTGGGCTCGCGCGGAGGCCGGCGAAGGCGCAGGCGGCGGCAGAGATGGGCCGCGGGGCCGGGCGACGCGGTCGGGGTTGCTGCACGGCGGCGGTGGGCGGTCGCCGGGCGGCGGCAAGGCGGGTGGCCGCGGAGGCGCGGCGTCGGCGGGAGTGGAGGAGGCGGCGCGGGGCGCGGGCCCGGCGTGGCCCGGTTCGCGTCCGGGGCGGGTCGGATCTGGGCCCCGGGTGGCGGCGGCGATGTGGGAGCGGGGAGGGTGACGTGGCGCGACCTGATTGGTACGGCGCGGCGGCAGACGTGTCCGGCCGGCGGCGGACGTGTCCGGCGGCGCGGAGGGATTGGATCTAGGGTTTTTACCCGGATTTGGAGGAGGGGTGCACATATTTATAGGTAGGAGGAGTTTGGAGTGTCCAAATTAGGCACGGTTTTCGGCCACGCGATCGTGATCGAACGGACAAGAGGATGGAGGGGGTCTGGATGGGTTTTGGACCACTTTGGAGGGGTGTTGGGCTGCAACACACACGAGGCCTTTACGGTTCCCCGTTTAACCGTTGGAGTATCAAACGAACTCCAAATGGCTCGACACTTGACAAGCGGTCTACCGGTGGTGTACCAAGGCCGCTTGGCAAATCTCGATCCATTCCGAGAATGTTTAATACCCGCTCACAACAAGAGACAAAAGGGGGACGCCGGAGGACATAAGTGTGTCGGATTGCAAAATGGACCACGGGGAAAATGCTCGGATGCATGAGACGAACACATATGCAAAATGAGATGCACAGGATGACATGGCAAAATGCAACACGCAAGCAAACGACAAGGCAATGAAGGCGAATAACTGACAGACACCTGGCGCATCAAATCCGGGGCGTTACAGTCAATGCGCTCGGTAGGCTTCTCATGCATACGAACCATCAAGTCAATGCAGTATTTGCGAGCCCTTGAGCAATCTCCCTCCTTTGGATAGAGTGTGCAAAGCACGCATTGATAGAGAATGTAGAAAGGATATTTGAAGATGGATACCTCATTTTGTGGATACGCACGTTCCTCCTCAGTGAGCTGAGTGACATGCTTAACAAGAGGCAGACAATCATCAATCCCCTTGGGCTTATGAAATGGATCCAGACTGTGGATTTTTTGTCCAACACCGGAGAGGCCCAAAATCTGAACAAAACTTTCATAGGTGATTCTCAGCATGATATCATCGGTCATCCAGTTGAGAGTGTTGCCAGGGCCATAGAAGCAGGTTGCATAGAACTGAAGGATGGCAGCTTCATTCTAATCACACATGAAGGTCATTGCTAGACCGAGAGTCATATCATCAATGATCTTGACTGGGTTGTCAGGGAACATGGAAGGATTATCATGCATGAGGGAGTCCTGGATTAGCGGGTATCCGGACAGCTAGACTATATCCTTTGGCCGAACTGTTGGACTATCAAGATACAAGATTGAAGACTACGTCTTGTGTTCGGATGGGACTCTCCTTGGCGTGGAAGGCAAGCTTGGTGATACAGATATGTAGATCTCCTACCTTGTAACCGACTCTGTGTAACCCTAGCCCCCACCGGTGTCTATATAAACCGGAGGGTTTAGTCTGTAGGACAACAACAATCATACCATAGGCTAGCTTCTAATGTTTAGCCTCTATGATCTCGTGGTAGATCAACTCTTGTAATACTCATATCATCAAGATCAATCAAGCAGGAAGTAGGGTATTACCTCCATCGAGAGGGCCCGAACCTTGGTAAACATCGTGTCCCCTGCCTCCTATTACCATCCGCCTTAGACGCACAGTTCGGGACCCCTACCCGAGATCCGCCGGTTTTGACACCGACATTGGTGCTTTCATTGAGAGTTCCACTGTGCCATCACCATAAGGCTTGATGGCTCCTTCGATCATCGGTAACGATGCGGTCCAAGGTGAGGTCTTCCTCCCCGGACAGATCTTTGTATTCAGCGGCTTCGCACTGCGGGCCAATTCGCTTGGCCATCTGGAGCAGACCGAGAGCTATGCCCCAGGCCGTCAGGTCAGGTTCGGTAACTTGAATTACACTGCTGACATCCGCGAAGACTTGATCTTCTACAGATTCGGGCCCATGCTAGGTGTGCAACACTATCACGACGAGCATGATATAGCTCTGCCGTCGGGCAGTGTTCGGAAGATCACACCGGCAACTACTCCGGCCTTCAATCCGGAGCAAATTGCGCCATCCAAGTATGGGTGGATAGACCCCGCTTTGGAGGCTGCACTCTCAGCGGCGATAGAGCCGAATGCTGACTTTACCCCTCACGAGATCCATGATGCCGAACCACCGGATTCATCTCCGGCCACGGACTCTGAGCCGCCTGCGCCCGTGCCTATCGAATCCGATTGGGCGCTGATCATGGAGTTCACCTCCACGGATATCTTTCAACAGTCGCCTTTCGGTGATGTGCTAAATTCATTAAGGTCTCTCTCCTTATCAGGAGAAACTTGGCCGAACTATGTCCGGCTAGAATGGGATGCGGTCGACGAAGAAATTCATTCCCCACCCACCACCCACTTAGTAGCCACTGTCGACGATTTAACCGACATGCTCGACTTCGACTCGGAAGACATTGATGGTATGGACAACGATGCAAGAGACGAACAGGAACCACGGCCCATAGGGCAGTGGACGGTCACCTCATCGTATGATATATACATGGTGGATACACCCAAAGAAGGCAATGGCGACAAGACAGCGGAGGATGACCCCTCCAAAAAGCAACCCGAGCGCCGACGTCAGCGGCACTGCTCTAAGTCTTGCCACAGCAAAAGTGGTGATACCGGCACAGGAGATAATAGCACTCCGGACAGTGCCGAAGACGACGACAATCCCCTCCAGTAAGATTTAGAGCCGGAGGATGAACAAGACAGCCCTCCTAAGCGAGTGGTAGACGGAGAAGTGTTGGATGACAATTACATGCCTCTCTCCGAAGACGAGGTGAGCCTCGGCGATGAAGAATTTGTCGTGCCTGAGGACCCTGTCGGCAGGAGCGTTTTAAGCGCCGGCTTATAGCCACAGCAAATAGCCTGAAGAAAAAGCAGCAACAACTTCGAGCTGATAAATATTTGCTAGCAGACAGATGGACTGAAGTCCTTGCGGCCGAGGAATATGAACTCGAACTCCCTTCCAACGGTTACCCAAAGCGCAGGTTGCTACCTTGACTTGAGGAGGAAGCATTGAAACCTACATCACTAGCGTATGATGCAGCTGATCGGCCACCTCATGGCCGAGACAGAGAGGCATTCCCGCCTGAAGCTCAGCCTGCACCCCGCCGCTACTCAAACCAAATACCAAGGCACGGGGCAACACGCGAGACCTGCGAGACGTATTGGAAGACAGGACAAAACACGCAAGATCGATCTACGGATCACGAGGGCGCGCACCTACGTGGGACGATGAACGTCACGCCGAATACAGTAAAAGTAAGTCCGGCCGGGCCGAACACAGCAGGCAAGACTCATATGAGCTGCGTCGTGATATAGCCCAGCATAGAGGCGCCGCACACCCCCTATGCTTCACTGACGAAGTAATGGATCATGAATTCCCAGAGGGTTTTCAACCCATAAATATCGAATCATATGATGGTACAACAGATCCCGCGGTATGGATCGAGGATTTCCTCCTCCACATCCACATGGCCCGCGGTGATGATCTACATGCCATCAAGTACCTCCCACTAAAGCTCGGCATTGGCTGAATAGCTTGCTAGTAGACTCCGTTGGTTGTCGGGAGGATCTGGAAGATGCATTCCTTGACAACTTCCAGGGCACTTATGTGCGACCACCGGATGCCGATGACATGAGCCATAAAACTTAGCAGCCGGGGGAATCGGCCAGGTAATTCTGGACATGGTTCCTAACAAAGAAAAATCAAATTGTCGACTGTCCGGATGCAGAGGACTTAGCAGCATTTAAGCATAGCATCCGTGACGAGTGGCTCGCCCGGCACCTCGGCCAGGAAAAGCCGAAGTCTATGGCAGCCCTCACGACACTCATGACCCGCTTTTGCACGGGAGAGGATAGCTGGCTGGCTCGCGGCAACAACATATCAAGGAACCTTGGCACTTCGGATACCAAGGACAGTAACGGCAGACCATGCCGTAGCAAACACAAGCGCCGCAATAACGACGATAACTCCGAGGATACGACAGTCAATGCCGGATGAAGTGGCTCTAAATCCGGTCAGTGGAAAAAGCCATTCAAAAGAATACACGGCACCCCCGTTCAGCCAGCCAATCACACCAACAGAGAATCCTGGGTGTTCAAGAAGGCCGGCAAGTTAAATGTCGAAAACAAGGACAAGGGGCTGCACAGTGACGACGAGGAGGAGCCCCGGCCACCGAACACGGGAGGATAGAAGAGGTTCCCCCCCACAAGTGAGGACGGTGAACATGATATACGCAACCCACATCCCCAAGAGGGAATGGAAGTGTGCACTAAGGGACGTCTATGCGATGGAGCCCGTCGCCCCATGGTCCTCTTGTCCGATCACCTTCGATCGCAGGGACCACCCCACTAGTATCCGTCATGGCGGATCTGCCGCATTGGTCTTAGACCCCATTATTGACGGATTTCACCTCACTCGAGTCCTTATGGACGGCGGCAGCAGCCTGAACCTGCTCTATCAGGATACAGTGCGCAAAATGGGTATAGACCCCTCGAGGATCAAACCCACAAAAATGACCTTTAAAGGCGTCATCCCAGGTGTCGAGGCCCATTCCATGGGCTCAATCACACTGGATGTGGTCTTCGGATCTCCGGACAACTTCCGATGCGATGAGCTAATCTTCGATATCGTCCCGTTCCACAGCGGCTATCACGCACTGCTCGGGCGAACCGCATTTGCAATATTCAATGCAGTACCGCACTACGCATACCTCAAGCTCAAGATGCCAGGACCTAGGGGGGTCATAACAGTCAATGGAAACACAGAGCGCTCTCTCCGCACGGAGGAGCACACTGCGGCCGTCGCAGAAAAAGCACAAAGCAGCCTCTTAAGGCAATCCAGCAATTCGGCGATAAAGCCCCCGCACACCATCAAGCGAGTCGGAGTAACCTGCAACAGGATCGCTCGGCACGTTCAGAGCTCGCCTAGCAATTCGGCCCCGCCCTAGTCCTAGTCAAACGGTGAAATCCGTGCCGCGCGTACATAATTACGCATTGAAAATACCATGGGCATAGGCGGGGGCACAACCATGGCACGTCCCACAGTGTGGCTCAACCGCCCTAGGGGCTGAATACCTTTATAATTTTCTCTCTTTCAGGACCTTACTCTCTGGAAGCCTTATCCGGCAGTACGATTGCCGGACACATAATACAACAACCAAGGAGGCAGGAAGCTACGTCGTACAATGGAATCCCTAGGTGGTCTCTAATAACGAGCGAAATACCGACTTTAAATACCAGTTCGCAGCTTGCCCTTGGATAGGACATCTCAAATAATCCTATTTTTTGCTTATTGCACTAATTGTATCAGTACGTTTCAACATATTCTTTGAATAACAATGCATGCACTAGTCTATTATCACATTATCTACTACTTTTTATATATGTTTATTTATGACAATCAGCACCCGTACATCCTGGTACGGCCAGTACGCCAGGGGCTTTCGTATACCTCATAATACGGCGTGAGAAGTCCGAACACTTTTGACAGTATGGCACCCCGAACTTATAGAATTATATGCATCAGCTCCGAATCATGTCTTGGGTCAATAGTTGGGTTTGCCCGGCTCCCATGTTTTGGTACCTTACATTCCGCTATATCGGCTAAGGTAGCACTGGGAGAACTACTGTGATTGTGTCCTGGTTCTTCCGGACGAGCACCTCAGTAGAGAAAGCCAAAACTGACTGTCATGATGAGGCGAGAGCTGGTCGCTGTTCAAGAGGTCTCAAGTCCTTAAAGACTTTTTCCACTTCGGGCGAGGAGTCGGCCTTGTCCGACTTAGGCGTGTATAGCGCCCCATATTCAGCCTTCCGAACACTAGGGGCTTCGCCAAAATTTAAAATTGTAGACTTCTATGGCTAAGTCCGATTGCTTGGTTCATTGCGCTGAGCACCTCCCTCGAAGGACCCAAAAATGGGAAAAAGAGTGCTCAGATTTATCCCGAACACCCCAGTACTAGCTGCATGGGGGCAGAAGCCGAGGACTGGCCAACTCTCAGATTCGATAAACGGCCGCACAGAAGGTAATATTTTAAATTCAAAAAGCGTTGCATAGCGCAAGCGAACTAGTTTTCGCATTATAGGATCACATGAGCAATCTCATTCAAAAATTACATCTTTGGTACACTCCTCCGCCACAAGGCGAGCACCCTTCAGGACACCCTCATAATACATTTCGGGGTGGCGATGCTCCTTGCCCTGCGGTAGCCCCTCCTTCACCAGCTTCTCGGCGTCCATCTTCGCCCAGTGCACTTTCGCACGGACAAAAGCCCTGCGTGCACCTTCGATGTAGACGGACCGCTTGATGACTTCAAACCGGGGCAGGCATTCACAAGCAGCCTCACCAGACCAAAGTAGCTGTTGGGCAGGGGATCGCCAGGCCACATCCGGACTATAAGGCCCTTCATGGCCTGTTCGGCCACCTTGTGAAGCTCGACCAGCTGCGTCAGCTGGTCGCTCAAGGGCATCGGGTGTTCGGTCCCAGTATACTGAGACCAGAACAACTTCTCCGTCGAGCTCCCCTCCTCGGCCCGGTAGAACTCCGCGGCATCAGACACACTGCGGGGCAGATCTGCGAATGCTCCTGGAGAGCTCCGAACTCGGGTAAGTAAAAAGAAATTTTCTTTCACGTGCTTGCTTTGCATAATGAATGCCTTACCCGCCGCTATCTTCTTCACCGCCTCAATTTCTTGGAGGGCCTTTTGGGCCTCGGCATTGGCATGTTTGGCGCTGTCAAGCGCCTTTGCAAGCTCGGACTCTCGCATCTTAGAGTCAAGCTCCAGGGCCTCGTGCTTCTTGACGAGAGTCTGGAGCTGTTGCTGTACCTTGCCTACTCGTGCCTCTTGTTTTTCCCGCTCGGTGCGCTCTTGGGCCGCTTTGCCCTCAGCCTCGGACAGCGCCTTCTTCAGGGTCGCCACTTCGGTCGCGGTCCCTGGCACATTCATGATGATCCTATTATTCTGCAACCAAATCTTTTTTCATATAGACAAGGTCTTGCGTACCTTTGTTCTCCTCGAGCTACCTCTTGATAAGGCCAAGCTCCTCTTTGGACCGCTCAAGGTCCTGCTCCAGCGCAACGACCTTCGCAGTACGCGCGGCAGCGGCAAGCAGTGAAGCCTGCATATGCAAATAGACATGTTCCAATTAGACTCCTGAGTCATGATTTGATCCTCTATTCGGCCTTTCTTCATGAACGCCAAACAGAGCATTAGGGGCTACTGTCTATGCGGTAACATTCTCCTATAATTACTTACCTGAAAGCCTATTAGGAGGCTTGCGCACGCTTCAGTTAGTCCACTTTTGGCAGACTGAACCTTCTCGATCACCGCACTCATGATAGTGTGGTGCTCTTCGTCGATGGAAGCACCCTGAAGCGCTTCCAACAAATTGTCTGGTGCCTCTGGATGGACAGAGGTTACCGGCACGGGCGGCTTGCCCCTCTTATTAGGTGGTCGCCTGCCGGAGTCCGGAACCACCAGAGGTTCCGGCGCAGTGTTCGGCTGGGGTCCGAACCTGGAGCCCGTGAGAGTCTTGCTCCCTTTGTGCCCAGGGTCCGGAAGGTCTCCCTGAGGCATCTCCTGGACTACCTCCCCTCAGCCCGATGCCTTCTGAGACAACGCCTCAATGTTGTCCATAGGGCGAGGGGTGGAGGCGGTCAGAAGAGAACCGCTACTCATATCCGATGGGACCAAACAACTGTCCGACGAAGATACCTCGATACGGGCTCGGGACGGACTGCATAATCATGTTCGGCGTAAGGTGGAGAAGTGCAATAGAAACATATCATAAATTACTATGGTATCCGGACACTTACAACTTCGCCAGGGGCTTGGCCCTGGGCAACCACTCGTCGTCGCTGTAGGCGGCGATCGTGGAGCAGTCCGAAAGGAGGGTCTTCTTATTCTTGGACCCTTCGGCCTCCCCAGTTGGGCCAGCCTTCCTTTTCTTATCTCCCCTGGTTGCGGGGGGGGGGAGAACTTTCCTCCTCCTCCTCCCCGTTTTCATGGGAGGAATGCGTCTCGGAGTTATCAGACGATGAGTCCGATATCACCTGACGTCGGAGACCCTTTCGGGTCCCCGTGGCCTTCTTCTTGGTCTTCTTCTCCGGCACCTCATAAGGTGCCAGAGTCAGCATCTCCGTCAGGAGAGCGTCGGCTGGATCTTCGGGCAGGGGGGCTGGGCAGTCAATCTGCTCTGCTGTCTCCACCCAGTCCTGTTAAAGGCATGGGAGCTTAGATCCCACACATGATTAAACTGGGCAAAATAAATACCCTATAAGGTGTAAGGAACTTACCGGATTCGCAGGGCGCTTCACGGTAAGTCCGCGGTCCTTGGTAAGGGAAGGAGGTACCTCTGCGCCCTTGAACAGAACCCTCCAGACGTCTTTGTGCATTGTGTCGAAGAGCTCGCGCAGTGTCTGGTGCTCGGCCGGGTCGAACTCCCACAAATTGAATGCCCGTCGTTGACACGGGAGGATCCGGCGGAAGAGCATGACCTGGACCACGTTGACAAGCTTGAGTTTCTTGCTTATCATGTTCCAGATACATTTCTGGAGTCCGGTCACCTCCACCGATGCACCCCAGGACAGGCCCTTCTCTTTCCAGGAGGTGAGCCGCATGGGGATTCCGGATCGGAACTCGGGTGCCGCCACCCAGTTGGTGTCGCGCGGCTCGGTGATGTAGAACCACCCCGATTGCCACCCCTTTATGGTCTCCACATAGGAGCCCTGGAGCCATGTGACGTTGGGCATTTTGCCCACCATGGCGCCTCCGCATTCCGCTTGCTGGCCGCCTACCACCTTCGGTTTAACATTGGAGGTCTTTAGCCACAGCCCGAAGTGGGGCCGGACGCGGAGGAAGGCCTCGCACACGACGATAAACGCCGAGTTGTTGAGGATGAAGTTCGGGGCCAGATCATGGAAGTCCAGCCCGTAGTAGAACATGAGGCCGCGGACGAACGGGTGGAGGGGAAACCCTAGTCCGCGGACGAAGTGGGTGAGGAAAACTACCCTCTCATGAGATTCCGGGGTAGGGATGATCTGCCCCGCGTTGGGCAACCGGTGCTGATATTCGCGGCCAAGTATCCGGCTCCCCGCAGCTTTTTGATGTCCTCCTCCGTGAAGGAGGAATTCATCCACTTGCCTCCCGCTCCAGACATGATTGGAACGGTTTGAGAAGAAAGACGCAAACTTGTGTGTTGGAGCTCGAGTGCGCCAGAATGGATGAGCGAGGAGGAAGAAGGCGTGGGTGAAAAAGGTGAATCCTTATCCCTTTATAAGGGCGGACGAAACTGTACGCCCCCACCGGCCTAGTAAACTCACTTATTCCCCAAGCACCGTAATTGATGGCGCGATTGGGTTACCCACGTCCGTATTGATGAGAATCCCGGGATAAGGGGACATGATCTCTGCTTCGACAAGACATGCCAAGGAAACCGCCTCGCAATGTGCGTCGAGGCTGGTTGAGAAAAGCAGTTCGAATAATGACCAGGCCGTGGTGTGATGTCATGCTACCGAGTGTGTCAGTAAATTTGATTTGTGAAAGTATTATTCTCTCTACGGTGGTATGTGGAACTTGTTTTGCAGAGCCGGACACTATCCTTGTGTTCAAAATCTTCTATGGAGTATTTGGAGCAGGAACCCGCCTTGCAATGCCGAAGACAAACTGCGTGCCGGACTCATCGTCATTGAAGCCTGGTTCAGGGGCTACTGAGGGAGTCCTGGATTAGGGGGTATCCGGACAGCCGGACTATGTCCTTTGGCCGGACTATTGGACTATGAAGATACAAGATTGAAGACTTCGTCTCGTGTCCGGATGGGACTCTGCTTGGCGTGGAAGGCAAGCTTGGCGATACAGATATGTAGATCTCCTTCCTTGTAACTGACTCTGTGTAACCCTAGCCCCCTCCGGCGTCTATATAAACTGGAGGGTTTAGTCTGCAAGACAACAACAATCATAACATAGGCTAGCTTCTAGGGTTTAGCCTCTACGATCTCGTGGTAGATCAAATCTTGTAATACTCATATCATCAAGATCAATCAAGCAGGAAGTAGGGTATTACCTCCATCGAGAGGGCCCGAACCTGGGTAAACATCATGTCCCCTGCCTCCTGTTACCATCCGCCTTAGACGCACAGTTCGGGACGCCCTACCCGAGATCCGCTGGTTTTGATACCGACAACGCAAGAACTTAAGATCCAGGTATTTGTGAGAAGCAAGTCCACGACCACGGGCGAAGCTAGAGTAGTGGTCTTGCTGCATGCAAGTATGGAAACGTGAATCCTCAGCATCAGCCCTCATCTCAAACTGATTGATATCCCGTCGAAACTCAAGGTATGGACCAGCCCCCATGGCCGTGAAATTGTGAATAGGGCAATCCCTGCTGATGGGGATCTGCATGGAGATGTGGGGACCATGGACAATAGGCATAGCAGAGCCTCGGACCTGAGGCATGGGCCCCCTCCGGGTGCCCGGTTTTGACTGACCAATGGAGCTCCTAGGGGCAATGTCTTCCTCTTCCTCCCCAACATAGTCCTCATCATCCGGATCAGAGGCCAACAGAATTGGTGATGGTTCCCTACGCTTCTTCTTAGGACCAATGGAGGTCTTCTTCTTCTTAGCTCGAGCATGTTCATCGGAGTCGGTGGAACCTTGCCGGCGATTGACAGAAACAGATGCACGATAATGGTACCGATGAGGAGTCAAAAAGTATGAACAAGGATAAAGCAAATTAAACAACAAGGATGTGAACATTTTCAAACATGACCATAGGACAAGTCCAAGTTGTAGATCAAAATATTGACATGCCCATGATTAAGTTGTTTTAGCCAAGTATATAGAGAAGATTTCAGGCTAGGCAAGTGACATCAAATCTCTAGAGAGATATATAAACCAAGATAGCCATGAGAGATAATGAAAACCCAGGATGGTTGTGCCAAACAGGAAGAGGCAAGAGTAAATAGCAGCCATACACCAGGAAGAAGGAGGAGGGCCACAATTCTTGGTATGAGCCATGATGAACTCTGGCGGCCGATCCACAAGTCAACACCCGAACCGGTCCCTCCCGAGTAATTCACACCACAACCCAAAGAATGGATTGGATGGAACCATAGATCGGGAGGAGATGAAGACGTAGGTAGGAGATCGGGGCTAGAGGTTGGAGGAGATGGACGGGGCAGCGCCGAAGCACAGCCCGGCGGCGGCGGTGAGTTGGAATAGATGGGGAGAGCAAGAGAGGAAGAAGGGGGAACTTCCCCCAAATCTCGAGCCCCCATCCCGTTTTGTGTGTCTGCGGGCGATGGGCCGGACATCCAGAGGTCAGGCCCGGATGTCCAGTGACTAAAGGTCAAGGAGCAGACGAGCAGGACCCCAGGGCGTGGATGTCTGGCCACTGGAGACGCCCGATGTTTTTAAGAAGCTAAGAAGTGCCAGGGCCCGGATGTCCGGCTGTGGACCCGGATGTCCGGCCACTGGACAGAGATAGAGACAGGGAGAGGACAGTGCAAGGGCCATATAGTGTTAGTTTGTGATATAGACTCTGCCAAGGAGATTTAGATATTGTAGAGATGAAGAACAAAGTAATTATATCATCATACTAAGATGTGCAATAATAACCCAACAATATTAAGTAAAGAAAGGTTCATATAAGCAATCCACGAGCGGTGACCGACGCCACCATGTTTGAGCATATGGGACATAGTATCGCAAAGATTTTGAATTTGGATACATAGCCACGACTCCATCATTTAAAGCACTATAGTTTGACAAACATGGTAACTTTGAGAGTCTTTGTTCTATTTATGCATTTTGTAGGGTGAGAGTACTCACGAATTGAATGTCTCCCCCTAAATATATGCCTACATCAAGACAAGACATGATGAAAATGCATGAATGGGTACTAGATTTCACATAATATTGTCAAGCTCAAGATACCAAGTTCACGCCTAAGTTCACAAAACCTTGCTTCATCCAATAGCTTGGTGAAAATATCTGCAAGTTGGATATCTCTACCAACATGATCAATATGAATGTCACCCTTTTCCACATGATCCCTCAAGAAATGATACCTAATATCAATGTGCTTGGTGTGGGTATGATCTTTGGGATTCTCAGCAATATTGATGGCACTTTCAATATCACACAGAAGAGGCACATGTCTTATCTCCTTCAGTCTCCCACTTGCACTAGAGTCGATAATCTAGTTCACATCGCCATGTGATCAACACAAAAAGTCTTCACTAGAGTCAATAATCTTGTTCACATCATCATGTGTACAACACACAAAGAGTTTACTAGAGTCAATAATCCAGTTCACATCGCCATGCGATTAACTAAGGTGTGATCATGTTTTGGTTGTGAGAGAGGTTTAATCAACGGATCTATCATATTCATATCCGTAAGTATTTTGCAAATTTCTATGTCTACAATGCTCTGCAAGGAGCTACTCTAGCTAATTGCTCCCACTTTCAATATGTATCCAGATTGAGACTCGGAGTCATCCAGATCGGTGTCAAAGCTTTGCATCGGCGTAACTCTTTACGATGAACTCTTTATGACCTCCATAACTAAGAAGCATTTCCCTTGTACTCTTTTAGGTACCTAAGGATAATTTTTGACCGCTTCCAGTGATCTACTCCTGGATCGCTATTGTGCCCCTTGCCAAACTCATGGCAAGGCACACAACAGATCTAGTATACAACATGGCATACTTGATAGAAACTATGACTGACGCATAGGAAATGACTTTCATTTTTCTCTATATTCTCCTGTGGTCGGGTTTTGAGTCTTACTCAACTTCACACCTTGCAACACAGGCAAGAACCCTTTCTTTGACTGACCCATTTGTAACTTCTTCAAAACTTTATCAAGGTATGCGCTTTGTGAAAGTCCTATTAAGCGTTTCGATTTATCCCTATAGATCTTGATGCTCAATATATAAGCAGCTTCACCGAGGTCTTTTATTGAAAAATTCTTATTCAAGTATCCCTTTATGCTATCCAGAAATTCCCTATCATTTCCAATCAAGAATACGCCATCCACATATAATACCATAAATGCAACAGAGCTCCCACTAACTTTCTTATAAATACATGCTTCTCCATAATTTTGTATAAAACCATATTCTTTGATCACCCCATCAAAGATAATATTCCAACTCCGAGATGCTTGCACCAGTCCATAGATGGATCGCTGGAGCTTGCACACTTTGTCAGCACCTTTAGGATCAACAAAACCTTCTGGTTGCATCGTATACAACTCTTCTTTAAGAAATCCATTAAGGAATGCAGTTTTGACGTCCATTTGCCAGATTTCATAATCATAAAATGAGGCAATTGCTAACATGATTCAGACGGACTTAAGCATCGCTACGGGTGAGAAAGTCTCATCGTAATCAACCCCTTGAACTTATCAAAAACCTTTCGCGACAAGTCGATCTTTGTGGACAGTAACATTACCGTCTATGTCTGTCTTCTTCTTGAAGATCCATTTATTCTCAATGGCTTGCCGATCATCGGGCAAGTTCACCAAAGTCCACACTTTGCTCTCATACATGGATCCTATCTCAGATTTCATGGCCTCAAGCGATTTCTCAGAATCTGGGCTCATCATAGCTTCTTCAGAGATCGTAGGTTCGTCTTGGTCTAATAACATGACTTACATAATAGGATTAACGTACCACTCTGGTGTGGATCGTGCTCTGGTTGACCTATGAGGTTTAGTAGTAACTTGATCTGAAGTTTCATGATCATTATCATTTGCTTCCTCTCTAGTTGATGTAGGCACCTCAGAAACGGTTTTCTGAGATGTACTATTCTCAATTTCGAGAGAAGGTACAATTACCTGATCAAGTTCTACTTTCCCCCCACTCATTTCTTTCGAGAGAAACTCCTTCTCTAAAAATTACCCATTCTTAGCAACAAAGATTTTGCCTTCGGATCTGTGGTAGAAGTTGTACCCGATAGTTTATTTTGGGTATCCTATGAAGACAAACTTCTCTGATTTAGGTTCGAGCTTATCAGGCTAAAGCCTTTTGACATAAGCATCGCATCCCCAAACTTTAAGAAACGACAGCTTAGGTTTCTTGCCAAACCACAGTTCATACGGTGTCGTCTCAACAGATTTAGACGGTGCCCTATTTAACGTGAATGCAGCTGTCTCTAATGCATAACCCCAAAACAATAGTGGTAAATTGGTAAGAGACATCATAGAACACACCATATCTAATAACGTATGGTTATGACGTTCGGACACACCATTACGATGTGGTGTTCCATGTGGCGTGAGTTGTGAAACTATTCCACATTGTTTTAAATGAAGGCCAAACTCGTAACTCAGATATTCGCCTCCACGATTAAATCATAGAAACTTTATTTTCTAGTTACGAGGATTCTCTACTTCACTGTGAAATTCTTTGAACTTTTCAAATGTTTCGGACTTATGTTTCATCAAGTAGATATATCATACCTACTCAAATCATCTGTGAATGTGAGAAAATAACAATACCCACCACTTGCCTCAACACTCATCGGACCGCATACATCAGTATGTATTAGCTATTATATAATTAAAACGAAAGTCAAATAAGCCACCACGTTCATCAACATAGATTAAATTATGTCAACCATCAATCTAAAAAATTAACGGCTAAGATTTAAAGATGTCAACATTACGTAAAACTATTGTCAACTATAAACAGATGAACATGTCATGTACAATAGTTTTTTTTAACTGTCACGTACAATAGACGACAGGCATGAGGCATGAGGCATGAGGCATCAGTGTCCGATCCGGTTCTTACGGGGATATAAAAAAATCAGGAAAATTTATGGTAAAAACCGAGCCGTACAGGGAAAATACAGGAGGCGTCCACTCCTAGGACATGCACGCATGCCTGAGGGGCATAGCTATCTCGCGCGCGCGTTGGCACGCTCGTTTTCTGACAGGATGTGTTCTTCAAAAAGGGAAAGTGTACAACGCCTTCTTAATTGCCTTAGGATTAGTTGCAGGATCAAATTAGAGCGGCCCCCACCCTCCTGAAAATCAGGGGGGCAATTAAATGTTGATTGGGTTGGGTTCTTACCATATCAATCGCTGCATGCACGGAGTGCTTGCTTTCAAGCAGTACTTCGCGTAGGCCTGCTCCCCATGCAAAAGGAAGTAATCCTACGCAATTAATGCTACTACTTGTGAGGATGCTACTCTGTGGAGTACTAATCTGTGGATTGATTCGATCGTTGGCACGCGCGGCCGTGAAAGAGTTAATTCCCATGCCTGAAGGCTGCTCAACCACACGTTTGCATGCATTTTAATAATTATAAGCGGACTCCAATGTGGCCTACCACTATCAATATTTTCCAAGTGCAAAACGCATGCATACATGAGGCTATGGTGCTAAACCACAAGTTTGCATTCACGTCAATATTATAAACGGATTCACCCTGGCCTATTAAGATTTTGAGCTGCAGAAGATGGTTCAGATTATACTAGCAAAAGTTATGACGAAAAGAAGAAAATATAGGAGTAACATTGATCAAACCGTGCATGAAAATCCATCCGGGCTGGGAGATTCATTATAACTCAACGTGGATTGATGGATCAGGAAATTTATCTATCTATATATCTATTATATTATTAAAACGTTAGAAAACAAATGGCTAAGGTGTAACAGTAGATAAAGAGGTAAAAAGAACGGCTATGATTTGAAGCGAAGACGTGTAATATGCAAGTCTCATGTCATACGTTTCCAGCCAACGTAGCAAAGGTATGCGTCAGAGTTAAAGAAAAAACTATCGCTAGGCCCAGAATCGGTTGGACAATCAAAACATGATGCATATTCAAGAGGCAAGTTCACGCAATACTAATATGTACAAGTCGGCCACGTCCATGTGTATGAAGGAAAAATCCTACTCCCTGCAAAAGGGAAAAAAAGAGGTAAAATCCTGCTTGGTATGCTGTGAGTCCGTGAAAACACAAACAGGCACCAAACCAATGCATGCACGGCGCGCGGTTTCAAGAAAAGAAAATATATTTACCCAGAAACCTTCCGTGATGGACTCAAATATGTATGTAATAGGGAAGCACATGCATGTGTAGAAAAAAAGTGCAAGTATGCAGGTTAAGGAAAACATATAAGGCAGGCCATGCATTACAAAAAAGTAAATGAACGCACGTATCAAATAAATATTTTTTACATTGCCTCGCTCTAATTCCATGTGACAAATTGTTCGATAAGTCCTTCAAAAACATATGTTAGAATCCGGCTAGGTGTGGAGTACCAAATCAGGTGATGACCTCTGTAGTGGCATCAGCGATGCACCAAATCAATTATTTTTTATTGCTTCATTCCGATTCCATGTGATAAATTGACATTAAATCATGCTAGCAAATACATCTTCCATAGTGAAAAGATAATTTACACATGAAACTTAACTTATTATAAACATAAAAAAACGTGCCTAGGAGTCTATCACTTGGACATGTGGTAACATGCATGTTACGTCCATATAAGTTGTACTTAGGCACGTTTAATACTCTATACACGGGTTGAAATAGGAGATCATTTAGGGTTCAGTCTAGAATTAACATTTAGTATCAGTTCCCACAAAAAAAACGTTTAGGATCGGAACCTGTTACGTGGAGAAAAAACAGTCAGTACCACCTTGATATCTACCGAGTAAGCAAAGCAAAGAACTGTAACAACATATTTACCATTAAAAAATCATAATTATAGCAAGACATACGGGAGCAAGGTTTGCACACCAAGATCAGAGAGATTTATTGCTTGGGAATGAATAGTTATTATGAATTTGGCATGTTGACATATTTAACGTAAACTTGAAATGCGGAAGCAAAATTTATGTCTTGACTGGAAACGTATGACATGTTGGATGCCCGTTTGTTTCTAATAGTAGGAAAATAGATTGATAAGCATGCGTAGATTGATAGGTGTTACATAGGGAGGACATGGGGCATATGCATGAACCAATAATCACAAGTGGTGTATCCAAGAATAATAGTAAACCACACTTTGTAAAAAGTGTGTATTGTGTAAAAATAGCCTCTAATTCAAAATCAAATAATAAACACAGGTCAAAGGGTGTATCAATGCCATCATGCACTTGCTGGTGGCGCCTGAGCAATCTTGATGTTTGGAACATCCTTGGAGCATGTGGTGCGTTGCTAACGCAACGGCTGGAAGTCATTGGTCAAAGCCAGAAGAAGCAGACGATCGGGAATATAGGATCAGATCATCGTTCCAGAGAAGATGGTGATCAAAGGGGCTGGACAAACATCCTAGATTCAGCAAGACGTATAGGGAGGACTGACCTCACTACATTCCCGATGAGGCCAATGTTGGCCATGCATTGCCAATTGGATAAAAAGTCAAAACAAAAAAATATGAACAATCGTCGACCACTCCAACGAATGCGCCATCCAAGAACACCTAGACACACCCAAGATTTTGCAATGATCGAAGCCCCACACTCGCTCCACCGACTCCCATAAGCATTGTCGGAATGGGAACATGATGGGAGAACTTATTCAACGCCGCCAATAATGCCATCACCTCGCCATCGCAGGGTAGACAACAAAATCGTGTGCGAGTAGAGCTAGGGTGATCTAATCATGGTCAATCCCAAATCGGGCTTTCCCACCCTCACTAGCAACGGATGGCATCCATAAGTGAGGGGAACTGACAGTGGTCGTAGAACTTACATGGAATTTGCATAACCTTTACTAAAAGGGACATTAACCAAAGTCTCAAACAAGTTTCCTTTGACATGCATGTTTGATGTTTTATTTTATTTTTCAATGATACTTAAAATGGTAATATTGTAGCATATCAAGCCAGCTACTCCGTACTAAAGTTGTACTATAGCTGCGACAAGTAATATGGATCGAAGGGAGTGCCAATTTTTGGCATGAAAATAATGAAAAGAAAAGAAATGCCTGAAAAGATGTTGCATGCTGTATTTTGGCTAATAGTTTTAGTAAAATTAGATGTCTCACACCAAAAGATACATCAGTGCTTCAGAAACATATATTGTCTAAAAACATTTAAAACCCAATATGCTAATTACACAAATATAGAAAATAATAACATATCTAGCCGCACAAATGCGCGGGTCACCCCTCTAGTTTCGAATAAGTCATTAGCTTGCTCCATTGTTCCGGAGAACGGAGTTTTAGTCATCCTGCCCATGAGACATGGTTCGCAAGTACCAAATGATTCATAATCAAGTGATTCCAATAGTCCATTTGCATGGAGTTTCTTCATGCACTTTACACCAATATGACCTAAACGGCGGTGCCACAAGTATGTTGCACTATCATTATCAACTTTGCATCTTTTGGCATCAATATTATGAATATATGCATCACTACGATCGAAATTCAATAAACCATTCACATTAGGTGTATGACCATAAAAAGTTTTATTCATATAAACAGAACAAACAATTATTCTCTGACTTAAATGAATAACCATATTGCAATAAACACAATCTACTCTTGTTCATGCTATGCGCAAACACCAAATAACATTTATTTAGGTTCAATACTAATTCCGACGGTAGAGGGAGTGTGTGATGTATCACTCTCGAAACACTTCCAACATACATCGTCACCTTGCCCTTAACTAGTCTCCGATTATTCTGCAACTCCTGTTTCGGGTTACTAATCTTAGCAACTGAACTGGTATCAAATACTCAGGGGTTGCTATGAATACTAGTAAAGTATACATCAATAACATTTACATTAAATATACCTTTGTTCAGTTTGCCATCCTTCTTATCCGCCAATTATTTAGGGGCATTTCCGCTTCCAATGAGCATTCCCTTTGCAGCAGAAGCACTTAGTTTCAGGCTTGGGTCTAGTTTTGGGCTTCTTCTCGGGAGTAGCAACTTGCTTTCCTTTCTACTTGAAGTTCCCTTTCTTTCCCTTGCCATTTTTCTTGAAGCTAGTGGTCTTGTTAACCATCAACACTTGATGCTCTTTCTTGATTTCTACATTCGCTGATTTCAGCATCACGAAGAGCTCAGTAATCGTTTTCGTCATCCCTTGCATATTATAGTTCATCATGAAGTTCTAGTAGCTTGGTGATAGTGACTAGAGAACTTTGTTAATCACTATCTTATCTGGAAGATTAACTCCCACTTGATTCAAGTGATTGTAGTACCCAGACATTCTGAGCACATGCTCCCTAGCTGAGATATTCTCCTCCATCTTGTAGCAAAGTACTTGTCAGAGGTCTCATACTTTTATCATGGGCACGAGTCTAAAATGCCAATTTCGTATCTTGGAACATCTCTTATGCTCCGAGACATTCACAACGTCTTTGAAGTCTTGGTACTAAGCCGTAAAGCATGGCGCACTAAACTATCAAGTAGTTATCATATCGAGCTTGCTAAACGTTCATAACGTCTGCATCTGCTCCTGCAATAGGTCGTCACCTAGCGGTGCATCAAGGACATAATTCTTCTGGTGCAGCAATGAGGATGTTCCTCGGATCACGGACTCAGTTCGCATCATTGCTACTATCATCTTTCATCTTTGTTTTCTCTAGGAACATATCAAAAATATAATGGAACGGTAACACGGGCCATTGATCTACAACATAGATATGCAAATACTCTCAAGACTAAGTTCATGATAAATTAAGTTCAATTAATTTAATTACTAATGAACTCCCACTTAAATAAACATCCCTCAAGTTATATATGTGATTACATGATCCAAATCAACTAACCCATATCCGATCATCACGTGAGATGGGGTAGTTTTCAATGGTGAACATCCACATGTTGATCATATCCACTAAATGAATCACGTTCAACCTTTCGGTCTCCAGTGTTCCGAGGTCATGTCTGTACATGCTAGGCTCGTCAAGTTTAACCGAAATATTCCATGTGTGTAAATTTGGCTTACACCCGTTGTAGAGTCTATCACACCCGATCATTACGTGGTGTCTCAACAGGACGGACTGTAGCAACGGTGCATTCTCGGGGAGAACACTTTTATCTTGAAATTTAATGAAGGGATCATCTTATAATGCTACTGCCATTTTAAGAAAAATAAGATGCATAAAAGATAAACATCACATGCAATCAAAATTTGTGACATGATATGGCCATCATCATCTTGTGCTTTTGATCTCCATCTCCAAAGCATCATCATGATCTCCATCATCACCGGCTCGATCATCATTGTTGTGTCAGGGTCGTCACGCCAACTATTGCTTCTACAACTATTGCTAATGCATAGCAATAAAGTAAAGCAATTACATGGCATTTGCACTTCATACAATAAAGAGACAACCCAAAGGCTCCTGCCGGTTGTCGATATTACAAAACATGATCATCTCATACAACAACGTATACCACATCACATCTTGACCATATCACATCACAACATGCCCTGCAAAAACAAGTTAGATGTCCTTTACTTTGTTGTTGCATATTTATGTGGCTGCTACTGGCTTCTAGCAAGAACTGTTCTTACCTAGGGCAAAAACCACAACATTGATTTATCTAGTTTGCTGTTTTAACCTTCTTCAAGGACCGATCGCAGTCAAATTCGGTTGAACTAAAGTAGGATAAATAGACACCCGCCAGCCACCTTTATGCAAAACATGTTGCATGTCAGTCGGTGGAACCGGTATCATGAACGTGGTCATGTAAGGTTGGTTTGGGCCGCTTAATCTTACAATACCACCGAATCAAAATAAGATGTTGGTGGTAAGCAGTATGACGATCACCGCCCAAAACTCATTGTGTTCTACTCGTGCATATCATCTATGCATGGACCTGGCTCATGATGCCACTATTGTGGAACGTTGCATGGAATTTCAAACAAATCGTACGCACACACAATGATCAATCCATGGTGATGCATAGCAATGGGGGAGAGTGTGTCTACGTACCCTCGTAGACCATAAGCGGAAGCGTTAGATAACGCGGTTGATGTAGACGAACTTTTTCGCGATCCAATCGATCGGTTCTTTAATTTCTTCTTTAATAGGTGGGTGATATTTAAACCACTTATCCTTAGGGATATCAACATGCGTGGCAAATGATTCACAAAAGGAGGCTCCTATCTCAGAGTCAAGTCCATATTTAGTACTAAACTTTGGAAAAGCGTCGGTATTCATAAAAGAGTTAACACAATCATAAGCTTAATACCTGACTCTATACCATTGCCGAGTTCCCAATCTTTAGAGTTGCGTTTAATTATTTCCAAAAGATCCCACCAGAATTCAATAGTCTTCTTCATGAAAGAACCTGTACAAGAAGTATCAAGCATGGATTGATCATCACGAGAAAGCCGAGCATAAAAATTCTGAATAATAATTTCTCTTGAGAGCTCATGATCGGGGCATGAATATAACATGGACTTAAGCCTCCCCCAAGCTAGAGCGATACTTTCTCCTTCACGAGGCCAAAAAATATATATGTAATTCCGATCACGATGAACTAGATGCATGGGATAATTTTTTTTGGTGAAACTCCAATTTCAATCGATTCCAATTACAAGACCCAATATCATCACACATAGCATATACCATGCCAATGTTTTTCCCTTCAAAGATAAAGGGAAAACCTTCTTCTTAACTTCATCTCCGGGTAAACCTGCAAGCTTAAACAATCCACAAATTTGTTCCACATATATGAAGTTCATATCAGGATGTTCGGTTCCATCTCCTGCATAAGGATTAGCTAACAGTTGTTCTATCATACCCAAAGGAAATTCATATTCAATATTTTTAGTAGGTGCAGTTGTCACCGTTCGGGGAATGGGGGTCCCCAGACTTGCCTGCCTGCGGCCCACGGCATGGCTAAGCCAGCAGGCCATACGACCCATCTTCATCAACAAGGCATCCAAGACCCTTGCGAGGGTCCAAACCTCGTGAGGTGGACGACGCAAGACGTCCTTAGGAGTGGCCTAGTCAGGAAGGCTCACGAGGAGTGGAGATATCAAGGCGGGGCAAACCTCGCGAGACTCTCATGACGTGAGCCATGACGAACGACACCAGTCGGGCGCCAGGCGGGCGCTACCGCGCGTAGCGTCCTTGTTTCCTCGTTGGTGCTAAGGAGGCCAGCGCAGGCGAAGAGTACCGAGGCATCAGGCAAAGGTTGCTATACTGGGGCAAGGACACCAAGACCAGAAGGACAGCAAGGTGGAGGTCATCGTGGAGCCCAAGACGGCATCACCACCAGAGCTTTTCGTAGGCGAAGACCACTTTTGTCAGGATAGTTTTTACTAGCTGTCCCCCTTCAAATTTGCCCGCCATTGTTGGCTCCCTTCCCGCTCAATATTTGGGAAGAGGACCAGGGCCTATATAAGTAGAGCGAGCCACCACAGCAGAGGGGGTCGAGCAATTCACCCAGCTCTCATCGACCAGTTCACCAAGCACAAGAACACCTCGACCTCAGGAGGCTGTTCTTCCCTTGTACTGTTCTTCATCAGCCCAAGAGGCAATCCACCACCACCACAATGGAGTAGGGTATTACACCACAACGGTGGCCCGAACCAGTATAAACCTCGTGTCTCTCTATGGTGCGAGTTCGGCGAGTTCGTCCGCGAGATCTTAGCGAGCTAGGGCATAGATCGGTAGGAGGGAAAGACTTCGCGCGCACCCAAGTGTTCGAACCTCAAGGGTTTGCCGGAACCCCACATCCGACATTTGGTGCGCCAGGTAGGGGTGAGCCGTAGCTTCCCTTCCAACATATCGTCGCTCCGTCGCTTTGTCGCTCCGTTGTCTCCATGGCGGACGCTCGCCGTGCTCGAGCTGAGCGTTGGGCTTCCCTCACTGCCCGTGTTGCTCAGATGGCTCCCGTTGGCGGGCCACCTCCTTGTTCTCTGTCTCCCGCCGCCAACGGTGCAACCGGCCCGACAGGGAACAAGCAGCAGGCGTCCTCGCTACATCCTTCGGTGCAGCAGGACGGCCGCACCACCACTCCATCGCTGACCCCAGCCGGTTCTTCGTCTCACGCGCGCCGCGCTCCCATGGAAGCGCGGGCTGCACTCCTCGCGGCGAACGAACTCCTGTGCTACCGCCCCGTCGACGACCTCTGCGAGGAGTGGCTCGACCGCATCACCGAGCTCGTCCGCACTGCAGGGGGCTCTCCGGTGTCGTCACTCTCTCTGCCTCACCCTTAACCAGCCACGGGTACGAGGCTCATGGCGCACCTCCACCACCTCTGCCCCAAGACGGTGCCTTGGCTCCAAGGCGCGCGGCCCCATGGCATGATCCACCACGCCCGGTGCCCGCGCGTGAAGAAAGAAGCTGCCAAGTAATCCCCCCGACCACAAGAAGCTGCACCCTCGCTTCCCGCGCCACCTCGTCAGGACCGCGCACCGCTAGCGGCGGCACCGCGCGGACCTCATCAAGACCAAGCTCCACCTCCGAAGCGGGTTCCAGCGACCACGGCCAACTGCCGCGCCTTCACCCCCGAGCTGCGCAGCGTCGCCTGGCCAGGCAAGTTCAAGCCAGATCTGCCTCCTCGCTACGACGACACCAACGACCCCGCGGAGTTCCTGCAGCTCTACGAGCTGAGCATCGAGGAGGCCAACGGCGATGAGAAAGTCATGGCGAAATGGTTTCCCATGGCTCTCAAGGATGGAGCCCGCTCCTGGCTCCTGAACCTGCAGCACGGATCGATCTCCTCCTGGGACGAGATGCGTGACCGCTTCGTCGTGAACTTCCAGGGCACTCGCGACCGCCCGCTGGCCATGGGTGACCTGCGCTGCATCAAGTAACAACCAGGAGAGACCCTCCAGAAGTACATTCAGCGCTTCAACAACACTCGCCTCAAGATCCCCATGGTCATGGACGAGGCCATCATCTCCGTGTTCTTCGACGGCGTCCGCGACGTCAAGATGATGGAAGAGCTTGCCATACATGAGGAGCTGTGCACATCTCAGGAGTTGTTCAACCTGGCGACCAAGTGCGCAAGAGCTGAGGAGGGGCGCCTCTCCGTCCTCGAGCTGCCAACTGCGGGTGCAGAGAACAAGAAGGCCAAGGCCAAGGACGTGAAGCGCAAGGAGGCAGTTGTGCTCGCAGCGGAGCCCGACACCAAGCGGGGCAGAGATCAGCCCGAGTCATCCAAGAACAGCCGACCGTTTTGCACCTTCCACAACTTGAACACCCACAACACCAGCGACCGTCAAGAGCTCAGAGCTACATGAGAAGGACGCTTTGGTCGACGCCCCGAGCGCAGCGACCGGGGCTACAGCCGCGGAGGAGGACGTGGAGGCGGACGCTGGGACGACCGTGGCCCACGCCAAGAATGGCGTGACAGGCCTCGAGAGGACCACTGGCAGGACCATCCTCGTGAGGGCGCCTAGAGGGATCAGCCTCGTGAGGACCTCCCCCAATGCAACTCCGGACTCCCCCCACTGCCGCCACCAAGAAGGAATGACGACCACCACCAGGACGAGAGGTCCAGGGGCTTCCAGGAGCCGCGCGAAATCACCTGCATCTTGGGTGGCGTTGATAACCCACAAGTGTAGGGGATCGCAAGAGCTTTTGAGGGTAGAGTATTCAACCCAAATTTATTGATTCGACACAAGGGGAGCCAAAGAATATTCTCAAGTATTAGCAGCTGAGTTGTCAATTCAACCACACCTGGATAACTTAGTATCTGCAACAAAGTATTTAGTAGCAAAGTAATATGATAGTAGTGGTAACGATAACAAAGGTAACGGAAGCAAAAGTAACATTTTTGGTATTTGTAGTGATTATAACAGTAGCAACGGGAAAGTAAATAAGCAAAAACCAGTATATGGAAAGCTCGTAGGCATTGGATCGGTGATGGAGAATTATGCCAGATGCGGTTGATCATGTAATAGTCATAGCATAGGGTGACACAGAACTAGCTCCAATTCATCAATGTAATGTAGGCATGTATTCTGAATATAGTCATACGTGCTTATGGAAAAGAACTTGCATGACATCTTTTGTCCTACCCTCCCGTGGCAGCGGGGTCCTAATGGAAACTAAGGGATATTAGGGCCTCCTTTTAATAGAGAACTGGAACAAAGCATTAGCACATAGTGAATACATGAACTCCTCAAACTATGGTCATCACCGGGAGTGGTCCCGATTATTGTCACTCCGGCGTTGCCGGATCACAACACATAGTAGGTGACTATAGACTTGCAAGATAGGATCAAGAACACACATATATTCATGAAAACATAATATGTTCAGATTTGAAATCATGGCACTCGGGCCCTAGTGACAAGCATTAAGCATAGAAAACTCATAGCAACATCACTCTCAGAACATAGTGGATACTAGGGATCAAACCCTAACAAGACTAACTCAATTACATGATAGATCTCATCCAACCCATCACCATCAAGCAAGCCTACGATGGAATTACTAACGCACGGCGGTGAGCATCATGAAATTGGTGATGGAGGATGGTTGATGATGATGACGGTGATGAATCCCCCTCTCCGGAGCCCCGAACAGACTCCACATCAGCCCTCCCGAGAGGTATTAGGGCTTGGCGGCGGCTCCGTATAGTAAAACGCGATGATTTCTTCTCCTTGATTTTTTCTCCCCAAAAGCAAATATATAGAGTTGGAGTTGGCGTCGGAGGAGCTCCAGGGGGCCCACGAGGTAGGGGGCCGCGCCCACCCTCATGGACAGGGTGTGGGCCCCCTGGTCTTCATCTTTTGCAATGATTTTTTATTATTTCCGAAAAGTTCACTACAGGAATCCAGTACTTTGCCGTCTGCCACGGCGGACGGCAAAGGCACGGACGGCTGACGGCAAAGTACTTTGCCGTCCGCCACGGACGGCAAACAGTGACGGCAAAGATAGGATCGGCAAACAGGTCCTTTGCTGTCAGCTTTTTATGGCGGATGGCAAAGAGTCCTTTGCCTACAGCGGCGGACGGCAGAGGGGGGACGGCAAAATGCTGCACGTCCGCCAGCGTTACTCCGTTAGGCGGTTAACGGCGGCCTTTCCCGTCCACCAGCGAACGGCAAATTTGAGCGCCTCTTTGCCGTCCGCCAGATGACGTCAGCAATACGTCAGCGCCCGCTGTGTTTTGCCATCCGCCCGGTGGACGGCAAAGGAAAAGTCTTTGCCATCAGCTTAGCTTTGCCATCCGCCACGGTAGGCAAATTGGCCAAATGGCCCATCCCTCAGGAAGCACAGGTGGGCCCCATGTGCCCCCTTTGCCGTCGGCGACCGACGACAAAGGGTTCTTTGTCGTCTGCCGCAGACGGCAAAGAGCCTGCACTGCCTCTTTTTTATCCTGTTTTTCTTATATCCAACACTTATCATAGAAAATATATCACAACACATATATATCCATCACATAAATATCCAGCACATATATATCCAACATAATAAATATCCAGCACATATATATATCCATCCATACATACATAGTAGGTTGCACATAGTTCCATCGATCCATACATATTACAATATGCAAAGTTTCATCATAGCAATCTAGTTTCATCATAGCAAGCGAGCAGAATACAAGAAGTGCATCAGAGGAAAAACAAGCAATCCATCGTAGGAAGCTGGCTTCCGTGAAGTGAATGAAACCTGCAAAATGACAAATAAGAAAGTTAGAAAAAGAAGACTGGAAGAAGAATTAGACTAGAAGAAAAAGAATAGAAGAAGAAGACTAGAAGAAGAAGTATATGCCATTTATTAGCTAACTTAGGTGAAATGTTTCGTTTATGAGCTAACCTAGGTGAAATGGGTAGTTTATGAGCTATCTTAGGTGAAATGGATCATTTTGGAGCTAAGTTTGGTGAAATGGGTCGTTTATGAGCTAACCTAGGTGAAATGGGTCGTTTATGAGCAAACGTAGGTGAAATGGGTCGTTTATGAGCAAACTTAGGTGAAATGGGTCGTTTATGAGCTAACCTAGGTGAAATGGGTCGTTTATGAGCAAACCTAGGTGAAATGGGTAGTTTATGAGCTAACCCAGGTGAAATGGATCGTTTATGAGCTAACCTAGGTGAAATGGGTTGTTTATGAGCTAACCTAGGTGAAATAGGTCGTTTATGAGGTAACGTAGGTGAAATAGGTTCTTTATGAGCTAACGTAGGTGAAATGGTTCGTTTATGAGCTAACCTAGGTGAAATGGGTCACTTATGAGCTAACCTAGGTGAAATGGTTCGTTTTGAGCAAACCTAGGTGAAATAGGTTGTTTATGAGCTAACCTAGGTGAAATTGGTCATTTATGAGCTAACCTAGGTCAAATGGGTCGTTTATGAACTAACCTAGGTAAAATGGTTCGTATATGAGCTAACCTAGGTGAAATTGATCATTTTGGAGCTAACTTAGTTGAAATGGGTCGTGTATGAGCTAACTAAGGTAAAATGGATTGTTTTTTTAGCTAACTTAGGTGAAATGGGTCATTCTGGAGCTAACCTAGGTGAAATGGGTCATTTTGGAGCTAACCTAGGTGAAATGGTCATTTTAAAGCTAACGTAGGTAAAATGGATCATTTAGGAGCTAATCTACGTAAAATGGGTCATTTTAGAGCTAACTTGGATAAATTGGATCACTTGTAAGCTAACTAAGGTAAAATGAGTCATTTTAGAGCTAACTTAGGTAAAATGGATGGTTTATGAGGTCAGTAAGCTTATTAAGTCATTTTGGAGGAAAAGAAGCTAACTCTAGGTCATTATGGTAAGCATATTGGAGGAAATAAAGCTACGTCTAGGTCTTTATGCATTTGTTAAGAAAAACACTAGAGAAACTTACCATGATCACGGAGGTGTAGGAGCGGGCTGGCTCGTGCCGGTAGCTGGAGAAGGATCGTGCGATGCGTTTCTGGAGTTAAGCTGCACCAAAGATCATTTCCAATGTCTCGTTAGCATTATGACACTCAAATGTTAAGACTAGAAAGTAATTTCCATTCAAATTAAACTCACCGTGCTCCAAGGAGCAATCACTGGCATCGGCGGAGTGGTCTGACCGGACTTCTCGCACACAAACTGCACATTTGGTTTTCACAACAGAGTCATACTAGTTAGTAATGTGACTCAAATGTTTAGACTAGCAAGTAATCTGCAGAAGAAACTTACCACAAGGAGCTCATACATGGCCCTTGCCTGCATGTCATTCCGTGCCCTCTCCTCCTCCAACATCTTTGTCGTCCTCTCCTCCAACTCCCGCTGCCTCTCCGCCGCCTCCGCCAGAAGTTTCTCCGTTCTATCTCTCACTCTGTGTAGCAGCCTGCAACACCACTCACATGATCATTTGTAATCATTGATGGAAGCGCACACAATGTAATGGAGAGAGATAGCTAAGTACGTATAACTAACCTTGAAGGCGAGTTGGACTGGCCCTTCACAACGCCTTATCTCAGGAGCGGAGCTCGACTGGCGCGCCTTGATCTCCGGGAGAGTGCTAGGACAACGGATAAGTCCATCTCCCATGGCTATGGAGCCATGGGACCTCCCTCCACCAGATATCATCAGAAGCTCTGTATCAATGGGACCCTGGTTCGGGTTAAAGTCCTCCCCTTTCCTCGCCTTGCCCTGATCTCTATATTGCAAGAGCTTGTCGTGGGCAGAGATGTTGGTGAAGTTCTTTGGATCGTCGAGGTCAGACGCAGAGAATGCCTTGACTTTCTTGTAAGGGCCAGTGTGGGCCATGGCATACAGGTTGTACACCTCTGGCACCTTATCCGCCTTATTGTAGCGTGCCTGAAAGAGAGAAACAAAGTAAATTAGTAATTAAAGGGCTAAAGCTAGCATGATGAATGAGTTGCATGAATCATGAAGCAAACCACATACCCAGTTCCGCCCGTACTGAAATAAGTTGGAGCTGCCTTGTTTGTGTGGCACACCTTCCATTTTGGCACGTTTGTCCTTGGCGTCTTTGTGGGTGGCCAGCCATTCTTTTGAGCACCACGCATTGACCAACACGTCCCAACAATCCATCCGATCCGCACACCATCTCGGAGGGGCCTAAGTTAGCAAATAGAAACTTGAGCACTACGGCTATGAATTACTAAATGAAGTAAGTACAAGGCCTTAAGAATTACCTTCATGTACTTCTCCTTACGAAAGAACTTACCGCAGCACTCCTGCTTGGGCTTCTTGATACCATGCCCGACGTAGTAGTCTCGAACAGCCTGCACCCGAACCTCATGCCATATGTTCTGAAGTAGGCGCTTGCACTCCTTGTGGATAACATCTGCCGCCTCCTCCTCGTATCCCTCCTCACACCTGTAGAATGTCTGCAATCAAATGAGACTCTATTGATTAGTACAATTAATAACTAGCTAGTTGAAGATTTTTAATTGTGTAAAGGAGCAATTACCCAGAACTTTCTGATCACCACGTCTGCCCTTGTCTTGCACAAGACACCATCGATAATCTCACCCGGCGGGGTCGGGGCAGCCAAGTAGTGCTCCCAAGTCAATCCAACCTCTGGAAGCCGACCCTCACCAGGAAACGTGACAAACCCCGGTAAGTTTCGTCGAATCCGAACTCCAAGGACGGAGTTGGGCCGGCGGACACTTTCATGGTGGTCCCAACCCCTGGAGCATGACAAGGCCAACACATCAGTTATTTGAAGAAACGTGAATGCAGAAGGTACAAAAAGATTAAGCCCACTTACCTCTCCCCATCAGGGAAAATCAACCACCTCTGCTCGCGGGTCACCGGCACGGACGGGAGCCGTGTAGCACCACGCTAGTAGACGTTGCCCCCCTCCTCCCCCTCCTCATCAGTCGGCTCCCCACCATCATCAGCATGGCACTTGGCTCCCCGCCATCATCAGCATGGCCACTCGGCTCCTCAGGCTAACCCGACCAGTTACCCCATCCAAACGTGTGCTCCTCTGGGGTCTCGTGGGCCCAAGTCTCGTGGGCCGAAGACCTGTGGACCGGAGGCTCGTGGACCGGAGTCCGTGCAGCCTCCTCCTCAGACGAGTCCACCCTAGCAGTCACGTGCTCGGGTGAAACAGCTGTGGGCGGCGGTGAGGAATGCGCCATAAGAGTCACCCTACCTCCTCTCCCGCGACCACGTGCTCCACCTCCTCTCTTCTTCTTACCTTGTCCCCTACTAGGCACCGCGGTCGATGAAGAAGGGCCCAGCGGTGTCTCCATACTGTCCAGCAACGCTCGGCGGAGAGGTGCGTGTGGAATGGTAGACCTCGCACCATGCGCTGACGAAGAAGGGGCATCGGCGCGCTCCTGACCAGCGCCCACCATCTTTCAACACCTGCCATGACAAAGAATAAACTAAATTAGTACAACATAAAAAAAGTACCGACATGAATAATAATATGTATATCACTTAAGTGTATCATCATCAAGTACAACATAAAAAATTGAATACCTGACACTACTAATAATCTCGATCAGTATCATCAATAAATGCATAATCGTCATCATCACTATAATCAATGATGGGCTCATAGGGTTCATTGGCATCAACATGTGCAAGGCCACCTTGACGTAATCGGTCAAGCATTGACCGGTCATCCGCAGCAGTAACCTCTTCTTGTTTCGGCTCTTCTTGTTCCTCCTCTGGGGTGATGTCAGATTCATTGTCGCTGTCTACTTCAATGTTTTGTGGTGAAGTATAGCGGTTCTTGAAACGCTTTTTGGAAAGACGTGTCTCTTGGAAGAATTCTCCTTCATATGTGTCTGGGTTAATGTGAGGTTCATAATCCTCTTCATTTGGGGGAGAAAGTCTAGCACGTGGCGGCACTTCATAAACGACATCCCAACCTTTCATATTTGGATTAGTTTGGCAGGCCCACGGTAGATAGAATACTTGGGTCGCCTGTTGAGCCATAATATAGACATCAGGAACATCTAAATGGGTGCTTTGGTTGATTTCAACTAGCCCTATATGTTCATGAGTCCTTCTAGTCTCCTTCGGGCTGAAACCAATAACATTTGAAGACTATGACATTCGGTGGGTTTTCACCATAGAACAGAAGTTCATAAATTGCTTCAACTCTCCCATAATACTCGGTACCTCCTTCGCCGATAGCAGATACACAAAAATTTGTAGACTTTCAGTCGGCCATAGATAGCGCTTTTCCATAGGTACGAAAGCGATACCCGTTGATGTCGTACTTGTCAAATGAACCGACCTTATAGTCAAAACCATTAGTGACTTGTCTCAATTCGGCGTCCATAGACTCTGAATTAGCCTACAGGTTTAATATGAAAGGATTGTTGCATTACGCACAAATTAGCGAATGAAATGAAATTGTCTAATAGAAATTACCGTTTGTTTGAACCAAGAGATGAAACTGGGATAGCCGCCTCCTTGCTTTGCGAGAAGCTCATACTCTTCGACGGAATCCTTTTGGATCTCCGCTCCATACAAGAATATGGCGACGTATCGACTGTATGACATATCTAGGAATAAGAGCAGTTCAAAGGAAATAGAACTTGCGAAACAGTGTACCGAGAACTTACTCGATGTACGGCCGCACTTCTATCAGGTTGTTGAAGATATACAACGAAGTGGTCCGCCATTCTTCGTTATCCAAAGATACTGGATGTGAAACACTAGCGGGTGCGAGATTCCCTTTGAATAGGCTGAGGTTGGATCCACCTTTTTAGGGTCGTCAGCATTGTACCGAGGCTTCGGATTATGCAAATGACGATTTTTGGCTTCATAGTGTGCTGTTACGAAGTTTGCCGCCTCCTCTGTGATGAATGCCTCAGCCATCGATGCTTCAATTCTACGTTTATTTTTACATTTTTCTCGAAGCGTCTTCTGCATCCTCTCAGTTGGGTAGCACCAACGATTTTGCACGGGCCCCCCCAATCTTGCCTCGGTCGGCAGATGCAAAATCAAATGCTGCATTGGATTAAAGAAGCCCGGTGGAAAGATCTTCTCTAACTTGCAGATCAACTCCGGCACCAACTCTTCCATTTCTTCTAGCATGCCAGGCGATAGTTCTTTCGCACAAAGAACACGAAAGAAATAGCTGAGTTCTGCCAGTACTAGCCATTCATCCTCAAGGATGAAGCCACGCAACATCACCGACATTACCCGCTCAATCCATATGTGCCAATCATGACTCTTGAGACCAAATATCTTCAGTTTATCAAGATTCGCTCCCCTCTTTAGATTCGCTGCATACCCATCAGGGAACATCAACTGCTGTTGCACCCACAAGATAATTTCCCTCATAGCTGGCCTTCCAAGATTGAACCATGCCTTTGGCTTCGTCCAGTTCTGCTTTCCTTTCGGTTCTTTCATGTTTTGTAACGGCCTATCACATAGCGCCTCCAAATCGATTCTAGCCTTAGTATTATCCTTTGACTTCCCATCTATGCCGAACAATGTACCAAAAAGTGCCTCGGCGATATTCTTCTCAGTGTGCATCACGTCGATGTTGTGTGGGAAAAGGAGGTCTTTGAAGTAAGGCAGATCCCATAAGCATGTTTTGTGAGTCCACGCGTGCTTAGTATTATACCCCTTGAAGTACCCTGGACATTGTGGATCTGGCTCGAGAGCGTTTAACTGATCCAGGGTCTGTTGGCCTGTCAATGCAGGTGGTGCAGAGTTTTTGACAACTCCACCCCTGATGAAGTTCTTCTTGTCTTTCCTGAACTTATGGCGAGGATCCAGGAACTGTCTATGCATGTCAAAGCAAGAAAACTTGCGACCGGCCTGAAGCCAACGAAACTCAAGAGCTCCCTTGCATGTGGGGCACAGGAACCTTCCATGCACACACCAGACAACGAATAGTGCATACGCCGGCAAGTCATGCGTCGAGTACATGTACCAGACACGCATTATGATGTTCCGTTTGCTAAAGGCATCATATGTCTTGAACCCATTATCCCAGGCTTCTTGCAATTCGTCCTTAAGTGCCTGCATGTACACATTCATATTTTTCCCCGGATAGTTGGGCCCTGGAATTATCAACGTTAGGAAAATGTTCTTTCTTTGCATAATCTATCCGGGGGGGAGATTGAGTGGAAAGACAAATATGGGCCAACAACTGTATTGGGATGCCGTCATACCAAACACACTGAACCCATTCGTGCTGATGCCGACTCGAGGATGCCTCGGATCTGCCGCTTTGTCAGCATGTAATTCATCAAACTTTTTCCATGCAACACCATCCGATGTGTGTACCATCATCAGATTCCCATCTGCATCTAGTTCGGTTATTTTGCCTATTTTGTGCCATGTCATCTATCTGGCCGTCTCTTCGACGATGAAAAGATGTTGAAGTCTTGGTACGATTGGCATATACCGAAGAACACTAACGGGGATTTTGGTCTATGTCTTCTCACCCATACCGTTCTCTACCACAATATACCTGGAAGACTTGCAAATGGGACAGTAGTTCAAGTCCGCATAGTCAAGCCTAAATAAGGCACATCCTTTCTCACAGGCATGTATCATCTCATAGGGCATCTTCAGTGCATGGAGGATTTTGTCCGACTAGTACAGGTTTGCAGGCATTACATGGCCTTTGGGTAGAAAGCGTCCAAATACTGTCATAATTGCGTCATAGCATTCTCTGCCCAAGTTGAACTGAGCCTTCAGAGGCATTACTTGTGAGATGGCATCCAACTGACAAAGCTCAGTGTGCTCGTGGAGCGGACGTTTTGAAGACTCCAACATTTCATTGAAGGTCTTTGCAGATTCCTCCATCTCCTCGTCCGGATCCCGAGCATCATCATAGTCTTGCACCATATTTTCCATCCCGGTACCATGCTCGTCGGTGCGACGACGATCCACCTCAGCTCGGTCACGTTGGGCAGACTCACCATGAAATGTCCACACCATATAATCGGGCGTAAAACCACTCTTCTGCAGGTGTTTGCCCATTTCAGCCTCTGTCTTCTTTTCCCAATTGCTGCACCAGAAACAGGGGCACCAGGTTTTCTTCTGGCCATTTGCAAATGCGGCTTGCACAAACCCCTTGGTTTTTTTGAACCATTCAGCGCTCCATTTGTTCTGACCAGTGTGACCGGTATACATCCACACACGGTCACTCATCTTGACTTTCAGATCTACTGGACACACAACAACTATATATGTAATTCACCATGTATATATTCATCAGTTGATCTACTTTGTCAATTTTATTACGTCTATGCAACCTACACTCTAATAGGTAATGATAGGTCCTAATCCCACCCGTGTATGTGTAGATTGGGTTCATTTTCCCATGCTATGCTGCGGATCTGACGCAAAATTTCGGCAGCACCTCCCCGCTGTTCTCCTGATACACGTCTCTGCAATAAACAGAGAGGATGTGTACCCGGAGAACAACAGGGGAGGCACTAACGAAATTTATGCGTCGGATCCGGAGCAAAGCATATGGGAAAACGAACCCAATCTACACATACTCGGGCTGTCCATGGATAGCGTTGGACAATTTGAAAGAATCAAGGTTATAAATATGCAAATGCATGCATATTTATAACTATGACACTTTAGAACGGGAGACACATATTGGTTACACATACTGATGATTCAAGACACATATATAGCTAGCTATCAAGTTTCATCGGAATAGATCAAATAATTAATGGGGGAGGAGGACTTGTCATTTGTGCTCACCCACGAACGAAGGGGCAGAGCTCGTCAAACGCACGGTGAGGTCGTCGAACACCAAACCTCGTAGCGATGAAACAACTGCACATTTAAAACTACCCGATCAAAACAATTAGATATGATGTTTTTCATAACAAAATCGAAAAATATATGACCTAACTAATAATTCACAAATATATGACCCCGTCGGCCTCTACAAGGCCAAAAAACACTTTTTTGGGAGGTGTCGGGGGTCGGGGTGTCGTGTCGGTGTCGGGGTGCCGTGTCGGGGTCGGGGTGCTGTTTCGGGGTCGGGGGGTCGGGGGGTCATGTCGGTGTCGGGGTAGTGCCGTGTCGGGGTGCTGTTTCGGGGTCGGGGTGTGGTGTCGGGGTCGGGGTGTCGGGTCAGGCTCGGGGTCGGGGTGTCGGGTCAGGCTCAGGGTCGATCGGGGTATCGGGGTCGGGGTCTCGGGGTCGGGGTGTCGGGTCGCGGTGCCGTGTCGGGGTCGGGGTGCCGTGTCGGTGTCGGGGTCGGAGTGTCGGGTCAGGCTCGGGGTCGGGGTGTCGGGGTCGGGTTCTCGGGGTCGGGGTGTCGGGTCTCGGGGTGCCAGGTCGGGGTCGGGGTGCCGTGTCGGTGTCGGGGTGTCAGGTCAGGCTCGGGGTCGTGGTGTCGGGGTTGGGGTCGGGGTCGGTGTCGGGGTGTCGGGGCGGGGTCTCGTGGTCGGGGTGTCGTGTCGGGGTGCCGGGTCGGGGCCGGGGTACCGTGTCGGGTCGGGTGTTTTTCCTCTTTTTTCCTTTTCTTCTTATTCCTCTTCTTCCTTTTCTTCCTTTTCTTCCTTTTTTCCTCCTCCTCCTCCTCCTTCTTCTTCTTCTTCTTCTTCTTCTTCTTCTTCTTCCTCCTCCTTTCCTTTTTCCTCTTCTTCTTCTCCTCCTCTCCTCTTTTTTCTTCTTCTTATTCCTCTTCTTCTTTTTTGTTCTCCTCCTCCTCTTCTTCTTCTTCCTTTCCTTTTTCCTCTTCTTCTCCTCCTCCTCTCCTCTTTTTCTCTTCTTCTGCTTTCCTAAAACTAAACTAAACCTAAACCTACAACTAAAAAAACAGAAAAAAAGGAAAAAACTAAATCTAAACCTAAAACTAAACTAAAACAAAACCTATAAACCTAAAACTAAACCTAAACCTAAACCTAAAACTAAATCTAAACTAAACATAAACCTGAAACTAAAAAAACAGAAAAAAGGAAAAAAAGAGGAGGCATAGCTCACCTGGGGTGGAGGAGGGGGGCGGGGCGGCCTGGGGCGGCGGAGGAGGAGGGCAGCGGCCCCGGGCGGCAGTGGCGACGTGGCCGGGCCCGGCCGGGGCGGTGGGGCGCGGGGGGCCCAGACGGCAGGGCGGCGGGGGCGGCGGGGGCGACGGGGCGGGGCCGGTGGGGCGCCGGGCGACAGTGGCGACGAGGCGGGGGGCGGTGGGGCGGCGCACGGGGTGGTGAGGCGACGGGGTGGCGGCGAGTGCTGGGGGCGGTGGCGCGCGTGTGAAGAAGAGCAAGGAGAGAAAGAGAGAGAGAGGGGCGGGGTGGGGCGCGATCGTTAACGTTAGTGGGGCCCCTCCCTCTTTCCCGTCCGCCCCCCTTTGCCGTCCGCTTATTTTCTCTTTGCCGTCTGCTAGCGGACGGCAAAGAGGGGGCCGTTAGGTTTTTTTAAGCAGCTCGTCAGTGGGGCCCCCTCCCTCTTTGCCGTTCGCTAGCCGACGGCAAAGAATCTTTAACTGGCTGATGGCAAATTAGGTCTTTGCCATCAGCCAGTTCTTTGTGGTCTGCTTTTTGGTAGCTGATGGCAAAGAGCTTCTCTGCTGTCCGCTAGCTGACGGCAAAGAGCTGGCAGATGGCAAAGTACCTGATTCCAGTAGTGGTTGTTCCGTGAAGTTTCAGGTCATTCTGAGAACTTTTGTTTCTGCACAAAAATAACATCATGGCAATTCTACTGAAAACAGTGTCAGTCTGGGTTAGTTCCATTCAAATCATGCAAGTTAGATTCCAAAACAAGGGCAAAAGTGTTTGGAAAAGTAGATACGACAGATACGTATCAACTCCCCCAAGCTTAAACCTTTGCTTGTCCTCAAGCAATTCAGTTGATAAACTGAAAGTGATAGAGAAAATTTTTTAAAAACTCTGTTTGCTCTTGTTGTTGTAAATATGTAAAGCCAGCACTCAAGTTTTCAGCAAAGATTATGACTAACCACATTTGCAATAACTCTCAGGTCTCATGTTTACTCACATCAATGGCATAATCAACTAGCGAGCGATAATAATAAATCTCAGATGACAACACTTTCTCAAAACAATCATAATATGATATAACAAGATGGTATCTCGCTAGCCCTTTCTGGGACCGCAAAACATAAATGCAGAGCACCTTTAAAGATCAAGGACTGACTAAACATTGCAATTCATGGAAAAGAGATCCAGTCATAGTCATACCCAATATAAATTAATAGTAATGAATGCAAATGACAGTTGTGCTCTCCAGCTAGTGCTTTTTAATAAGAGGGTGATGACTCAACATAAAAGTAAATAGATAGGCCCTTCATAGAGGGAAGCTGGGATTTGTAGAGGTGCCAGAGCTCGGTTTTGAAATAGAGATAAATAATATTTTGAGCAGCATACTTTCATTGTCAACATAACAACTAAGAGATGGCGATATCTTCCATGCTACACACATTATAGGCGGTTCACAAACAGAATGGTAAAGTTTATACTCCCCCTCCACCAACAAGCATCAATCCATGACTTGCTCGAAACAACGAGTGTCTCCAACTACCAACAGTCCCAGGGGAGTTTTGTTTGCAATTATTTTGATTTAGTTTGCATAAAGCATGGGACTAGGCATCCCGGTGACTAGCCGTTTTCTCGTGAGTGAGGAGCGGAGTCCACTCCTCTTGAGAATAACCCGCCTAACATGGAAGATAAGGGCAGCCCTAGTTGATACATGAGCTATTCGAGCATACAAAACATAATGTTTATTTGAAGGTTTAGAGTTTGGCACATACAAATTTACTTGGAACGGCAGGTAGATACCGCATATAGGAAGGTATAGTGGACTCATATGGAATAACTTTGGGGTTTAAGGGATTGGATGCACAAGCAGTATTCCCGCTTAGTACAAGTGAAGGCTAGCAAAAGACTGGGAAGCGACCAACTAGAGAGCGAGAACAGTCATGAACATGCATTAAAATTAATAAACATTGGATGCAAGCATGAGTAGGATATAATCCACCATGAACATAAATATCGTGAAGGCTATGTTCATTTTGTTTCAACTACATGTGTGAACATGTGCCAAGTCAAGTCACTTAAATCATTCAAAGGAGGATACAACCCCATCATACCACATCACAACCATTTTAATAGCATGTTGGCACGCAAGGTAAACCATTATAACTCATAGCTAATCAAGCATGGCACGAGCAACTGTGATCTCTAATTGTCATTGCAAACATGTTTATTCATAATAAGCTCAATCAGGAACGATGAACTCATCATATTTACAAAAACAAAAGAGGTCGAGTTCATACCAGATTTTCTCATCTCAGTCGGTCCATCATATGTCATCATAATTGCCTTTCACTTGCACGACCAAGCGATGTGAATAATAATAAGAGTGCACGTGCATTGGACTAAGCTGGAATCTGTGAGCATTCAATAAACAGGAGAACACAAGACAATATGGGCTCTCGGTTAAATCAACAATAATGCATATCAGAACCACTTCAAAAATTTAATTATGTTCTTCTCCTATTGACCCCCAAAGAAAAGAAAAGAAATAAAACTATTTACACGGGAAAGCTCCCAACAAGAAAAAGGAGAACAGGAAATATTTTTGGGTTTTCTTTTTAATTATTACTACTATGGCAAGGAAAGTAAACTAACTAAAAGCTATTACTATTTTTTTTGGTTTTTCTTAAGGTTTATTAAAGACACAAGAAGAAAGCAGGAAAAAGAAAATAAACTAGCATGGATATCACAGTGAACAGGTATGAGCACCGACATCTAGCAATGAGTGTGTGAACATAAATGTAATGTCGATGGGAAATACTTACTCCCCCAAGCTTAGGCTTTTGGCCTAAGTTGGTTTATTTCCACGGATGGCCTGACGGATACCCGTAGTTGTAGCTGGGGTCATACTGAGATGAAGAGGATTTTGACTGCCACTGGCTGGCAATCATCTCTGGATCCCACTGGTAATTAGACTGTTGCGGAGGCTCAAATTGTGGTTCCGGCTTCGGGGCTGGTGTAGGGTTCCGGTAGGCTCCTCCCACGGAATGAGATACGGACCTTTAGATAAATTAAAGAAGGAAGGAGCAGGCAAGATAATAGTCTCAGGATGATGTTTATGAAAGAACAATTTGTATTTAAGCTCCCCTTCCCTATTCTTAACAATAAAGTCATGCGCTAGCATTCTCTTATAGTCTAAATAAGCACCAGGCAGCAATTTATCTTCTTTCTCATAGAGCCTAATAGGTATGTTAAAATGTGTAGTTAGGCGTGAAGCATAAATACCTCCAAAGATGGGGCTATTAGTACGGTTCAGACTTAACCGTTTAGCAACGATACCGCCCATACTAACAGTGTTATCGGAATATAAGCCATGGTGCAAAATGATAATACCAGGGACACTAAGGTTTCCATAGTTTCCACGACCAATTAAGCAACGACTAGCAAATATAGCAAAGTAGCATAAAAATTTAAAATGTATGCTAGTGATTTTTGCATCGAAAACCTTCCTTGTTTCACCCATAGTAAGGTGTCAATAAACCCGTCCACATCTTTGCGATGTGGTTCATCTAAGGTACCCTCAAAGGGTATTTTGCAAACCTTGCAAAATTCATCTAGTGGCATCTTCTGAACAATATCAAATATCATATAAATGAAACTCTACTAAAGGAGGTGTTTCCTTAGGAAAATAATAGAAGTTTTGCACGAAGGTATTAGTGAGTAAGAGATACTGATGACGTTGGTCGCAGAGGAAATCGGTGAGGCCAGCATTCTCAGCGAATGAATAGAAATCATCATAAATCCCCGCTTCTCTCAAGAAATTATCGGAAGGCCATTCACACGGCCGTGGCAAATTATATTTGGGCCTCTGTGCTTCTTCATTTTGCTTTTCCTTCGAGCTTCGGCTCGATGAGCCCCTCAAAAATCTCTTCATTATTTTCTGAAATATTCTGAAATTTTTAGTAACTTCAAACAAAAGTGAACCAACCTCAATAAAATTGATAGCAACTACTCCTACAAGTGCCTAGATCCTATATCATGCATTAGAACTACTTGGAACCATATAAATTTGACATGCAAGCTCAAGAACATGGTCACCTAGGCAGCACAAATTTGCAATGAATAAAGCACTAGAGCAAAAACTAATTGGACCAATGGAGGAGTCACATACCAAGGAACAATCTCCCCAAGAAATTTTGTGAGAGGTGCTTTGAGGAAGGAGATCGAAAATCACAGCAAAATGAGCTAGAACTCGTGCTTGAGCTGGATATTGTTGTTTGTGGGAGGAAGAAGGAGTGTATGGGTGCAGGAATGAGTCGAGGAGAGCCACCGTGGGCCCACAGTGGCTCTCCACCCTTGTGGCTAGGTGGTTGACCCCCCGGCTATGTTCTCAGTTCCAGAAATCCTCAAATATTCTAGAAAAAATCATATTTCATTTTCAGGGCATTTGGAGAACTTTTATTTTCGGGGTATTTTTATATTGCATAGATAAACCAGAAAACAGACAGAAAAATATTATTTTTACTTTATTTCAACTAAATAACAAAAAGTGGAAAGAGGGTACAGAAGGTTGTGCCTTCTAGTTTCATCCATCTCATGCTCATCAAAAGGAATCCACTAACAAACTCATTCCGACTGACATGGAAACGGAGAAATTTTGAATAGCACTATGTTACCTCAACGGGGATATGCACATCCCCAATAATAAGAGTATCATATTTCTTTTTAACAGTAGGAAGAGGAAATTCAAAACCTCCAAATATAATTGATGGAATTTTTCCAATAGAAATGATACTATAAACTTGAGGTTGTTTCCTCGGAAAGTGTACCGTATGCTCATTACCATTAACATGAAAAGTGACATTGCCTTTGTTGCAATCAATAAAATCCCCTGCAGTATTCAAAAAAGGTCTTCCAAGAATAATAGACATAATATCGTCCTCGGGAATATCAAGAATAACAAAGTTCGTTAAAATAGTAACGTATGCAACCACAACAGGCACATCCTCCCAAATACCGACTGGTATAGCAGTTGATTTATCAGCCATTTGCAAAGATATTTCAGTAGGTTTCAATTTATTCAAGTCAAGTCTACGATATAAAGAAAGAGGCATAACACTAACACTGGCTCCAAGATCACATAAAGCAGTTTTAACATAGTTTCTTTTAATGGAGCATGGTATAGTGGGTTCTCCTAGATCTCCTAGTTTCTTATGTATTCCACCCTTAAAAGTATAATTAGCAAGCATGGTGGAAATCTCAGCTTCTGGTATCTTTCTTTTATTAGTGACAATATCCTTCATATACTTAGCATAAGGATTCATTTTGAGCATGTCAGTTAATATCATACGCAAAAAGATAGGTCTAATCATTTCAGCAAAGCGCTCAAAATCCTCATCATCCTTTTTCTTGGATGGTTTGGGAGGAAAAGGCATGGGTTTCTGAACCCATGGTTCTCTTTCTTTACCATGTTTCCTAGCAACAAAATCTCTCTTATCATGACGTTGATTCTTTGATTGTGGGTTATCAAGATCAACAGTAGGTTCAATTTCCACATCATTATCATTACTAGGTTGAGCATCATCATGAACATCTTCATTAACATTTTCACTAGGTTCATGTTAATTACCAGATTGTGTTTCAGCATTAGAAATAGATATATCATTTGGATTCTCAGGTGTTTCATCAATAGGTTCACTAGAAGTTTGCAAAGTCCTCTCATTTTTCTTTTTCTTCCTTTTAGAACAACAAAGTGCATCAATATTATTTCTCTGAGAATCTTGATCAATTCTCTTAGGGTGGCCTTCAGGATACAAAGGTTCCTGAGTCATTCTACCAGTTCTAGTAGCCACTCTAACAGCATAATCATTTTTCTTACTATTCATTTCATTGAGCAAATCATTTTGAGCTTTAAGTACTTGCTCTACTTGAGTGGTAACCATAGAAGCATGTTTGCTAACGAGTTTAAGTTCACCTCTAACATTAGCCATATAATCACCCAAGTGTTTAAGCATATCGGTATTGTATTTCAATTGTCTACCAAAATAAGCATTGAAGTTTTCTTGTTTGACAATAAAATTATCAAACTCTTCTAAGCATTGTCTAGCAGACTTATAGTGAGGAATATCACCTTCATCAAATCTATAGAGAGAATTTACCATTACTACCTGTGTCGGGTTATCAAGACCATGAGTTTCTTCAATAGGTAATGGATTAAGATCATATGTTTCTTCAACAGGCGGTAGAGTAAGACCATGTATTTCTTCAATAGGAGGTAAATTCTTAACATCTTCACCTTTAATACCTTTTTCTTTCATAGATTTCTTTGCCACATAAAAGATATCAAGTATTTAATTTTTCTTAAGAGGATGATCAGGCAAAGCATTAAGTAAGTTGAGAAGCCTCCCCAAAGCTTGTGGGATCATCGCGAGGGGCCTTTCCCTTCTCTTCGGCAGAAAACCTTCTGATGGGCGCCATTGTTGTTAGAAGTGGAGCGAGGAGGAAGAAGCAAGCAAGCGAGGAAGAGATGGGCGACGCGGGCTCCACCCCCTCCCCATTTATACCGGAAGAAGGCCAACCAGCGCCTCCCACGATCGCAGGTAATGATGGTTTTCCTTGCATGTCGCAGGGACTTGTCAAGTTGTGTAGTTGCCGAGGCAGCGTGGGGAAGCGGAGACGCCCATGTCTAATCAACCGCCACACGTCAACTGAGGCCGCATGCTTTTGGGGCCCGCCGTGCTCCGAACTTGACCCTTGGCTTCGCCGCGAAGCCAAGCCCGAGCACACCTTGGGCCCAGGGGCTACTCTCGGCGTTCTGGGAACGGGGGTCCCCAGACCTGCCTGCCTGCTGCCCACGGCGTGGCTAAGCCAGCAGGCCGTCCAGCCCATCTTCATCAACAGGGCATCCAAGACCCTCGCGAGGGTCCAAACCTCGTGAGGCGGATGAACTAGATGCATGGGATAATTTTTTTTGGTGAAACTCCAATTTCAATCGGTTCCAATTCCAAGACCCAATAGCATCGCATAGCCTATACCATGCCAATGTTTTCCCCTTCAAAGATAAAGGGAAAACCTTCTTCTTTTTTTTGAACCTTTAACAGTAGGAGATCCTCCTACTATTTTGTATTAATATAAAGGGGGTAACAATTTAAATGAGGATTTTTACATGATGACTTTACAATTCACCCTCCCTTTGGGAGGTGGGGGAGAACTTAAGCTATAGAGGAGAGGATGAGTGGGATGTGATATTTATGCTTTTCCTTAACCCTATAGGTAAGGAGAGAAAAATCAGTCTTAAGCCTATCTAACCATGAAGTCTTTGAGGGCATCATCCCCCTGAAATGTTTGTTGTTACGTTCTTTCCAGATACTCCATGCGGTAGTCAGGAATAGCTCCATAAAAAGAGGCATGTTCTAGTTGTTTTTGGCAGACACAACTTTTTTCAGGCGAGGTTGTCCTTGATTCCACGAAATTCCAAGGCTGGACCAACATTCAGTACTAAATTGACACTCAAAAAAGAGGTGTTCCAATGTTTCCTCAATGTGCAGCCCACATAGGATGCAATCATAGTCATTTCTTATATTGTAATGCTTCCTCTTGAGAATATTTCGCGTGTTTAGTCGGTCAGAAAGGAGCAGCCATCCAAAAACTTTAATTTTCATGGTGGATTTTGATTTCCAGAGCCAGCCAAATGCCTGATGAGCCCTCACGTCTGTGAAGTAAAAAGTGTAGTATATGTGAGCTGTGTATTTTTCCGTGCCCCAAATATTGGTCCAAATATCTGGTTCATTGGATAAAGCCGTTTCCCTCGTGTCTGCTTGTAATTGGCGCACCTCTGCATGGGCCTGTGCCGAGAGAGGCAGATGAAACGCCTCATTCAATGACGTGATGGACAAGAAATCCCTCAGAGAGATGTCTTCATTGGTTGTGTAGGATAGTGCACACGGGTACTTCTCATCAAATGTGGTGTCCATCCATAAATGTTTCCAGAATAGCACATTGGATCCATTATTGACATGAACGATTGAGATACCCCTATATATTGGCATTAGTTTGGCAACATCGCGCCAGAATGAACGACAAGGGTTTGCCGCATGTGGAATTTGATTCGTGTAGTATGTGTCCCATACGAGTTCAACGCAAGGCACGTTCCATCTATTGTAGAATTTATGTAAGTATTTTAGCAAGAGTGCATCGCCTTGGATCCTGAGATCAATCACTCCCAATCCACCACTTTCTTTGGGACGACAAACCATTTCCCAAGAGGCAAGAGAATTGCATTTGTCCCCTTGCTCCGTTTTCTTCGTCCATAGGCACTTCCTTCTAATTTTGTCCAGGAGCTCAATGATTTTGGTAGGCAGTTGAAGCATGCATAGCGCAAAGATAATGAGCGAAGTGATCACCGAGTTGAGCAAGGAGAGCTTTCCACCGTATGAGATCATGTTGAGAGTAGCTGTCAGTCTTCTCTCCATGGAACAGACTAAAGGCATGAGATCAAGGACAGTTGGTCGAGTGGTTCCAAGCGGGAGCCCTAAATATGTGAAGGGCATCTTGCCAACAACGCATCCAAAGATATTAGCAATCTCTTCAGACTTAGCAGTATTGGCATTAATTGGAATGATTGTAGATTTGTGGAAATTTATTTTCAAACCAATGGACGTAGCATAGTCAGTCAAAATATCCTTGATAACGGCCGCCTGTTGTGCGCATGCTAGTAGCACTAGTATGGTATCATCGGCGTATTGGATGACTGGATACTCTTTTTGATGCGGAGAAGGGAAGGGCAGATGAATTTGATGGCGTGCAAAGGCATCGTTGATGGCCGCTTGAAGGAGATCTGCTGCTAGCACAAAAATGAGGGGTGAAAGAGGGTCCCGCTGCCTGACCCCACATTTGCAAAAAAATGGCGCCCGGGAGTACCGTTGAGGAGGACAGAGGATTTTGCTGAAGAGAAGATGCAGCAAATCCATGTGAGCCATTTGTCATTGAATCCCATGTTTTTCATAATCTCAATCATCGCTTCATGTTCAATTGAATCGAAAGCTTTGGCAAAATCAAGCTTGAGAAGCATGATTTCTTTTTTGGAAGTTTGACGTTGATAGATATACTCGTATGCCCATGCGAGGCAGTCCTGGATAGTCCTCCCCTTAAGAAACCCATTTTGGTTTCTGTGGATAATCTTCAGAATGACTTTTTTTAGTCTATTTGCCAAGATCTTAGTGATGACTTTTGGGCAGCAGTTTAAAAGAGTAATCGGCCTATAGTCATTAATAGTTTCAAGTGATCCAATTTTTGGAATGAGAGTTATGAATCCATCATTAATGCTTTCCAGATTGAGATTACCATTATGGAATTGATTGCAGAGATTGTAAAAATCATCTTTAATGATTGGCCAGCAGCTCTTAAGAAAAAGTCCAGTAAAGCCATCTGGGCCCGGTGCCCTATCTGCAGGCATCTCTTGAATAACTTTGTCGATCTCATCATGGGTGAAAAGAAGAGTTAGCTCATCAAGCCCTTCACATTTTTTGATTATCCTAGCAAGATCAAACTTCATGGTACATGAATGTGAGGATCCCATCCTTTCCTTGAAGGCCTGATAGATGAGTGATTCTTTTCCCGCATGATCTTCAATAGTTGTGCCGTCATTGGTCATCAAAGAGGCAATGTTATTATTTCTGTATCTTTCCGAGGCCATGGCCTGAAAAAACTTTGAAGGTTCACCTCCAAATTGCACCCATCGAATTTTACATCTCTTTTTCCAATAAAGTTGTTGGTATCTTAGTAATCTCAGAATGTGAGCTTTGAGTATGCGACGGAAATTTGCTTCAGGCATAGTGAGAGTACGTTTATTTTCAAGGTCATCTAGCTCACAGAGGGATTTATTTGAGTTTTCGATGGCCACCGAGAGCTTTGAGATACCCTTACTCCAATGTTCGAGATTTCTGCGTAGGGTTTTGAATTCTTTTGCATAGGACAGTGGCAGCGTTGGTGGAATGAACTGGTTTGGCCCAGGAGGTCTCGACAACCGTCATAAAGCCCGGGTGCTGAACCCAAAAGGATTCAAATCAAAATAATTTGGATTTGGGTATATTGGTTTCGATGGTAATCACACAGGGTATGTGATCAGAGACAGGTTTACCTAATGGTTTGACCAGGGTTTTTGGATATGACTGAGTCCAATTGGAGCTTGTGAATTACCAGTCCAGTTGTTCAAGTAAAGGGTCCAATTGCATGTTGCTCCAGGTAAAAGAATGACCTTTAATAGGCAATTCAATTAAGCTCTGACATCTAATGAAGTCATTAAAAGTATTCATATCGTTCATGCTTCCACCTGGTTTGTTACGATTCTCTGGTGCTCGAATAAAATTGAAATCCCCCACAAACAACCAATCTTCAATGGATGGACTATTAAGATTACATAGCCATTGAATAAACTATTCCAGGTTTGGGCAGATTGGGTGGAGCGAAAGCGAGTAACCAGAGCAAAATCTTCAGAATTTAAGACATCGACAGAGAAGATTGCACTATTCCAAATTGTGGCAATGCCACCAGAAGCTCCTCAAGATGGTACAAAAGCGAATTGATCAAACCGACGGGGGCAAAAGATTTAACCAAAGGTAGATCAAACGAGGATTTTTTTGTCTCTTGTAAGCAAACAACCACACAACCACTAGACGAAATAGCATTCGAGAGCGCTAGTTGTTTGTCCTCAGCGTTTAGGCCACAGACATTCCAACACAAAACGTTCCAATTAACCAAAAGAGGCATTAAAATAAAGACTAAAATGAGAGGGAGCAGAGCTTAATCAGAAGATGTGGGCTCCTCCGCATTGGCGGCCAGCAGGGCATCTTCAGAGAGTTCATCTGCAGGAATAGCACAGAGCATCGTGCCAACTTGTTGGATCACTCGAACTGGTGTTGGTGGTGGTACTTGGCCTTCAGCCTCCTCCCTGATGTGTAGAGCAGTCGGAACAGTCCGGGGTTTAACTTTGGAAACCTTCATTTTGCTGTCAGATACCTAATGCACTTTGAACCCATCATATTTATTTGAGCGAGCACTTTGACGCAGGGCTGTGGAGCATTCAGGCACAATTGCCTTTCCTTTACGAGCCTGAGATGTACCAGATTCAGAAAGAGGAGGGTTAATGCCTGGATCATTTGGCATCTCGACCAAAGAAGAGTTGTCAAGAGCAATATCAGACATAGCCTGCAGATCCTCCAGCGAATTTTCATCAGGAGAGTCCATATTAGTGACCACAGTTTCCTCAGCAGCAGTGACACCCTCAAGCTCCCAGTTAGATGCCTCCTTGATTTCTTCAATAATAACAGAGGAAGAGCTAGTATTGGCAAGGGATTTGGAAGCAGAGATAACTGACAACAGACCTCTGTTCTCAGCCACAGTAACCTGAAAAGTGAGTGAATCCTGTTTGAATCCATACCTACCCCTCCAGGGTCCATAAGAAGCCACAAAGGGTCTGACAGCCTCAGTTATATATGAGTTCAACTAAAACATGGGCAAACAGTCTCGTAGGAGCATGGTAGGAGTGAAAGTTCCATGAGAAGACATGTCCACATGCAATCCATCTGCAGACAAAGTTAGAGAAATCTCCACGAAGTTGGCAGGCACGGTTTCAGACTCATAGCTACCAGAGTTGATTAAAGGAGAGATCTTAGACCTGGCAATTTCAGTACCAGCAGGGTTGGCCAAAGCAGAGCTGCTCGCTTCTTGGGGCTAGAATTGGTTCATGAGAGCCACCGGAACCATAACATAAGATTCAGACACCATGGCACTGGAGTCAGAGCTGGTATACGCCGAGATGGAATCATTCCAGGCAGCAGCCAGACTATCCTGAAGATTTTGCGGGGGCACAACACCATCTTCCACTTGCAGGCCCTCTCCAGCCAGCCATTGCTGAAAGTTGTATAGAACAAGGGGTTATTGGGGAGGTGATGGCGGGCAATTTCCCCATTGGGGTGCATCTCGATGTCACTTCCTGCATCGACCACAACATTCTCATTTTCCTCCTCTGCAGCTTTATCCGCCATCAAGTTCTGCGCCATCCAGTTGTGTAACTCTTGCTGATACAACTGTTCAGCATTGAGACCTTCACCGTGTAGTGGATGAGGAATGCCATTTGCAGGTGGTGGATCCTCACTAGTCGGAGGAACATCAGGTATATGAGCATCCCAGTCATTGCTCCGCAAAGCTGTGACAGCTACAGTCCAGGAGCGATGTGCCCCCCCAATCCGTCGCACAACCAGACTCTTGGGCACTAAACGCATATGAGTACAAACCTCCTATCCCCTCTAGGATTATGCCAGTCCACCAGAGCACCAAACGAATCCACAGACTTGTGCAAGTAATGTTGGGTTTGATAGTCATAAGGAAATCCAACATATAAGATCCACACCTCTGGCCCAAAAGAAGTCTGACGCATGTTCAGGGCAGCGTCATGGGGCACAAAGGAGATGATAGTGTGCTCTTCTACTTCATTCTCATCCAACTCAAAGGTGGTACCAACAACAGCATCACGGACCAAAGAGTTTGCAAATCCAAAAACCCCAACTCCCAGAGGACGATTTAGTACTTCAGTAGGGTAGTAATGAGATTCATGAAGCAAACCTTCAATGATGTTGCGCAGATCGGACCAAAAGGGGATGAACCGATTTGCCTCCGCAATGGCCAGGAAATGATGGCGCAATGGAGGGATTGCGGACACCGCCATATCCGCGTGCACCTTGCGATCAGCCGGGCCAAGCTCTATGGTCATGCCCGGCAGGAGGTAAGGGATGACAGTGAGGGGATAGTTCGCCATGGATTGGATGGGAGGTGTGGGAGCAGAGGAGCGCACAGACAGCAAGGAGGAATGCGTATCGTCTACCGTAGCTAGGGCTTTGGGTACCCAGACTCCTCGATGTTTACGCGCAGGCCTGGGGCAAGCATCTGTAGGGAGAGCATGTAGGTCGTCAGATGATCTTTGAACGGCTGGGCAACGTTTGATGGCAGATGCATTCATAATGGAAGTGTCATTTATGGTCTGTATCTGAATCCCTAATAATATGTGATCAATATCCCCCCGACGAAGATTTCCAGAAAAAGGAGCTGCAGTATCTTTGACTGAGCGAGGTGGGGGAAGGCAACCCGAAATTGCCCGAGAATATTCAGAATATTTTGGCTGCCAAAAGAGATATTTGGTTCCATAAAAACCACACCAACGAGATTGGTGGCCCAGTAACCCGCATGATCGACAAAGAAGTTTGGCTGGGCACTCAAAAAACTCATGGGCCGTGGAACCACAGAGATGACATGCCTTAGAGAAAAGGACCCGTGGGCTAGAAGGGTCAGCCTCAGAGCATTAACATGGTCTATCAAAACATACCTGGCAATATTGACCCAGATAGTTCTTCGCTGAATGATGAATGTCATCACAGATACTACAAATGGATAATTTATCATAAATAAATTCCATAGGTGGGACCGAAGATAATTTCCAAGTTGCAGCAATTTTATCCGCCGAAATACCCGTGCGATGATGGTCCAAAATATGCCTTAAGATAAAACCAGGTATTTGGTTCCACGATTCGGACTTAAAATTTGTCCCCTCAAAACGTAGCTGCCTCCCCACATTATTGCCAGAGCACTTAATAGGAAAGTCCACATTAAAGTTACCGAAAACCAGGGAATTTGCTATTGAATGTTCATTATGACCGCGAGGAGTTTGCAAGTCAGAAAGATCATGTCTGCTGGCCGGAACCTACCGGAAGGTCACCGGCGACGAGCATAGTTGCATGGAGAGACCAGAAGGAAATACAGAAAACCCAGCTTTCTTAAGAGTTCCAAGTGATGAATCCTCAAATGATCCATGAACCATGGACCCATATCAGTTCTTTAAACAAATGGCAATTGGTGACCTAGCAGTAATTTCATGGTTCGGTTGATCCAGATGCCAAGTCGAACGATATTCCATAGGTGCATGAACCCCTGGCCTAAAAAGACTGAAATGACATACAAAGTCTAGCCAAACTCGATCCTTAAGCCCGTAGATGAAATGACCAACACGATTGGATGCCACAGAGAATCAAAAACGTCGTCCATCCAAATGTTTGACGTGTAGACCAGATGGAAGACCTCCAATGCAACATTGAAGAGCAATAGCAACCGATTCCTCATTGAGAGTGAAAGAGGCCGAAGAGACGCTGACAACCAGAAAGAATTCCTTGCAAGATCCAGAGGGGGAGAAGTGGATAGTAGAGCCAAACCGTCGACGCACCTGATCCGCGACCGCAAGGCCGGGAGAGAAATCCCAGTGTAGGAGACCTTCCATGGAGGGTTGGCTCAAAGGACGCCATTAGGGGTGGTGGAGGTGGAGGACGCCATCATCGCCCAGGTATATCATTAAATGTTGGCATATCATTAAAGACAACCTGATGCCTCTTCTTAACTTCATCTCCGGGTAAACCTGTAAGCTTAAACAATCCACAAATTTGTTCCACATATATGAAGTGCATATCAGGATGTTCGGTTCCGTCTCCTGCATAAGGATTAGCTAGCAGTTGTTCTATCATGCCCGAAGGAAATTCATATTCAATATTTTCAGTAGGTGCAATTGTCGGCATTCTGTGAACGGGGGTCCCCAGACCTGCCTGCCTGCGGCCCATGGCGTGGCTAAGCCAGCAGGCCGTACGACCCATCTTCATCAAGAAGGCATCCAAGACCCTCGCAAGGGTCCAAACCTCACGAGGCGGACGATGCAAGACCTCCTCAGGAGTGGCTTAGTCAGGCAGGCTCATGAGGAGTGGAGATATCAAGGCGGGGCAAACCTCGCGAGACTCTCGTGACGTGAGCCATGACGAACGACACCAGGCGGGTGCCAGCGCGCGCAACGTCCTTGTTTCCTGTTTGGTGCTAAGGAGGTCAGCGCAGGTGAAGGGTACCGAGGAATCAGGCAAAGGTTGCTATACTGGTGCAAGGACACCAAGACCAGGAGGACGGCAAGGTGGAGGTCATCGTGGAGCCCAAGACGGCGTCACCACCAGAGCTTTGCGCAGGCGAAGATCACTTTTGTCAGGATAGCTTGTACTAGATGTCCCCCTTCAAATTTGCCCGCCATTGTTGGCTCCCTTCCCGCTCAATATCTGGGAAGAGGACCATGGCCTATATAAGTAGAGCTAGCCACCACAGTAGAGGGGGTTGAGCAATTCACCCATCTCGCATCCACTAGTTCACCAAGCACAAGAACACCTCGACCTCAGGAGGCTGTTCTTCCCTTGTACTGTTCTTCATCAGCCCAAGAGGCAATCCACCACCACCACAATGGAGTAGGGTATTACACCACAATGGTGGCCCGAACCAGTATAAAACTCGTGTCTCTCTGTGTTGCGAGTTCATCGAGTTCGGGCGCGAGATCTTAGCGAGCTAGGGCGTAGATTAGTAGGAGGGAAAGACTTCGCGCGCACCCCATTGTTGGAACCTCAAGGGTTTGCCGGAACAAACCCCTTAAAGGATTGTTTTCCATAGTAACAAGTGACAATAAATTTCAGCACACTATATAAATGTTTCCTTACCAAATTCCACTTACCAAAGGCGCTTCACTCCCCTGCAATAGCGCCAGAAAATATCCTTGATGACCCACAAGTATAGGGGATCTGTCGTGGAATTGTCATGTCAGATCTCCTAGTGTGAGGACTTAGTCATGGAGCCATCGCAATGAGATTAGCTTAAAGGGGTTAAATCGGACAAAGGACAAGGGGAGTTTATACTGGTTCGGCCCCTTGCGGTGAAGGTAAAAGCCTAATCCAGTTGATATGGAATTGCTAGGGTTTCGATGACCAGGGAGCGAATCTGCTTGACCTGGCTCTCGAGTTGTTGTTTGATGCCCGGCGGTTTACAGAATCCAGGCCGACTCATAAACGTGTCCGGCTCGGTTTCCACCCTTTCCTATCTTACAACACAAGTTACATGTCATATGGTGGTTTATGTCTACGAGCCCTAATCCTCCTTTGGGCCCTGGGCCTTTGTCTAGATCTCCTCCGTAAAGCGCCATACTCCTTGTCTTCATGGGCTTCAATGTATAACTTATTATGGGTATAACCCGGCCCCTCTTGGCCGGTTTATATTCAGTAGTAATATCCCAATAGGAATAGTTGTAGCTCTTTTTGATAAGTAAGAGTGTCGAACCCAACGAGGAGCAGAAGGAAATGGCAGGTGGTTTTCAGCAAGGTAATGTTTGCAAGTGCTGAAATTGTAAGTAACAGAGTAGTTTGATAGCCAGATAATTTGTAACGAGCAAGTAATGATAGTAGTAACAAAGCTCAAGGTATCCCCATCCTTTTGAGGCAAAGGACATGCCAAAATGGTCTCTTATAGTGAGCAAAGCTTTCTTAAGGGTACACGGGAATTTCATCTAGTCAGTTTCATCATGTTGGTTCGATTTGTGTTCGCTACTATGATAATTTGATATGTGGGTGGACCGGTGCTTAGGTGTTGTTCTTACTTGAACAAACCTCCTACTTATGAT